>NC_091129.1:50171636-50507470 GCF_040183065.1 Periplaneta americana | reverse complement strand
AACTGGAGCAGAGAGCCAACGTCAATTTTTTTGGGAAATCGGCAACCGTAACCAATGGAAAGTTGAAGCAAGCCTACGGGAATGAAGCAGTGAGTCAGGTGAGGTGTTTTGAGTGGCATTCGCGTTTCAGAAATGGCAGAACATCGCTGAAGGACGACGAGAGGCCAGACCATACACGTGCAACACTGCCGAAAATGTCAAAAAAATTCGACAAATTGTGCATAACAATCCTCAAGTCCATTTTGAATATTAACGACCACAACTATAAACAAAAAGCAACGACGACACTGCGCCAGCTCGCAGAGCTCTCGCAACACTCCAGTTTTGCAACCGTAATAAGATAGTCGTCGTTCCTCGCCGCCTTATTCAACAGCTTTGCCCACCTGCGACTTTTTTTTTTTTGTTTCCGAAGATGAAATTCAAGCTAAGGGGTCATTGTTTTGGCACTGTGAAGGAGATCCAACGCGAATCGCAGAAAGTGCTTGACAGGCTTCAAGAACGCGACATCCAGGAGGCATTCCAAGATTGGCAGACATGTTGGGATCAGTATATAGCTGCCCAAATGGACTACCTTGAAGGGGATGGCAGCCAAATTTAAATGAGGCAATTTTATTTCCACTTATGGGACAGGACTCGGAATTTAATGATCTTACCTCGTATCTCCGTTAATGCAGGCAGACTGCTTGTTGAAGTACACCTTACTGACAGCAGGCAGCTGTTATTTAAGTTATTATTGTCCTCATTTCTTTTATAATGATACTTGGAGAAAAGTAGTTCCCTGCTGCATTGAAGCAGGCCACAAGGGTAATGGCTTCTCCCTTTTCTTTAGGGTAAATGCAATGCACCACTTTGTGTGCTTTGGGTGCAATGACATCTTTCGCTCTTGATAATCATTTGTAGGCCATTTTCATCAAGATTGAAGAGTAATTTTTATGAAGTGTAATGCTTGCCCATATTCCCCCGAACATTAGCGCCCATATTACCCCGACGTGTAGGGTTTACTTTCAACAGTTGGCTCTACCGTAAACTATTCACAAAACAACGTCTGATGCAATAGAACGGCAGTTCAAGATGTGTATTCTGTATTTATACTATTAGATTTTAACTATTTTCTGAAGTTCATGTGTAATCTGTTGCATATAACATATCTAAAATAAGTATTGTGAAATTTTATATACTTTGAAGTCAATACTCACGTTTTAGATGGCTTTTTAACAACAATACGGGACAATGCTGCACAGCGCGCTTCCCACAGCAACCATTACGATACTCTCACTTTATACTAACCGTTATTAGCGAAGAAACATAATTCGTTGCAAGAGTTTCAACATGAAAATGTAATATTGCCCATATTCCCCCGAATTCCCCTATACTTTGTCTTTTCGGGATTTACTTCCAAACCTATCGCTTACTTGCTTCAAGTAAAATTTCCGTTTTTTCCCTAATCGTTTGTGGATTTTCTCCTAACATATTCAAGTCATTCACACAGACAAGAAGCTGATGTAACCTGTTTAATTGCAAACCTTCTCTGTTAGCCTGAACTTTCCTAATTGCATTTTATAGAGCGTAGTTAAAAAGTAAAGGTGATAGTGCATCTTCTTGTATTACCCTGCAGTGAATTGGAAAAGTATCAGACAGAAACTGCCTATACGCACTCTGCAGTATGTTTCACTTAGACACATTTTAATTAGTCGAACTAGTTTCTTTGGAATATCAAATTCAATAAGAATGTTATATAAAACTTCTCTTTTAACCGAGTCATATGGCTTTCTGAAATCTATGAATAACTGATATAGGCCTACTTTTACTCCCATTGTTTCTCCAATATCTGTCGAATACAAAAAAAAATTCTGATCAATAGTGGATTTATTACGCCTAGAACCGCACTGGTATCGCCAATAATTTCATTGGGAACCATTGCTGTAAAGAATACGATAACAACCATGGAAGAAGGAAAATATTGAACATAGCCTTATAAACGCGTAACTTTGAAGTCGAATAACTACTTTTTTCTAATTAAACTGACTCTTTTAAGTTACAGGAATTTTATCAATAAGTTTAGCCTACAATGTGTTCAGACAGAATAAAGTAAAAAGCTTTAGTTATTTGCATGCTGGTAATGTGTAAAATTTCCACTCTGTTCAAGTACTACCCACCCCCGATAACAAGAAACAGATGGCATCCGAAGTGTCAAGAGACGGACCGGCACTTGTGCTGTTGCGCGTACGCATGACTGCGTTCTAAATCGACCAAAACGTGCAAGATGCTACAGCAACACAATGCGTGCTAACTAGATGGGTCCATGGATATATCAGTCACCAATCGTTCAGGAGCTGAAAGCTGGTAATAACGAATCAGAAAGTAGGATAAAATACAGTACAATATACAATAATGGAGAAAGAAAAGTGTGAAGGGAAAAACGAAACAAGAAAGAGAAGAATATAAGAAAATGAAAAATTGAAAAAAAAAAATTGAAAGGCTAGGATATATAAAGAAAATTAACAGAGGAATATGTAAAAGAGAAAGAAGATAAACGTATATAAATGTGAAACAAAAAGAAACACGAAGGGGAAATTAAGAGAAAATATAGGAGAAAGAAACACAAAAACATAAAGGATAAAGAAGAGAAGAAGAGGAAGTAAAGAATGAATAGAAAAATATAAACTACAAAAAGGGAAGAGAAAGTGCAGAAAGAGAAAACTACGAAGTGTGAAGAAAGGAGATGGGATAAAGAAGAAACAGAAAGAGGATGTAAAGAAGAAAGAACGGCGAAAGGAGAAAACAAAGAAAAAAGAAATAAAGAGGGATCATGCAAGGAATAGAAAAAATAAAAAGAGATAGAAGTGAAGTATTAAGAAACAAAAAAAGAAAAAAGAAAATGGAAGCAAACAGAAGGAAGGAAAGAAGTAATTAAGAAAATGAAAAAAAGAGGGTAAGAAAAATTAAATGAAGAAGCGAATAACCAAGAAAGGAAAGACTAAGAGCTAAGAGGAAAGTAAAGAATACGAGCATGGAAGGAAATAAAGTATTATATAAAATGAATTAATTAATTAATTAAATTATAGAAACAGTATAAGAAGAAAAATAAGAGGATGAAAAAAGGTAACCAGGAAAGAGCAAACTACAGAACAAGAAAAAGAAAAACTGACAAAGAATTAATGTTACCGAGGGAAATTTAAAATCTGCTGTTGATTTTTATAATTGTTAAATACTAAGATACACACGAAGGTTACTTATGCGAACCTTTACGTAACAGCAGGATCTCGGGTACATAATCGATTATGAGAATCACTTCATAGTCATGAAACACGAAAAAGCGATATTAATCAAGCATATCTGCTCAGTGTATCTTCTACGGTATAAGGAATTAATTCCCAATACTATTGAGAATCATGAAGGTCAGAAATAACCCGCGCACACGACACTGCACGACACGAGACAATCGCACACTCTGACGGTCAGATGGCGAAGGTAAGACAGTTCAAAATAGCTTATTTCTTCCAGTGTTAGTGCAGAGCGCGGCGGCAGATCACAACATGTCATACATCAAGGTGACTGACTACTGTATATTCTGTGTTGTTCTTCACGTTGTCTACGAGCTAAGTAGATTTGCAGTTGGAGTAGAATAGCATGTTATGTCCACAGTGTCAGTTACTGTCAATGTGACTTGTGTTTTGCACTTTGTTAATCTTCTGTTAGTTTGTAAGTGTGTAATATTTCTCAGCCTTTACGTGAAGCTACGCAGCGTACCTATCAATGTGAACTCATTAGAACTTCAATTACTTATAATTGATCTCTCCTTATATGCTGCTTTGTGTGTTTGAATTTCAAATAATCGGAAAGGCAAGTTTGTAATTTCATGATGCAGTGTTCTGGAAAAGCTATTATTACATAGTTTTTCTTTGATAAAAGATAGATGTAATTTTGCTAGTTATATGCTCCCAAAATGATATAATTAAACATAGGCGTATGCAAAGTATTTAAGTTACCTTCAGTAGCAATTATTATAGACCATGATTGTGCAATTTTCGTTCACCTATCCAATCAGACGTGAAGGTCGAGACACGATTAAAATTAAAGTAATTGAGACATATTAGCGTATTTTGCGTGTTGTATTATCTTATCAACTGAAATCCTGATGGTTATTAATACAAGCTATTTGCAAGGGGCGTGTGATAGTAATTGTTAACTATATAGTAGGCTCTTACTGAATTCGGCCTTCCTTGCACAGAGGGGTGCCGGATTACTGAATGCCAGATTTACAAAGAGTGCTTATGTAATTAAATTTAATGTTATAAACAGCGTCAACCACTCCACTTGCACTTCTAAATCGAAACTAGAACGTTGCACACGTGGCCAGGGCATGTAGACGTATAGAAGTATATACGTATATAAGTGTAATACAGTATTACCCATGCAAATTTACCGAAAAACTATACAGTAGAAGCGATAGGAAGTACACAAAAAGGCGGCCGCATTATTGAGAGCCCGTTTAGCGAGAGTCTATTGTAGTTTAAAATTAGAGATCGACGGTGGTAAATTAGAAGACTGTGACTCCCAAAAATTGAAACAATTAACTTTTGACAACTTTCTATTTTTTATGTCCATTTTATGTAGTACACGGAAAAAGATTTAATCCTCAGACAATTATTTTTATAGCCTATTTATTAACAATTCTTAGAATTTGTAACCCTCTCCCAATTAAAATGTAGCTTGGTAAAATGATGTATTACTTTCTTTTCTATTATGTTATAGCATAACATCATGCGACTTACTCATAAAAAAATAATGAAAAAATAATACGATTTTAACTCACCTGAAATTTTCTGTACATTGAGAGTTACATACTTTTACTTTAACACCGTCGAAATTAAATCCTTTATGCACTAATAAAGAATCTAATTATTGAAATGTAACGACATACACCAAATCAAATACCATGACACAGATTATTCTCAAAATTATCTAAGGGATGTGCCCGGGAAATAGAAATCCTTAGAATCCTAGCTTCAAATCTGATTTGTAGGCCTATTAGTTATGTAGTTATGTAAGATCATCTTATGTTTTCTGAATAACTACTTTTAGTGTAGAGTAAAGGTTGGTAAAATTGTGACTAATAATATTATGATAGTACTTTTTGGGAATTTTTTTACAATTTTACTGAGCGAGAGAAAGATCGGTTTTGTGCAGAAACTTATCCACGAACATTCCCTTAATACATTGACGCAAAAAACCGATCTTCCTCTTGCTCAGTAAAATTGTAAAAAATTCTCAAAAAGAACTATCACAATATTACCAACTTTTACCCTGTAGATTTTTAATGACGAGTACTCCAAAAGTAGTTCCTGGAAATGGTATATCTTTAAGAAAATTGTCTTAATAATAAGTATCTTGAAAGAGTAGAGTAACTGAACTGTTCACTTAGTTTAAAATTTCGCATATCTAAACGTTTGCTGAATTCTTGTCGGTTAGCAGTTATAATCCTTCCTTAATGCAAGTGACTGATAAATGCCATTCTTATCTAGCTTCTACCAGGACGTTTTAGAAGAGGTGTTGGAAGTACATTAGAAAACTTTTTCATAATCACCAAGTCGAGACGATTAAAAATAGCACATAATGCAACGCGCTGTCGAATGCCGGTTCAACAAGTAGGCCTAAGCGTAAACAAGGAAAACTAAGTGGAAGCACACCTGCCAAAAACAAAGATTTCGAGCAAATAGATTAGTTTGGCTTTGAACATGTGAATACGGGATACTCTGAATATGGTCTGCTGTTTCATTTTCATATTACATACATGGTAAATGATGACATTCCAATTTTCCTTTGGAAATTATGATTATGTACAGCCTTAGACAAAAAGTGACCGCCCTCCTTTAGCGTGAATTTGGTCTACGTCAACTTCAGGCTGCGTCTGGTTCACACGACTAGGGTATTATTTTTCGAAGTCTAACTTTGAACTAATTTAGATCTCTTTTACACTCCGTTGATTTTGTTCTAAGAGCCTATCAATTTGAGACTTGTTGACTGTTTCTGTATTTAATATCTAGTGCTCTAAACCAGTGGCTCCCAACATGTTTTAACTGACGACACACTTTACTGTACTGAACGCCCACGATATCGCGACATACTTGTTTGTTTTTTAAATAATAATAATAATAATAATAATAATAATAATAATAATAATAATAATAATAATAATAATAATAATAATAATACGAGTGCTTCTCTTCTGGAGGAAAATGTGGTGGAACGCGTTCCGCCAGAAAAAAAGCACTGAACAACTTCTATGTAGTGTCGAATATCCAGTGTTGTAGATAGGTCGATGTTAACACGAAATCGAAAATTCTAAATGCGGGAACTTGAGTGATATTAGAAAAAAACAAAGGTACTGTGTGTGTCAGAAATCCCAACCTATCTATGCTGGATGTCCGATAAAAGGTTTTTATTACCGTTTTTGAAAACTCGTTTATTTAAGTTAATCCGAAGTCTGTGCTTGTGGGTTCCACAGTTTATCTATAAGTAGCCTTACGGTTGACAGGCCAACATGTAGGGCGTAAATTATCTTCAAGATGCAGCAGTCTGTTCCTTTGTATAGATTTCACTATTTTAATTGTAAAAAATCCTGATTCATACAAGTATGACGTTGAAAATGGCAGCAAAATGTTTATGGTCAACTTTGGAATTGTGGGATATATTGACATACCGCATAAATCCAAAAAGACTGAACTGGTTTGTCTAGAATTTTTTTTTCATAGTAGAATCACATGACAAATCTATCAAATCATTTTTCTCGTTGAAAGTTAGGTTGATGGTATTTTGAATATTGATCTCACCAAAAGTAGCCTACCAAAAGGAGAAATTACCCATTCTAACTCTGAAACGGACAAGCAAGTGAAGTACTTTGTTACTGAAGTTTGTAACGCATTTTCGTGTTCTGCTATTAACTTCTTCGAGCATTCGTTTTTATTTTTAGCAAGTCGATTTTCAAAACTCTCAACTAAAGGAAAGGGCAATAATTTACCTGCTATAACCTAAGACTTCCAAATCTTCAGTTTTTTGTAAAATTCTTGAATTATGTTCGTGGCTGAAATAATAGTTTCTGTTTTGCGTTACATGCTCAGATTTAAAGAGCACAGTCTCTCGAAAATTTCGGTAAGATATGCCAGTTTGGCACACCAAAAATTATATTCCAAAAGTTTAGAATAATCTTAAGAGAAGATCATCTTGAAGCTCTGCCACTCGGATCATTGATTTACCCCTAGAAGGCCAACGGGTTTCAGTATGCAACATTAAATTGATAATGATCTCCCGCTCACACGTACATACACTGAAAGTAATCAGTATGTCCTAACGATTCTAAACTCTGTTTATTACTAATTTGGAATAGTAATCGAATTGCTAATAATTGTTGTAGATGTTCATTTCCATTCGAATTATCGCCCGGCAGAAAAATTAAACTGAGCATTGTTGCAGGTGTTCAAGTTTCATTGGTAAAGAACGTCTAAAAGAAAGTACCATATCAAAGACTTCGTTCTAAATAAAAAAATGCGTTGTAAAGTGACTTTCTGGATGGCATGAAACTTATTTTTCAATTCCAAAATTTCGCGACAACTCTACAGGGCTGCGCTACACACCAGTGTGTCGCGACACACCGGTTGGGAACCCCTGCTCTAAACCATAGGAGTAGGGTTGCCAACCCTCCCGTATTTTCCGGGTTCTCCCATATTTGCCCCTAATTTTTAACAATCTCCCGTATTATTCTTCTTTTAGAGCATTTTCCTCGCTTATTTTTGCATAATGTAATTTTTTTTTATTCTAAACATTTGATTTTGCCGTGAATGATGATTGATTAGTATGATGAATTTTGTTGTTCAAGATATGCATTAAAATATGCAGTCTTTATAGAACGTAATGCTTGTCAAGAATGAGTTTTAGTGCTCACTTGTTATAATCAAACGGTTTAAATGTTATAAATTTGGAAAAACTGGCTAGTTTTGTTCTAGTAAGTAGTAATGTTCATACAAAGAGGGTGTTTCATCTCATGAACAATAATTGGACAAATGTTCGAAAACTGAGCACGACACATTTACCTCAAATCAGAGCTGAAAACTGCAGTCGACTTCAACTATTACACGAGACAAAATCTGTCTCAAAATACTCTTAATTTAAGCCTAGCTGCCGAAATGTAGAATAAAGTTTTTTTAGCAGCAGAACCGAATAATTAGTCTATTTTATATGTGAAATTTTGTCGATTTCTTAATCTCCCGTTTTTCTTTAAAAAGTTGGTAACCCTACATAGGAGTGTGACTTGAATCCATTTATGTCAATAAACAACAAAACTCGTTGGAGCACTTTGCGAGTTAATCACCAGATACAATATTTCGCAAAAGTTTAGAATGAGCTATAAAAAAAAATTATAATCTTAAAAATCAAATTCACTTTCGTCTGACAATACTGCATTCTGTAGATTACTTGAAAATAAACGTTTTGAGATGTGAATCAACTCTCTAGCTGCTTTCATCAGTTTTTATCCTATATTTATGTTCTTTTTTTTAAGATGTAGCGTTTTTTTAAGTTAAGGTACATAATATAGGTAGGCCTGCCGATTGCTGTATAAATTTGTAAGGAAGTGAAATAATGGACTGTACGTTTGCCTTCATGATCCAAATAAATTTCCGATATTTTATAAAAGAAAATCTTGGCAGTTCACGTGCATACACACTGGGCATCCTGGATAATTTGCCGTTTAAAAAATGAATACCATCCACATATTGTATCAAATCATTTAGAAGAGGGTGTAAGCAAACAGGATAGTACAAACAACTACGACTATAGTATCAACGATGAAAGCGTGTGTTTACTGAATTTTTTGAAATATAATACAGGACAATGTAATCATCACAGCACTATGTATGCACTCAAAGAATTTGAGAGAACGCAACAACAGATAACATTTCGAGGAATTACATTCAGACCAATACTCATGCAACGTATCGTTATTTCGTGAATGACTCATGCATGCAAAATCCCAGACGCCTGAGACACCAGACATTGTCAGCTATTTTCCCCGTCATTCAATCCAATCGTTTTGTGTATTTGCAGTCGTAAGTGACTTACACATGTACACACAAATGTATAAATATATACAGACTGAAGAAAAACTGTCTGGACAAACTTTGGGATGACAAGTTTTTTAATATACATTTAATAAAATCACCGTAAAATGGGTTGAGATTCGTCACTTTCAATCTTTGAAAGTCTGTAATTTTTCCTAATTTATTTACATGAAATTCCAAAACACCATTTTGCTGCGTCTGTAACAGCTATCCATGATATAAGTTACATTCATTCTGGATTCGTCTGATGCTGAAATTATTTTTAAAATATCATTGATCAAACTCATATACGGTACCGAGTGAGTTGACTTTGATACAACACAATTTTATTAGCAATTATCACTGCGACCTCTCCATGTAACTGACCTGTGTGAGAAACGTTTTGAATTGTTTATATACAAAGTGGCCCACATAAAGTGTTACAAGTTAATATCTCTTAAATGAATAAATAAAACCGAATGCTTCACCTTCTACATTTTATTGGGGGAAAGGGGTCTTCCAAACTGTGGTATGGACAATATTTCCCTGGGGCCACTTTTTTAGGAGACGCCGGGCGCATCTTCAGATTTTTAAATGAACTATGCAATTGTTTAAAAATATTTTTGTTTACTTCAATAAATTGAGCAACGTTTATTGAAACATTTTTTAAATAAATTGTTGAGCAGTTACAGGTTGTTTTCATTGAAGTATACAGTAGTAGAAAATATTACAAAATGAATAAGGAAATCAACATTATGTTATTAAATACTTAAAGTAGCCTATAGTTTCTCTCACATTCGCTTAGCACTAACATCATATTTACTTCCACATCATAAACTGCCATATTTCTGAATCTAGAAGAGCCACATTAAACAATCGACATGGCCAGCCACATATTTTGAGAGTTGAAGTAGCTTTAAAATCATAATACTGAAATAAATGGAACTGAAAATTTTTAGGAAAGATTTACTATGTGTTTAGATGTTAATTAAGTTATTTTGAGTAATTAATAAAATTATGTAAAATTGTAACATGGTTTATTATTATTTGTCTGTATCGGATATGTTTCGTTTCAAACACTCTATACCACTTCAGAATATCAGCGTCGAAAAAAATGTTTTAAACAAAAGTTCCATAATTTGTTTAAGACAATCAAGATATCTGAAAGTTATATCACCGTTCCATTCAAAATTATGAAGTTATTCACCCGGAACCCCATTTTGGGGCACGCAGAAATGTTGTCAATGAAACTATCATGAAAGTTCCCTCCTCCGAATACTGTAGAAAAAGTCAGCATTATTTAATTATATTGATCAATTTAAGAGATATAAGCTTGTAACACTTTATGTGTGCCACTTTAATAGTGATTACATTATTGAAAATAGTTTATTACAACACATAAAAGTATTACTAATACAGGGATGGCTTTAACAATTTATCTTTTTACCAGTGGCGGCTCGTGAACTTGTGGATTGGGGGAGCTGCAGTAGATTTTGGTACATACAAATTTCACTTCTTGATATCATTACTAATAAGTATAGGACAAAAATAAATGCACTACATATCGAAAAATCAAAACTTCCTGACTTAGTTGGGAGATGTCTGTGGCATCATTTGCCATAATCGCTAAAAAACTGATACCATCGATTTCAGTCTGAATTTCAAATCGGCAGACACTCAACATGCAATCTACCAGTTCATCCTGAATTGTTTTAGAATTACCTTTAAACAGTGGCATGTTCCAAATTATTTGTGAGACACTCGTTTAGATTACTCACGAAATACACCAGAGTTCTTCGAATCGTTTTTTCATCATGTCCCCTAAGGGGAAGTTCATATTGGCCACAAAATTTGATACAATTAATATTTTTAAAATAATTTCACGATTTTTTCTCATTTCTTGATTATGTTTGAGAATGTTTGTTCTGTTCATTTCACTTAGTTGGGCAGCAATATTAGTTTTTCCTAACATAGCCAATGAAACAACATTTTTCAGGTGAGACTGCGAAGATTCGTGCTTTTTAATTTTTTGGGGCAAATGTCCTAAATCTGTCACACCACTGTCACCGAGACGAGGCAAGGAAAACAAAATACAGATTTTTTTTTTGTTCACATCCACGTAACGACAAATGCTTAGCGTAAATTTTATTATTATACTTCCTTATATATATATATATATATATATATATATATATATATATATATATATATATATATGCACTATTTCGGCTGGATGAAGCTTGAGTAAGATATAAGTCGAGTAACGGACGACCCTGTAATTTCACTTCATTACATCAATCTTCTCCGCGAGGGAAAGTTGAGAAAAATAAAATTAATATTCTGTAATTCACACACACTCATGCTTGCACATTTGCACTGGTTAAGTTACGGTACTAAGACGTCACACCAAAGCAACACTCAGATATACTGATGGTCAACAATGTTCTAAAACTGGAAAATAAGTCTCTTTCGTATTTTACGTGCTATATTAAAAGTATTCCACTCGTACAATCATTTTGAGTTAAGGCAAATCCTAAGGTTCTACTGGAGACTGGATATATACGTAACAATAAGGCAAAAAAGAAAATTAATTTCGTTATATTAACTCGATAAGATTCTACAACAATAAGTATGTGAAGAGAAAATAAAAATGTTGTCATTAAGTTTCAAGGGAATAGAGAATCCATTTGACGTAGCAATATAATAGCGACGTGGGAGTGGAGGAAAGATCTTCCCTTACGGCCTGGCTCTGCAAGCCACTGCAGCGAAATATGGGTTTTAACAGCGGCAGTTTCCCTCTGCTTCCCTTCACCCCTCTACCCCCTGACCAAGCAAGACACACTCTCTATGAGCTGCCCACCCTGCAGATCCCAGGACGACTTTGAATGCAGTGTCAATTCCAATACACTCGACGCACAAAAAGATTATGCATAAGATAATAGTACATATTCCCGGCCAGATAAAATATAAAGCAATTTACCAATAAAAGCTGTAACAATTCTTCTACAAATTAAAACAAATATTATTATTATCATTATTATTATTATTAGTATTATTATTATTACTATTATTATTATTATTATTATTATTATTATTATTATTATTATTATTATTATTATTATATTCCTGTCAAAGCAGGGAGTGCTGCAGCTCCGCAGCTCTTATGGACGAGCCGCCGCTGCTTTTTACAAAGAACACAAACTAACGCAATTGCTTTATACCACATCTTATTCATATTTTGTAAAAATACTTTTTTTCATCTAAAATACAGTTAAAACTGATTAACCAATCACAATATTTTATTATAATAACTTAAATGTTTACAATATAGCAATGCCATTTACTTAGTTTGTAAAAATTACCACAAGTTATCACAGTTTTTTTATATCAATATCTTCAAACACTTTCATGTCCATCAAATGCACATAAAACTGAATCTGAAAGCACACATAATATTTCTCACATTTACAATGGACATCAAATGCACATAAAACTGAATCTGAAAGCACACATAATATTTCTTACATTTACAATGGACAAATCATCGGCGATTGCTGTGAAAGAATGATTATTTCCAAATTATTTGGAGCTTATTATTTCCACATCACTTGTGACAGTCATAATCTGAAGTAATTTACAAACATATATGTATGCCTGACTTTCCTGGAGCTAAGGTGACATTTTATAAAAACAAATTTACTAACTTGAATTTGTGTTAACTTACATCTTCAAGTGCAAATGTTCTATTTTCTTCTTCTGATTAATCTTTCAAAGAAGGGCATGTTCATCCCCTTGTGTATCTAAACAAGTTTTTAAACATACGAAGATTCAACATACTAATAGAAAACCCCAACCACTACATTTTACAATTTCATTTTTCCTCCACATCTGTTAATGTGGTTTGGTCACCTGATTTCTTTGTATGAAGACCTTTGAATAGCTATATTATACAGCGTGCCGAAACATATTTTCTTCTGTTTTGAGGTTATTCAAATTGAAAGTGCTGCGGTTGAAATTTTTGTAACTGCTTCCTCAAGAACATCTTAATAATTTTTGTAGTTCCTACTACTTATTGAAACTTATGTTGACTATTGAAACTTATGTAGGGCCTATACATATGTAGGTTGTATTGTAACATTAAGTTATTTTATGTTTTATTATTAATTTTAATTATTGTGTTAAACTGTATTGTGTATTCTTATTCTATTGTGTATTGTATAATTGTATTGTGTATTGTAATTTTGTTGTGTATTGTTTATATTGTGTATACCACTGCCACCTGGTGCTTGCCCACTTGCAGTGTAAATGAATACATACATACGTACCTGCTTTCTTTTGTTACGTTCTACCCATCTCGCCACGTTAAAGAGATTGAAATATAAAAGTGATCAATTTATTTAATCATTAAATTAAAATTCTAATTACATGTTTCGTACAGTACTGTAAACGAGGTGTATTCATAAAATATCTTCCGTTTATTTTTTACAAACCTGTGAATGACGTTACAGAATTGGGTTACAATACATTTGAAAGTATAGGGTAAGGTTGCCTAATTCCGTGACATATTAAATAAAGCTTATATTTATGCCAAAATTCTACTAAAATTTTCAAGTAACACCTAAATGACGTTATTTGGACCTTTAGCTACAGTTTTTACAACATTCAGTGTCAACAGTTTGACAAGATTGATATATAATATATGATTCTTCATTGTTATACAGTGGCTCCTAAATCCGTGACAGGAATTCAAATTCCGTGATAGTGGTTTCCCAATTCCGTGAATGATATCCTAATTCCGTGATATTAAAATAATCCTCATTAACTGCTCAGAAAACAAACGTGTATTTGGAAAAACATTTTAAAGTCATGGTAAATTATTTTAGTATGGATTAAGCAAGAAATTACAACATATAAAAAAGGCCTAAGTGACAAATTTCATAGAAAATACTTGTATAATTACAGGAATGCATATTACATATTAATATATTATAAACACAATAAGTTGAAAGTTAAATTCAATACGAAATTAAATTCGAATAAATTGAATTATAACACAATTATTTCTCATTATTTACATTCCTAACAACGGCAGTAATTAAGTTAAATATATGCCCTATTATTTTATTATAATTATAATTGATGTTTTCTATAACTTATTAGTATTATTATTTCTACTAACTACTTTCTTTCATAGACATTAATTTTCAAAATTCAGCATTGACAACACCGGTCGAGCGAGACAGGAAGGAGAAATATGGAAATATATCCGAAAATGGGAAAGCTCCTGTAGCATTGTTATTGTCTCACAAAGTTTAAATAATCATAGACATTGATTCAGCTGACTATAATCTACAGTAATATATCATTAATTTAATAATTCTATATTATCTAATTTTTACCTCAAATATAAAATGTTTCTTCAGGACGGTCACAAGAGAAAGAAAAACTTACTGGTTAACACCTTTCATGAACAAAAGCTTCTGCAGTCGACTGCTTCTATTCAAACGGCGGGTAGTCAATAGAATTGAAAATAAGACATCTCCTGGCATCTGTTAGATATTTCAAAAACTTAAAAGTCAGAGACCACAACTCTATGGCAGTCAATTAAAATTTTATCATGGGATCAGGGGTATCACGGAATTAGGCACCTTTACCCTACAGTCTATTTTTCCACATAGTTTCTAGTCACATTGAGACATTTGTCGTAGCTTTTGACGAGCTATGGAATTCCGCAATCGTAGAATTCGGCCGCCTGCGACTGAAGCCAACCTACGACGGTAGTTTTCAACTTTTCGTCATCGTCAAAGCGTTTCGAGCCAAGCCACGTCTTCATGTGAATGAAGAGATGCTAACCGCTAGGCGCCAAATCTGGGCTATAGGGAGTTTGTGATCCAATATTTCCCAGTTGAACTCTTTGCAGTTTGGTCGCAGTACGACGCGCTGTATGCGGCCGGGCGTTGTCATGCAATAAAATCACCCCAGAGCTCAACATGCCACGATGTTTGCTTTGAATGGCCCTTTTCAAGTTTGTTAGTGTGTTATAGTAACGCTCAGCGTTAATTGTGGCATTCCTCTCCAAGAACTCCTCTAGCTAAATTAATTTTCTGTCCCAGAAGACAGTTGCTATGAGTTTCCTCGTGGAAAATGTTTGACGACATTTTGTGAGTTTCTTCGGGGAGTGTGAATGGCCCCACTGCATTGATTGAAGCTTTGTTTGTACATTCACATACCGCACCCAAGTCTCATCTCCTGTTACAATCTGATCGAGAAAAGCATCACCTTCTCTTTCGTAACCCTCAAGAAGGGACAGTGGTGCTGCTCCCATCCGCTGAGCCTTCTGTTCCTCAGAAAAGAGTTTAGGCACCCATCTGGCAGAAAGTTTCCGGTAGCCCAAATCTTCGGTAATCACTTTATACAGAAGAGTACGACTAATCTGTGGAAAATCCTCACTAAGCTCCGACATCGTGAACCTGCGGTTTGCTCTGACCCTTTCGTCAACCAAACGAATCAGATCTGCATTCACGATACTCGGTCAACCACTTCTTTCTTCATCATAGACATTGATTTGCCCATTTTTGAACATACGGCACCATTGTCCTACACCACCTTCACTCATTACGTCTGGCCCATAAACTTCACAAAGTTGGCGATGGATTTCACTAGCTTTACTGTTTTTTTGCCACAAGAAATCTTATTATGGAACGTACCGTGACGGGACTTGAGATTGCAGCACACATTTTGACAGCACGTGGCTCAGAAAGGAACAAAGACACGACCTTGATTCTACCACTGCTAGACGCGTACTGCTTCAAGGTACATTCCAGCGCAAGAACGGCGCCACTGTCTCTGTTGTTATGCACGCTATATGAAAACGGAAGTTACTTTATGAATAGCTCTCGTATATTTTTTAAAATACGCAGTAATTAATACTCATAGATTAAATGTAACTTTTTAAAATAATATATCAGGTACGAATCAATGAAATTACTCACAATTTTCAACTCAATTAAGACGATGCAGAATACGTGTGACAACATTAATTGCATCACGAGTAATGGAAAGAGATGTTAATCCGTAATTGCTGCTAAGTGCCTCTAGCAATCGACTATGAAGCCAAGAAATCCTTTTCAGAGCTACAACTACATTATTTATTCGTAGTGGCTGGATTATTTTAACTTAGATGTAAATTATCAAAGTCTCCTTAAGGTATCAAAATCACTCTACTTTACGGTAAATATTTAATACATTATAAACTATGTTATACATTAAACAGTAGTGAACATGCTTAAATACATAAAACAATACTGAACATATTAAATATTAAAACAGAAATTAAATTAAATGAATTTACTCTCTTATGGTCAACAAGCATAAAGATTGTTAAAAGTTTGTACGTTAGAATAAAGTTTATGATAATAATCGTAAAAACAGTAACCCACATACAATGTTTCATTAATAGGTATGATATGATATGATATGATATGATATGATATGATATGATATGATATGATATGATATGATATGATATGATATGATATGATATGATATGAAATGACATGACATGACATGACATGATATACGATACGATACGATAAGATATGATATGATATGATATATGATATGATATGATATGATATGATATGATATATGATATGATATGATATGATGTGATATGATATGATATGATATGATATGATATGATATGATATGATATGATATGATATGATATGATATGATATGATACGATAAGAAACTATACGATATTATAAGGTACAGTACTGTACGATAAGTACGATACGATGCGATAGGATATGATATGATATGATATGATATAATATGATATAATATGATATGATATGATATGATATGATATGATATGATATGATATATGATATGATATGATATGATATGATATGATATGATATGATATGATATGATATGATATATTTGTCCAACAGCTCATTACATGCAATGCTGGACCTCACATTTTCATTAATATAATAGCGTGTTAGAAAAAATTCACCGCCATGGTGATGTTGCTCAATGCTACAGAATTGTACTTACAAGCCAAGGAGACTTGGTCCAAATTCGGCTCTACCCTGAATTTATAACTGGTGTGAGCAAACCCGTGGTCCAAGCAAGACATGGGTTTTATCAGATACTCCGGTTCCTCTGCTACCTTCAAACACTTCATCATCATTCATTACGAGTGTAATGTTGACCCCCCTACTGTGATGCAGTCTGGATAGTCTCTGACGAACAAAGTACTCTACGTTTTTCTGCACTAGCGACATCTATGAACGCCCTCGTAGGCTTGGGTCGAGTGACAAGTTAAGGGCCCTGCCATGGTGGGGGGATCGAAGATGTTCAGCAGCACGGCCACTAACTTCGGTACAAAAATGTATGAATGACGCAGCAATAATTACCTTATTCTCCGTATATTGAAAAGTGCTATCCTTAATTGGTCTATAATAAATTATGTTACTACAGTTACATAAATTTGAGACCAACGATTATAGATCAGATTATCGCGGATGATTATGTAAAGATACAACTCAGTGGCATATACCATATCTTCGTAAGATAGTAATTTCGATCCATAAAATAGTCTACGCTTGTTACATTCCACCTTACTTACTTACTCACTTCCTTACATACAAATGGTTTTTAATGAACCCGATGGTTCATTGTCGCCCTCACATAAGCCCGCCATCGGTCCCTATCCTGAGTAAGATTAATCCAGTCTCTACCATCATATCCCACCTCCCTCAAATCCATGTTTATATTATCCTTCCACCTACGTCTCGGTCTCCCCAAAGGTCTTTTTCCCTCCGGCACCCCAACTAACACTATATTTATGCATTTATGGATTCGCCTATACGTGATACATGCTCTGCCCATTTGAAACGTCGGGATTTAATGTTTCTAATTATGTCAGGTGAAGAATAAAATGCATGTAATTCTGCGTTGTGTAACTTTCTCCATTCTCCTGTAACTTCATCCCTCTTAGCTCAAAATATTTTCCTAAACACCTTATTTTCCAAGTACCATTCAAAAAGCTACTGTAGATAAATATAAAAATTATGCTCTTGGACAGAAAATTATGAATGAATGAATTTTCGGTATTCCCGAAGTACAGTATATTACTTACTCACTTATGGGTTTTAAGAAACCCGGAAGATCATTGTCGCCCTCACATAAACCCGCCTTCGGTCCCTATTCGGAGCAAGATTAATCCAGTCTCTACCATCATATCCCACCTCCCTCAAATCCATGTTTAGATTATCCTCCCATCTACGTCTCGGCCTCCCCAAAGGTCTTCTTCTCACCGGCCTCCCAACTAACACTCTATATGCATTCCTGGATTCGCCCATACGTGCTACATGTCCTGCCCATCTCGAACGTAGGGATTTAATGTTTCTAATTATGTCAGGTGAAGAATAAAATGCATGCAGTTCTGCGATGTGTAACTTTCTCCATTCTCCTGTAACTTCATCCCTCTTAGCCCCAAATATTTTCCTAAGCACCTTATTCTCCACCTACCATTCAAAAAGTCATTCTAGATAAATATACAAAAATATGAATTTTCAAGCCTTCAACAATCATTAGTGAGTTTCAATACATCATCTGCCTTATAGAGTCATCCTCTCACAACAATTTAAGCAAATTTCAATGGCATCTACCATGTGAAAGTAGGGAAACATGCAGACGATATTGACCAATTTTCTGTACAGAAGTGGTGGCAAGAATGCAAAAGGCAATCGGCTCAATGTTTGTTCTACTTTTCGTACGTATTTATTGATTTTACTAATTTAATTTCATTTTTTTTATTAATATTCAGTAGCCTACAGAAGGATGCACTGAAATGAATTATTGTGAATGGGAAAAAAGTGCGAAGCAGACGAAGATATCAGATGATAGACGACATTAAGATATATGGATCATATAAGGAGACTAAGAAAAGGGTGGAAGATAGGAAAGATTGGAATATGTTGAATTGGCAATGAAATACCTGCCCTTGGGCAGAAAATTATGAAAGAATGAATATTCAGTATTCCCGAACAATGTAGTGAAGAATATTTTGCATTGCCAACATTTTCGATTGTGAGCCGCAACTGTTTCACACACACTGTAGATACAGACAAACCAAACTTGTGTAAGCTACTCAGCTTCTCTCATCGACAACAGGAGCTAATATATCGTATTTTGACGCTTAATGGTTCCTGGTATTCTAAGTCTCCATTTTCCGGTTGCTGATAGAGAACGCTCAAGCATCTATACCGGTAGTTAGAGACCATTCCACGATGCAATTTTCACATTCTTCCGTAGATGATTTGCAGCTTATGTAGTGGCATTGTGCCATAATTTTGTAAGCATTCTAGCATGCTGTATCAGTGTAAAATCAATTAACATTTTATTATCTTTTCTTGTTGCTGATAATGGTGTTTGTCATGCAAACCTATTACCTTACACTAACTGATAATAACGATTATGAACTGACAAACAAGAATATTCTTTAAAAGCGTTGGACTCTGTGTACTTTTAAGTATTATTAGTGATTCATTTTACGACGCTTTATCAACTACTAGCCTATGGTTATCTAGCGTCTGAATGATATGAAAGTGATGAAGCCAGCGAAATGATTCAGGGTCCCCCGCCGAAAGTTACACAGCATTTGCTCTTAATCGATTGACGGAAAACCTCGGAAAAAACCACAACCAGATAACTTGCTCCAAATAGGATTTGAACCCGGGTCCGTTCGTTTTTCGTTCAGTCATGCTAACAATTATTCCAAGGCGTTGGACTATTTTGAAGCAGTGTTCCGGAATTTGTCTGGAGTGAACACATAAGACAATGATTAAGAACGAGACTTGAACCCCAACTTCAAAAATCAAAGTTAGGCTAATAGTAATCAAGAGTACATTAAGAAAAAAGATTAACATATCGATGATGTTCAAGTAAAAGGGCTTATCCCACAAAAGAATTTTTCAGAAATAGCTGTAATTAAGCAAATCTAACTTTCAGGTATAGCTCCCTATGAAGTTGACTTAAATAATTTCAAGGTAAAAATTGTACGCGAGCCGGGTATAAAACCTGGGACCTTTGGCTGAGCGCGCCAACGCTCTACCGACTGAACTACCCAGGAACTGTAACCAACGTCGACTCAATTTTTCCTTTTATATCCACATACCTCAAGTGGGCTGACAAGACGACAGAACCCAAAACTGAGTGCACACAAACTCTGTGTGATTTGAATTGAGGTTTTCTGTTAACAAATAGTGACGTATATTATGCAAATCTGGCTTTCAGGTATGTTTGTCTGCACTCAGCGTTGGGTTCTGACGTCTTGTCAGCCCACTTGAAGTATGTAAATGGAAAAATTTGAACCGATGTCGGATACAGTTTCTGCATAGCTCAATCGGTATACAGGTGGAGCGCTCAGCCAAAGATTCTGGGTTCGATTACGGGTTCCCAAAAATTTTTCTCTTGAAATTATTCAAGCTGTAATTAAATTTTAGCACATTATTATTAGGCCTAATTACTTATGTTATATGAAACAATGTGAATATAATTGTCAAAAACTTATATTCAACTTTCATAATTAAATTTTAAATAAATACACTAATTAGAGAAAAAAAGTCACACTTGAAAATGAGTGTTAAGCTCTTTTACCTGAACACCATCGATATTACGTTTACATTAACATGAAACAAAGTAACTTCAAATATATTATCATTTTATTACACATAAAATGTCTTAATTAAATCACACAATCGAGTACAAAAGATACACATTCAACAGTTATTATGGGAATTCGTAGCATATCAGTTGTATTTAATATTCCAATGTAAATATTTGAGGCTAATTCAATATAATACACACTATTTAATTATACTTTTATCAATAAAAAGGCAGATACAATAGTTACGTTTGTAAAGTTAAGCTAAGAACTATGTCATTTAAGAAATCGACTTTCAAATTTATTTTAAGTAGTTGGGCGTTTTGCAACGTAATGTTTTCTGAGCTCGTCTTTCTCGAATAATAACACTACTGTGGACTTCAGTTTCCTACATAAATTTACAGACTCCAATTTCAAGTAATTTTCTTTACTGTGGGCTGGCTATTTACAACAATATAATCTGCACATGTTCCTCCTAAGGTAAAGTCAACACCATTAAGGGCGAAATCGGCCGAGAAGATGGCGAGAGGTGCTACCCGCCTTTACCTCTAAGGAAATGCCCCTTGTATAGTAATCATTTTCGTTCGAGGCCATAGTGAGACCGGAAGGGTTAGATCAATGATGAAAATCCATTACTTCCATCGCGATCGAACTCGCGGCCACAGTGGGGTATTTTCATCAAAATGTTGGCCAAAATTATTACTGTGTTCCATTCATATTTAATTGGGATAATATATTAAATAAGGATGTAATAAGGGAATTATGGCACGTTTAGAGTAGTACAAAATGTATTTAGCAGTCTGTTAATTATATCTAGGTTACATGATTCTCTAGAAAACTTCGTGGCATTCTGATGGTAGGAACGGAAGTGCTTATTCCTTGCTTCAGCTGCTACGTTCTCTGACAGTTACCCAATTCTTAAAAGAGCATTTTCAATTATAGTTGGGTTGTGAATTAAAATCTTACGCATTGTGGGGGTCATTGGATGTCACGAATAAAGCTAAACATATAGTTTTGTTGTATCCGTGGCGTAACTATGAATTTCTAAATACTAACTTTATGCTCACTTCATACAATTTCTAAAATTACAGTTCATGTGTATTATTTAATAATAGAACAGATAATGAAGGAACAATAAGGCACATAAATAGCAGGTGACAAAGTAAATTACCTGCTTCCACAAATATAGAAGAACTTGTGGAGATCACAACTGTCCTCTTTTTTCTTGTGAAATGCTGAAGTACGTCTTCCTGTATTTTGTGGCTCATTTAGGAGACTTAGTAATTCCCTTAACTTTTGGTGCGTGCGGTTTTCCATAGGCTCGAAACAACATCTGGGTGGCAAAAATTAATTCCTCGTTGTTTACTATTTCTCTAAGTCCTTGTGTCTTCCTTCTTTTACTTCGTTCACTAGAGTCGCTGGAAGATTTTTGTGGCCGTGCCGATGGCGTCATAGCCGTTGTCTTGCTTTGGTAGGCCTAACTCCAAGATCCTTTGAAGTCAGTTTTCATTCTTTTTTTTTCAGAATAAATAATCTTTCCTGTGTATATTCAACCATTTCCTTTTTAACTCTGCTTTCATATATGAAAATGTACGTTTAAAAGCGTTAACTTGTTCCTCTGAACAATTCTCTTGCATTAATACAATTTTTTCCAGATATTCCAATTTTACCTTGATATCACAATCTTTTTCAACTTGAATGATATAATATAACTGTTTCCTTAACAAAATTTTGATTGTAGGTGGCCCTAGTAAAAGAAAAAAAATATTTGTAGCAGATTAAAAAAACTGAAAATTAGTGTTCATAACAATAATGTATAAAAATATACAATTCGCACGATATCGCAGCCAATTACTTTTCTATTACATACCCAGAGATATAGTCTTTGTAATAACACAAGAAGAAACATCGGGACTCACCCTGAAGTGCACTAAATCATTAAACGAAAACTTACGTTCTTAAAAAAAGACTAAATTATAGATGGTTTTTTAACAGCAATAACTTCTTAAACATACTTTATATAAGCATAAAAATCGCGCACACGTGAAGTACATACCTTGTTGAGAAGCATCAATCTTGTAACAGGACATACTGTTTCTTTAAAACATAGAAAAACAATAATGAACTTGTGAACTTGCGCAGAGCGCCAAGACGATACATGTATAGTGTCACAAACATTCAACTTTGGACTGACCTGAAGGCCATATGATCAAGTAGATGAAACACAAACTTTTATTTTATTGTTCTCCCAATATTTACTTCTTTCAGGCAGCAAGAGTTTCAGGAGTAGGACAACATTTTCAATATCGACTTTTGGCCAACTTTTTGATGCAAATACCCCACTTTGCGCTGTCCCAGTGTTCCTCCTAACAAGAGTGCAGAAAATGACATTTCAGTAAGAATTTCGAGTAAAGCAGAAGAATACTTATTCATAGCACGAACACAATCATGAGAGATAAACATTTTCTTTTTATAAATTTGAACATGAGTAAACTAATATATCAGTAACGCACTGTACGTACGTGGAAATAATCGATCATCCAAAACGTGTATTAGAACAGGTAGTCTGTTACGGTCTGACATCTGTCCATCCCTTAGTCGGGCGACCAGCGGATCTTCTTCCATGGAGGGAGTACTGCAGGATTCATTTCGAGATGCGTGTTTTATCCACCTTTCTGACATGATTTTCCAAGTTCTTCTTTTGATTGCTTATGTGGTGTAATATTGGTTCGCTTTTCAGTTATTTCAGGATATCATAATTTCTTTTATGGTCCCATTTTGTGACTCCTGCAGTGCGTCTCATGAATTACATCTCGACAGAGGTTATTCTTGAGGAGTCAATATTGTTCTTATGATTTAAGGCTCATATCCGTAAGATAAAACTGGTCGGGCGTTTTACAAATAGCACCTGGCTTACTGCAGTGGCTTTGTGTTACTTACTAGATTCAAACCTATTTTTGGACTGTTGAGTAAATAATAGTAATAATAATAATAATAATAATAATAATAATAATAATAATAATAATAATAATAATAATAATAGTATTATTATTATTATTATGCTATTTATCACTGTCGGCTGAATTGGCTGTATGGATAGCTTATGAGTTTCATCCGTGATTCGATTCCAGTCGTGTGAAACGAAAGAAATTTATCTTTCGTTCTCAAGACAGGGTGTTTTTCACCTGTCATATGCTGTCCTGTCTTGTCTCAGACGTGGCTCTGTGCCGTTCTGACCACACGTCCAGGAAAGCCTGCAATGTGTTTGTTTCTAGACTTGATCAAAATAAAAAAGTTGCAAACTGAGCCTGTCTTGTGTTTGTCAATAATGCTCGTATACTGTATATAGGCTACAGTATGAACCATAAGTAATGTCATTAATTTCAGGAACTTATTGTCTGAGATATTTCAAATAAAATAGTTAAATACAAATTGACTGAACGTATTGGGAATTAAATGGATGGCTTTCCCCAAACAAGCTATGAAGTATTTTATATAAATCAATCTTTACCTCTAAAAGGAAGCAAATCGAGCAAAACTTTATTAAACTATTTTGTTTTAAATATCTCAAATAATAACCCCCTGAAAGTAATGACATTACTTACGATTCACCTTTTATTTTCTCTCCTGCACCTCATTAAAGTGCAAGTCGGTATGAAAGAATGAGGTAAACAACACAAAGAAAGAAGAGTTATGTATGACTAACACACACACGGAAACTCACACATAGGCCTAATGAGTCATTTGCTGATCAGCAAATACGTCTTGCAAAGTACATTGCATTATTATGTTTACTACATACAGTAGACCTACTCTGAGAGTGCCAACTGTACCATGAACATAGTTCATTTCCTATGAATTAAGAGGTGAGATAAGTGAACTCTCTGTTAATATATTTTCAGTCCCGAAATGACCGCAGAGATTTCTTAGGTAGTTACGTAACGATCAGAATCATATATTAATTCCTTATATCACCGCATCTCGGCAACTGGATATCTTCGACTAGTACCAGTAGTCTACTTCATCTTATAGCCTTTACAGAGAAAGTAGCAATCTGCCTTGTTATTTTCATTCGGCATCACGCCACCCTATAATCTTCTGTTAACATGAAAGGAGAGGAAAGGTAAGCTCAAAAGGGGGAATTTCGATATGGTGAAGTTTACGAAGTTCAGAGAAATATAAAAATCAAGGAAGGATAACCTCATTTTCCCAATTGTCTACCACAAGTAGGGGTGTATTTCAGGCCTGGTGGGCCCTGTCGGCGCCAAGGTAGTTAGTATTTTCCGAGGCCGGGCGACGCCAGAATACTTTTCTGATTTTCAAGTTATCATCAAAATTTTTCATTTATAAAAAGTCATATTTTTTCATATTTAAAACATTTCATAATGTCTACTCCGCAGGCCTAACAACCTCTATATGAGTCGAACCCATGCATTTTCGTCTGACATTCCATAACTATTCCTGCGGAAATGGTGATGATGATGATGATGATGATGATGATGATGATGATGATGATAATGATGATGATGATGATGATGAACGAAGACAACTACTACCGGTAGGCATATTACCGAAACCCAGAGCCAGGGCACTTTTTGTTTAGAAATATACCACTGGCCAAAACTATCATTTTAGATGAAGCGTGGCATCGAACCCAATTTCGTGTCCTAATCCTGGCATCACCACCATAACCGCCACCACCACCAACACCACCACTACCACCGCTACCGCAATCAGTAATATCTCTCAAGAATTCTGTTGATGAATTCTCTAGATTATCTGTTTCCGAATGTCTTCTCACTAGCTGATTCAGAAGTTTCCTGGTGTTTATTTTAATTCACAGTCTTGGTATGTATGTATGTAAGTCTCCTTTCTATTTATTTACTTCAACATTAAGACAATATAATATATTAAATTCATTTAGAATAGTTTCAATATTTTAATTCAAATTCTACAGTATGTGACCAGCTGATCTTTATTTTAATTAATGTCTGTATCATCGATTTTTTTTCCTTGTCTCATTACTATGTCCCATATGGAGAAGAGCGTGCATTCTCGAATATTCTTTAGAATCAAAGAGTCCTAAATCTTTGAAAAAGTTTTTAGAGATTAGTAAGGAATTCTAAAAGCGACATTCTAACAACCTTTGGTGTACACAATGCTTCCATTAAAACTAAGCAAATAGTAAATGTATCAGTAAATCGTAAATCAAATTTACATAGCATACAAATTAACTACTAAAATCAAACCGATACTCAATTAAATAATGTTATTTCAATATCAATCAGCCAATAAGTTGAATCGGCTCATCAGCCAACCAATTAGTGAACCGTCTGCTCTGCACTAATACCTTATTTATAAGAAAAATGTCTCCTTGGATCAGTCAGTCATTCATCCGTTCTCCCGTCCCTCTCTCTGTAAATTTTCATTATTTCCATCCGCTCATTCATTTATTTATCTGTTCTCCTGACTGTCTGCCTATTTGTCTTTCTACTATGTTTTCGCACAGCAAATTTGATAATTGAAAATAAGATAAAAGAGAATCCTATCAATTCTATCTGACGTAAAATATGAGTGTCTTATCGTTCCATTTGAGTTTCTAGACCTGAGAAAAATGACGGATGTATCCCATCAAGGTCATGGTACATACATTCGCCTTAAGATTAGGCTAAGCTATCTTTCGTCTGTATCAGCATCTGATTGTAGGAGTGCTTACAAGTCATTGATAAAACACATGCAATTATTAGTACGTAACTTAAAATGGCACACAGGAGAGGCAATTTTATGCGTCGTAACTGTTGAAACTACTGAATTACTAAACCTGAAGTTATTGGAAGATAGGCTATGATAGTCGAAGATTCGTTTATTAAATCAATGAATTTCATGACGCGTTTAATATTTTCATTTTATTCCTGGCAGCAGACACACATTTATAATGCATAACTGTGTCAAAATTACGGTAGCAGAAATACATACAAATGTAGTTTATTGCATCCAAAGAGCAGTGAAAATAAAACGCTGTTACAGATTTTAACTTATTCATTCATAGTTTTCTGCTCAAGGACAGTTCTTTCACTGCAAACCTAACATTCTCAAATCTTTCCTATTTTCTGCCTTCCTCTTAGTCTTCGCATACGACCTATAGATCTTAATGTCGTCTACCATCATAATTAATTAAAAGTACATGCAAAGAAATTAAGGATACACTAAGATAAAGTTTCAATTTTCTAAACTATTCAAACTAGAGTCCTGAACATTTACACACAATCATGCTGCATATAAATTGTCACTGTGCAAAGTTTCATTTAGTTGTGTTAAGAAATGCATAGATTATTAACTTTGTTGCTAATTTAAATAGTATTTGAAAAATCTCCGCTCTTCCCAGAAATTTCAAAACTTTATGTCACATTTTATCTAAGTACACTCCTGTCATACACGCAGAAACACAACTTGCTGTCAAGAGTTTCCAGTTCATTTACTTGACAAATTGAAAAAGAAATGTGTAATGCAATGACTATAAAAATTGCCAACAAAACTGCAACTGTACAAATATTTTAATAATATGAAATATAAGATGTAAAGAAAGAGTTTATGGCAAATGCTATTAAGCACATTCAAGAACATACACAAAAAATCATGCATATAGTGCAACATTTATAGGAAAAGTAACAGTTTTGATGATATGATATGATATGATATGATATGATATGATATGATATGATATGATATGATATGATATGATATGATATGATATGATATGATATGATATGATATATGATATGATATGATATGATATGATATGATATGATATGATATGATATGATATGATATGATATGATATGATATATGATATATGATATGATATGATATGATATGATATGATATGATATGATATGATATGATATGATATGATATGATATGATATGATATGATATGATATGATATGATATGATATACATGGTGTAACAGGACCTCACCGACAAACATTGAAGAGTGATAGGTCACACAGAGAGGATAATTTTTTGTTAAGGAACATATTTGGATGACACGTCCTTTAGGAACTATGCATCCAAAAGTTAAATGTCCAATATTTTTTTAACAGAAATGAAATTTAATTTTCCATGCATGTTCTGACAATTTACATCAGCTGTTAAAATTACATACCCTGTTACACTACCTCATTAATTTTTTGACACCTTAGCAGCATTCATCATACAACTCTGTTAAGCATGGCAGTGTTGTGTTGGATTGTTGGATGATAAGACAGATTGAAGATGCACCAGACAGACCAATAAAAACTACAGCAGAGTAACAGAGATGATAAGGACTTAAGTCGCACACTTATGCAACATACGTGATGCGGAATGCACTTCTAGAAAGGATGCATAACTCATGAAGGACGTGTCATCGAGCATATGATCTATCATTCCTCAAAGTTTGTTGGTGAGGTCCTGTTACACCCTGTATATTTTTCACAACACTTCTTTACATTAACAATAATATTATAATAACACTTTTTGCAATATCCGCTTTAAAAATACTCTATTCTCACTAGATGTCTAGCCTCTTATTGCTTAGTCTATCGTACTATTCAATACACATCCTGTAGTTCCTTTACTATCCACTGTTTACTCACTAGTTTTAATATTAGTCCTCTCTAAGTGGCATCTCTAATACTGCATACCACTTTCTATTCTTCTAGCACTTTGCAGCATAGTGGTTATTCAGAAGAACGTTTCTTTCTTCCTAAATTTTATGGCACAGATATTCCACCAAGGAACCACCTTTTAACTATACATAGAGGTGTCCTCTATGTTTTGAAATTTTGTGTAGAGTTAAAAATGTTGAAAAAAAATTATGGAAGCTTTGTTATGATCCATGAAATGAAAAACATAAAAAATTGATTTGTGCTTCGAAGGGTTAATTATTAATTCCGTCCTACATTTCCCACCAAAATCATAATCATTCTTTATTTGTCATAAGCAGCAAGTAGGTGCTATAGACATAGTCAAATGTACAAATATTTTTAGTCATTACAAGAATTAAAATGTTATATTTACAGGAGCATTATGTAATTCCTCAAGACTACAAAATGGATATTGTATGGGCCACTGGTATAATACTGTTTTGAAAGTATTTACACTCACAGAGTGGGCCTCAGGAGGTAACCTGTTAAACATATTAATGCCATAAATTTTTTACTAGTTCTTACTCTTGGATAAATTAATATATTCATACCAGTAATTATGCCTTCAGCAAAAAATGACGGTTTACAAGGATTGTTATAACTGGAAAATATAAGAATTCGAATGGCCTTCTACTATCGCTATTATTTACTCTAGAACCACACTTTAAATCACTGGTATCGAAATCTAATACTTACAATTGTAATATTTGTCTCTTATTTCTCAAATCTTTTCCTAATTCCACTTTATCCTTCTCTTTGCTTACTATTCTTATCACTATTCATACGTTCATATGTGCCTTTTGTTTTCATTATCCCTGTTAAGCCTGTAATTTGTACTGTTTGCTATATCCTACTTCATCCATCTCAACTATATGCTCTAGTACCGTCCTTCATTTATCTAATATTTTATTATTCACTACTTTCATGTTACATAATATTCTCACTATCAGTCGAGTTTCTTCCCTGGTTCACTTTTCCGCCCTTTCTATGCGTCATTTATATTTGTCTCAATCAATTCTTTCCAGAGAATTCTTTGTACTTACAATTTCTATCACACTAAACAATTTTCTTATTCTTCACTTAATTCACTGACCATACATTATCTTTTCCACGTTTGCACTTTCTCAACTATTTATCTGCTTCTCTCTTCTATTTACACTCTTCCCCTTCACTCTTAACACCAAATGCAGAAAGCACCTCTTCTTCATAAACGTACTTTTCCTTCTACCCTATTTTCCTCTTCTATAACCTGATACTCTGTAAATTTCTCTCTTAGCTACGTAACACCTTCATTACATACTCATTGAATTCTTCTATTGACTTTCGTATGAATCATCTGTACTGGAACTATTTTGAATGGTGATCTCATCTGACTGTGAGCCCACTGACACGAATTCTTTTCTTTCTGTACTGCATATTTCTGCCAAATTACCGACTTACCGACTTTTTTTTAATTACTTCTCCTGACACTTCCCTAACCTTTATACCACTTACCCTTTCGCGTTTACTCGCATAGAGTTGGTTATTATTTCTAATTCCACTCTTATTATTCTCACTTTCTCCCCTATTTTCACTTTCCGACTCCTCTATTCTCTTTTTCTCCCCATTCTTCTTCCGCTCTCCTGTGCTCCTTATGTCGTTCTTCCTCGCATTCAAGTCCATTGCACCAGAGCGTAAGGAAGATATAGTAGGGACAGCTCTTGTCGACACCTTTGATGTTGTTGTTACTGAAATTCAACTCAGAAATATCTAGTTCTCATTGAATACAACTATGTGGCAAGTATCGGGAGCCAATAGCTCAATTTAGGGGTCAACTGTTTAGACATGTTACAATGAAACTTTATTTACTCGTATTAACTGTTGTACTCCTCTGCCCTATAGCGATATTTGTGTCTTATTATGTAGGTCTAATGAATTATTAAGTAATGGAGCGCCTAGTGCGTAGAACTGGAAGACACGGATTCGATCCTCGGCGTAGAAGCGAATTTTTCTCCGTTAATAACAAATTGGTTGAGCTAGTTTCACTTATTTAGAGACGTTCTATTCAACCTACTAGGTCCGAATTTTAACATCTGTGTTAATTCATATTACAGAGTTTTTGTAGGATGATCAGAAATTTCTTGACGAAAAAGAGTATAGCCTACCATATTATGCTTCTGTAAAGGGAAATTAACGGATCGTCCTCTTGCGCGGGAAGCGAGTACGAGCCAGTTTTTCATTCTCATTCGTGACTTTTTAAACACCAGATTGCGAAACCGAAGTAATGATCGTATCGGGAATGATGATCACGAACCGCTGTGATAGCCTCCACGCTCTCCCAACCTAGTCTCTTATGACTTTTTGTATTGGGTATGTGAAGGACTCATTGTTAACGCCTTTATTACCGGCTGATCTGCTAGAATTGCGGATTCGCATCCTGAACGCCTGTTCTGAAATTGACAAACAAGCTACATCTATTGGGACTAACTTCATTACAGAGTTGATGTATGCAGAATCACTAGAGGGGCATACTTTTGGATTGTTTTTGCAAAGTGAAAACATGGCTTTCCTGTAATAAATTTAATTAATTTTGTAACATGAAATAAAAAATTGGTGAATGGTAATATGCAGCTGTACAATAACCCGTACGTAAGCCTTACACCGCCTGTCCAACAAATAAGCATGTGGAAGCGGAAGTTGATCTTATTGTACCAAGTGAAGTTAAAATTAACTGAATGGCACCTAAACAAACTTAGGTTAGATTATAATTAACTTTTGACTACATTTTGTGCAATATATTTGGAATTTAAAAATTTCAAGACATTCAACTATGAAACACGTGAAAAAGTTGGAAAGAAAATAAAGACAAGAGTATAGTTGGAGATATTTTCAGATAGAAAAGAGTATTAAGTATTTTATCTAAAAGAGTATAATACGCTTAAAAAAGGTTTGTCTGGTCACCCGAGTTTTTGTCCAGCTTTGCCATAAACGCTAACGTCAGCTGACGATGTTCTACGCAAGCGTCACTTTCCCCTAACGATACACGTCATCATCACATCCAGTACGGTTAAGGTCACCCGTCCAGTTCAGTCTTCAGAAATACAACACTGGTCTCTCCAACTTGTACTGGGTCTACCTTTACACCTTTTACCTCTTGGTTTATACAGTAATTGTCAATTTGTATAGGAATACGAATTGAATCCATTGTCAAAAGATGTGCAAGCCATTGACTTCTATATCGTCGTTGTTCCTGCAATAACTCCTTTGTGAAAAATAGAACATTTTTCAGTAGGAAGAAAAAACACATTTATTCAACCTATGGCAGCCGTACATAGGATACTGTGAATTCTTACATTTTCGAAACAAAGAAATATAGGAGATTTTATTATTTTGTGTATCACAATTTAAGTTATTTAATAGAGCAAAAATCTGAAGATCGATAAATATGTCACATAGGAGTTATTGCAGGTACAACGACGATATTAATCTAACGTACTCTGGATCTAAAATACTCCGGATTTGCATATTCTGATCGTATATCTTCAGTCTTTTTGTGATCTATGAGGCGGTAGCGTGCTAACGGTCTCAGTTGCTGTTTAGTTAGTACCCAGTTTCCAGCCCCGAACAGTAAAAGTTGGATGGCCATTGTTGTGTAGAATTTCAGTACTGTGTCTTTCCTTACTGTCTTTTCTTTATTCCTTTTTACTTGATTATTTAATGACGCTGTATCTACTGCTAGGTTATTTAACGTCGATGAAATTTGTGATAGCGAGATTGTATTTTGCGACATGAGGTCGAGAATTCAGCATAGATAATCTGACATTAGCCTTACGGTTGGGAAAACCCTCGGAAAAAACCCAACCAGGTAATCAGCGCAAGCGGATATCGAATCCATTCCCGAGCGCAACTTTGGATCGCAAGGCAAGCGCCTCAGTCGACTGAGCTACTCTAATATTAATAAACGTATTAATATAATATTCCAATCATACTGTGAACTATGTCAATGATGTAGTTTAACGAATAATTTAATATTGCAGATTCCGTTAATGTTACATTATACATTAACTTTTATTCCATAGACCTAATATTCTTACAGTATCTACTTTTTATATTACTCATTAATTCAGGGAACGGATTTATATGGACTAAAAATATATGAAATATGTAAATATATATGTAGTTATTTTTACCAAAATATGGAATTAAATATGGATTTTTACCAAAATATGGAATTAAATATGGACTTAAAATTATAAAAAAATGACTATGTACGTTAAATATTGGTACATTTTAATCAAACTAAACAAAAAATATAATGGACGTACCTTATCTTCCAATGTAGTTTCAACAAAACACAATTTTTATTGTCTGTTACCATAACAATAGGTTACAAACATTTCTTTCAAGTGCTGAAAAGTGAATCTTCTTCTATTGTCTCTGAGGATAGATTTATACTGACTAAAAGAGCGTTCGACGTCACAAGAAGTAACTGGTACATAATTCAATTTCACAATGTCTGCTGGGGATAAGTCCAAGTTAATCTTCACTGTTGATTCACCACTCATCACAGCAACAACCTTTTGTAGTTCTTCATATCCAGGGTTTTTTGAAAGTACAGTGTCCACCTTAGCTCTTACTGCATCTGCAACTTTACCTCTACCACGATTCAGTTGTTCCACAGTACTATTTATAATTTCAAAACTTTCAGATAGTGAAAGGTGCCTATTTTGGAGACTTTTGAGCGTTTTTATGATGCATGAAAATGTATGCTGAATGTGAGCTAAGTCATTCTTCACACTTATGTCACAGGTAACTGTTTTCGCAGTATCAATTGAGACTGCATCTTCAGAGTCCAATGCAAGGAGAACATTGTTAATAGAGTCTATATGTTCGGCATAATATTCAACTGCTTCTAGCCATGTACCCCATCTAGTTAAAATTGGCTTTGGTGGCAATGGAATTTCAGGGTACATTTCTTTCAACACGTTAACTCTACTGGGAGCTTTGAGAAATACTTTTTTCACTGATGAAATCAACAAATCTACTTTAGGGAAATTGTCTCTGACCACTTCTGCCACACGATGAAATGCATGCGCCACACAAGTAAAATGAGTCAATTTAGGATATACAACAGATAATGCTTGTCCAGCTTTGACCATATAAGGGGCAGCATCGCTAATAAAGAATAACACATTATCGTACATAATACCCTTTGGCCACAGGATACCCATAGCTTCGTTGAACAGTTTAACTATAGTTTTGTTATTGCACTTTTCTAGAACATCACAATGTAAAAGAATTCGTTCAGAATATTGTTCACTTAACAAACCGATAACTACATTACCAACAAGTCTACCTTCTTTGTCGGGAGTCTCATCAATGGAAACCCAAATTGAACTATCTTTAATTTCATCTCTTATCTTCTGTATTGTCTCATCGTAGATGGATGGAGCATACGTCTTCCTAAGTGTTGACTCATCCGGGATTGTATGTTGAGTATATTTTTCAAGGAATTCCCTGAAGACCTTATTCTTTAGTTTGTAGAGAGGAATATCAGCAGAGATGAGAGAACGGCACAGGTCGATGTTAAACTCAGATCTTACATTCGATGTTGTTGGTTGTGTTAAAAACAATTGTCTCTGCTTGGAATTTAGTTGTTTGTTGGCCTGATGTTTACTAGTTGTAATGTGTTGTTGCACCAGGAACTTTTGTGTAGATGATACTGCACACTGACACAAATTACAAAATAATATTTTATTGTCAGTTGATAAACCATCTTCTTTAAATTCTGAAATGTAACTTGTTAGTTTTGATTTTAAATTGACTGAATGACGTACTTTTGGCATATTTACCGTCTTTATAGTATGATTTACAAAACTGAACCTATGTGTACTCTGACTGGCATTTAACTGTTGAGCTGCACAACTGAAGTCTGTTAAAAATTTTAAATTAAATTAATACAGTTTTGTAACTTACTTTCCCATTGTTGATAGGACTGCTAATTTTCAAATAACTCTGATGTTAAAGGGATTACTGAACATGTGTTTAAATCTCTATTGTTGAAATGTATTTTTAAAAGTTAATGGAATTTTGTTTTGTTTTATTGTTAAACCTAATATAATATGGACTGTTTTATATGAAATATGGAAAATATATGGAAATTAACGAAAATATGTACTAAACTCTAAAATATGGAAAAATATGGAAAATAAAAGTAGGATTTTTCAACCCTACACATTGTGAAACATAAAGATAATGCAAAATATAAATTATATTAGCTTTATAAGTAAATATGTATTTACATATAAATCCTTTCCCTGCTCATTATTGTAAATATAATAATTGCAATGACATATAATAAAACAAAAAAGATATGATTTCTCACGTATCGTCGTTATTTACAACTAGGGAACGGATTTCTAGTCCCATACCTATTTTGTTTGTTATGTCCTAGACGTACGATATTCGAATATCACTACGTTTCATGTCCTCCTATTGAAATTCTTTAGGACCTAAAACCCCTAAATGAACCATACACTCATATAAATGCCTGAAACTATGTTTGTGTCTGAAAAACGCCTTTTTAGTATTCTCTGTATTTAAAATAAAAATATCGGCACTAAAAATGCAAAAATTCTCAAAACCTACAAAAATGCTATTTAAAATGTAAAAAAATTATATATACACTAACGTTTGTGGAAATTGCAACACCAAACACGATACATTTGACTGAAACGAAATTGATACCACAGATTAGGTACATGACAATACACAAATGATTAGAATTACAGAACTGTACCTTATATGTACCGTGAGATTTCATTATGGTGTGAGCACTGCAATCAGAGCCTCTAAGAGTCGTGGAATCAAAGAGGGCCTGGATAGGTTCCTGGGAAATCTCCCTCCACGTAGTTTGTATGGTAGTCCATAAAGCGTGAAGAGTGAGTGCTGGAGGACCATGATGAACAAGTTGCCGACCAACCATATCCCTGATATGACATGTCTGGCGAACGTGCAGGCTTATGGTGGCTTTACACGTGCATGGATATACTGGCGCCAGTTAACACGCCAGTCGTACTTTTGCGCCAGTAAAGGTTTACACGGGTTTCTTTATTTTGCCTCGCCAGTGCCATTTTCAAATGAGGCTGCTACCTGAATGTTGGACGAGGACATAACATGTCAAGTGAAGTTGAACTTGTTCATAGCGCTTGCCTAATAGTCGTAACTTTGTTGGATGAGATGATTTCTAACTTGGAATAAAGAAATGACATAAAAGAAGATTGCATATTATGGGTGAAAAAGTGGATTATTTGGAGGGAGAATTTAGATACATCTGCGATAATTCTAAAAGAATTTTCAATCACAGATACCTACTAATGTTACAGATGACAACAGACAATTCTGATAATCTACTACAACATGTAATAATAATAATAATAATAATAATAATAATAATAATAATCTGTGGCGGCACAGCTCATGAAGGGCCCAGACCAAGCCTCACGTTCACATGCCGAAGCAGAGGTGGACGATCATCCAACCAGAATGGAGATCTCATGTAGTTAGCTCAACAATCCCCCAGCCGTTATAGCTGACTTTCGCAACCGGATTTCGCTACCTATCGTAACTTCCTCAGTGCACCACGATGCTGGGTGGACACCGGTCCCATACACTGGCCGAAATTTCATGAGAAAATTACTTCCCCCATGAGGACCCGAATCAGCGCGCATTTCGTAACGCGAGTCCTAAGCAGGATGCCTTAGACCACTACAACATCTAGTAGTATCATTGTATTCAAAAGTTTGCTACCAATGACATAAGAGATGCTTTACTTCCAAAATTGAAATTGAACATTGGTATATTTAGCACCTGGAAATTATTTTGCTTCATTATAAAATTTTCGTTTTGACGCTGTATCTATACGTAATATTTGGTGATGTAGAAGGTCCTTAACACCACCAAAATAAATACATTTATTATTATTATTATTATTATTATTATTATTATTATTATTATTATTATTATCATCATTAATATTTGTATCCTGTTCCAAAGTGTAAGTTACAATATCAAAGTGCTAGCCAGAAGTTCAGATATAATCTACAATGCACTAAGTAGAACAAGCGGACAGCTTTAAATACTTGAGGTGTACTATGAGTAGTAACATGAACTGCTGCCAAGAAGTCAAAAGGCAAAGGAACCTTTGACAGAAAATTGGATATCTTCTGCTGACCTCAGAAAAAAGAACTAGAGAAGACTCTAGTGAAGCGCCTTGTGTAGAGTGTGGCATTATATGGGGCAGAAACATGCACATTACGACGAAGTGAAGGGAAACGACTGGAAACATTTGAAATGCGGATATGAATAAGAATGGAGCGTGTGACGAAAGAATACTTCTGAAACTGATGAGGAAGAGAAAACGAATTTGGGTTTGTCACTGGCTAAGAAGAAACTGCGTACTGAATGATGCACTGGAAAGAATGGTGAACGAGAGAAGAGTTTGGGGCAGAAGAATATATCACATGATAGACATCAATAAGATGTATTGATCATATGCAGAGATTAAGAGGAAGGCGGAAAGTAGGGAAGACTAGAGATTGCTGGATTGGCAGTGAAAGACCTACCCTTAGATATAAAACTACGAATAAATGAATGAGTATAGTATTTCCATAGGTAAATAGCACGCACACACGTCAAAATCTCATTTTTAGTAGATGGCACTTAGCCCCTTTTGAATTTCCAGTCTTAAATTGTAGGGGAGGACCGTGTATATTGGACCACCTAAGTTTGAATGGCCGTAACTCACTTATCATATTGAGAAAAATGTCACTGAATTTTTTATGATGGTAGATTGCCATAATAAATCCCTAAGTAGAATAAGACTTCACTAATTTTATTTCTAATACTTCAAAAATAAAATTTAATCAAAATTTCGAAGCCGTGTAACTTGAGCCAGGGTCGTGTAATATGAACCAGAGGATCGTGTAACTTGGACCAGGCATATTAAACACATTTAACTCCTATAATGTTGTTTATTCAAACAAAAATTTGTGTCAAGCAATGATTTCACATACAACAGTAATAAAATAGTTCATCTGTAATTGTTGCACATTCTTCGTGGGCCCATTTTCCACACCGATTGCACTGAATCCAGTCTTTGTTCTCACTTTCACCACAAATAACACAGCGTGTTTTGGATGTCACCTTAACTTTCGAATCAAATAATTTTCTCTTCTTTGCGGCCTTCCCATCTGATTGTTGCTGCAGAGCATTCTTGTGTGGCGTAGCGGTCAGCACCACGCCAGATGCATTGTATCTCGTTCCGGATTTTCTCTGTCCAGATTTTAAAGACGAAGGAAAAAGGGCTTATTTCCTTCACTGACACATATTCTGTGAGACCAGAAAGTAGCTCCACATTGTCTCCCATCTTTTTCTCTGCTGATGCTGCTGTTGTTGCTCCTTCCACTTCTTCTGCTGCCCGAGATGCTGATGCTGATGGCTCACCATTCAAAGGCCGATCGGTCACCAAAGAAGGCGCGATATCAGCCTCTGAAAACACATTTCGGTCGACAGGCCAAAGACCAGTGTGCCTGAGCCATTCATTGCAATCTGCATATTTGCTGCTCTGGGGAATGCCACTCCTACCAGTGAGGCAATGTGCTGGACATTCAGCCGCTGTCCTGGAAGTTCCCTCATCTTCGTTGATATGGCAGCTGACATGAATGTGTTCAGAGGTTTGAAGAACGACACATCTAGTGGTTGGAGACGGTGCGTGCAGTGCGACGGTAGAGATAACATTATCACACCGTACTGACGGCAGATCTCAATCGCTTTGAGCGATTGCGTATGGCTACTGTGACCATCTAAAATCAAGAGTACTTTCTCCTGAGGGCTGGGTTTGACAGTTCTAATGAAGTGCCTAATCCATTCACAGAATGTGTCAGAATCCATCCGTCCCTTATCCTGACAGCGGAAGATGGTGTTAGGAGGTGCTCCAAATGTGAGAAACTCCATCATTTTTTTCCTAGCATAAATCAGCATAGGAGGTACAAAGAAGCCACTCGCACTCATGGCATACACTCCTGTCACATTCTGACCTCGCTCACACGAAGAAATGGCTCCAACCTGATGTTTTCCCCTCTATGCCAGAATCTTCTCTTGGCGTTGAACGACAGTGTGGGATGTCTCGTCCATGTTGAATATTCTGGCAGCAGTTAATTTGTGTTGGTCGACAAGTTGTTCCAATGTGTCAAAGAACTTGCCGACTACAACCCTGTTGAATCCTGAAGCCCTGGCAAGTGATGTGGCCTCTGGCTGCCTAAGGCTAAGTTCGGGATGGCGCTTCATAAAGCCGGAAACCCATTCTTTGCCGGCAGACTTCGTTTCCTCGTTGAACCGAGTGGCCAGTTTATTCTTCTCTGCAATCTCGTATGCTAATTGCATAACACTTCTCCGTGTCAGTCTGAAATTAAAGAATAAGCAGATTAAGTATTAGGTCTATATTAAGTTTGATTGAATTAAGTTGTAGGCCTAATGTAGGCCCTAATATATATTTTGCTGTAATTTATTTACCCATAGAACATTTTTTCTAGCTGCAGAAGATGTGTCACAAGATCATTTTCCACCTCTTGTGGCAAGTCAAGTGGGTGACCGGGCTGTCTAATTTTAGCATCCTTCCTTTTGTTGTATCTTTTAAAGGTGGCACTAGGTATATTATACCTTCGTGCAGCCTCATTGACGCCAACCCCTTCCGATATTGCAACTAAAGCGAGTTGCAGATTTTCTTCTTTCCACTTCCCATACACTCCCTTCGCTTTTCTTGCCTGTCTTGTAGTCATCTGTAAAGTAATGGCGAAAGCAGAATTCGTTAAAAAGTTGTAATTGTAGACTCACCAAATGAAACGAAGTCTTATTACATAATTTAAGAAATAAAATATTATTAACATTGAAATAAACTAAAGTAATGTTTTATAATATTATTATTTATATAATATTATATAAATAATATTATAATTATATGTCCTTACAAAATTTTCATCCACTGACCTCTGATTTTTGGAAATTCACACTAGTGAAGACATAATGGACAATTTTATCTTCTAAATTTGTTATGTTGTAAGGGTTGGTACATCTTAGCATTGGCTCAAGTTACACGCTTTGTGATGGTTCAATTTACACGCATTGTAAAGGAAACACTTAAAAATTATTTACGTAAAAACTACTTTACAAACATTGATATAAATTTCACTCAACTTACCTCAAACACTGGTATTTCTTCGTATGTATAAGGCAGTCTTGTATTTCTAAACGTCTTCGCACAACACGCTGTCAAACTATTGTGAAAAGATTTGAAGAATTTGGGGACAGAATGTTCGACACCGTTATGACCGCGTCAAGCCAACCCTGCATAATGAGATTTATGGACAGTTGCCTACCATGTAGAAGGTTCAAAGCGCTGTATAAAGTACCTTGCAAACTATCCTGGAAATAGTAATTGCATCGGTGGATCAAGTTACACACTGGTCCAAGTTACACGGACTTCCCCTATATAAATTAAGACTGTAATGTTTTTATACAAAGTTCTCAAAATTTCTGAAGACTGTATTTCTTTTATTTCCACCACTTGGTACAAAATCCTGTCAGCAACCGAAAACCATGTTGCTTTAGGTTTGTTGATGTCACCTGAACCACCGTCAGTTTTCATGCTTTTTGTTACTTTTTTACCTCCGGAGTGTACGCATCTCGTATGAATTTCATTTTTGCTTTCACCTAGGCAATTCCGAATCCATCAATTTTCATTCCTTGCCATGTTTTCGCAAACCTCTATTCGGACATCTCTATTTTTTTTATAAAGATTATAGTTCAGATCCTACAAACACTGGTGTTTTTCATATACGTAAAGAAGCTTTGTGACTATCTCAGAATTCGGCTTACTCATTCTTAAAAATCAGATTTATAAAACTTGATGCAAAGACATCAGCGGACTACGTACTGTACAATATTGGCGTGCCGATGAGAAACTTCATGTTTACACGTGCAGCAGAAATGTCCGCTTGAGCATGCGTCGCCACTGGCTCATTGAAAAGGTAGAATGCCACTAACTTTTCGAAACATTGCATGCAGTGTCTAAACTTGCACGCTAGTAAAGGTTTACACGTGAAAGTTGAATTTACTTGCGCGCCAATAGCTATTGGCGCCAATGAATCCATACAAGTGTGAACCCATCATAAGGAACCAATGATATCCACCGTTCTTTTAAGAAGGCTTGCTCAGTTCTCGCCACATTTGGCCGGGCATTGTCATGATGATTGATGAAATATGTTATGTGGAGTTACCTGAAGGAGGGGCAGTTTCTCGGGCTCTAAAAACCTCCCTAATATAGCGGTTGCTGTTCAGATTGCCCTGAATACGTAGGAGGCGAGATCGCATATCGTATCCAATGGCGCACCAAACGATCACACTAGGCGTTTGTCCGCTATGACGCTCAATATTGCAGGCTCCCAGATTGCGTTCACCACGGTAGCGTCTAACATAGTAGGAGGAGTTGAAGCGGGACTCGTCCGAAAACACTACATTTTGTCACTCAGCACGCCAGTGCCGGCGTTCACTTGCCCATTGCTGTCTGAGGCGTTGGTGGTTTCTGGACAATGGACGTCGATTCATCGGCATGCGAGTCACTAGTCCAGCCCTCAAAAGATGGCGACGAACCGTTGACGCAAACAGGTACACACGTGTTGCAGTACACCAACATGAACTCAACACTGTGGATAAAGTTGTACGGTCCGTCACGGCAATGCGCACAAGAAGGTGGTCATCCCGTGCTGTTGTCACATTAAGTGGTCCAGTACCCGCTCGTCTCTGCGTACGATCCTCTTCTATTCACTGGTTCCACACATTCATCACTGTCATAGCAGCATGCCTTGCACGAGCCGAAATGTCGCGGTGTGACTAAACTGCTTCCTGAATACCAACCATTCTGCTGGTATTGCGCCTTTCCAGTCAACGAGGTATACCTGGACTAGCTTTCACGTTTCCACTTCGTTTGGAAGCTCTGCACTGACTGTGCAAGGCATAAAACTGACCTTGCTGGTGACACAAGAGATGTCACCGTTGGTCCTATGTGTACGCCATCTCTCTGGAAAGGTAATCAATTATTGGTGGTAGCCTACATTGTTCTACACATCTCCCGAATTTGGTGTCGTTCGGGCCATTCTTTCTGGGTGTTGCACTTTTCAGAAACAGTAGTGTGTGTGTGTGTGAGTGTGTGTGTGTGTGTGTGTGTGTGTATATATATATTACAGACTAAGACTTGTCTCAGGTTCATTGCATGTTGGTCCTAGAAGAGGAGGGAAGATGGTTTTACTTAATTTCCTGGAATCGAAGTTCCTTTGGAAAAGTCCATCCTAGCATAAAAGGAGTGATAGGTTGTTTAGATTAGACGAGAGCTTACTAATTAGTTTTAGCGTTAATGCACCGCTGATATGCGAAATGAAACTGACCAATCACCAATTACACTCTTTCATTGATAGAATTTGTGTCTTCAGTTTAGTACCGTAGCACTCAATGTCAGCACAAGTCATTTCCTTATAAATTCCAACTAAATATAATATTTACTGGAATTAAAATTTTCAATTGATCATTTTATATAACTTCCTAAAAGTCCTAAACTGGATTTTATAAGTTTCTAAATCTCTGTTTTTAACACCTATAAATCCATTCCTTATTTATGATATTATGTAATCGACCCGCAAGCTAATTCTCTAGTTGACAAATGTTTACAGTTTTCACCTTTATCTATGGAATTATTAATAATTAAAATTAGGCAGCGGAAAATATCTTGGAACATATCCATGAAGAAATAAGTGAAACCGTTTTAAATAGATACAGATATAATAATATTCTTAAGAGAAAAAGATGCGACACTTTACATGAAATACCTAGCAAATTAGTTCAAGACGAATTAACAAAAATTTGATATAGATAGGATTTCAAATCATTAAATTAATCATCCGTCGTGCACGAAGTTCCCTATTACTAAATTTGTCCTCCAATTCACCATAACTACACACCACGTTAGAATCCATAGAATCCATGTACATTGTAAGCGTTGACAAAGAGTTGTTTTTATTTAAACGTGACCTGGAATCCGACGTGATTAGTAGTTTTATTTTCAATCGCTTCAAAAGTAATTTTTCTTTGCCAAGCTCTGCTCAAGAGCTGCCCAAATTAATTTTATAAAGTTATCAGTTTTTTTACTATTCATATCACGTATAGAAATATGTACCGTTTATCTCTAGTGTATTTATTGCTATGTGCTATATATTCTTTAATCTGAAAGCAGGCTTTCAATCATATTATTACCGAATGTGGAAAACTCAGCTTCTAATTGTTCTCTCCTGACTTACACTGAATTCGAACCTAGCATCCACAGAGAGATTACCAATATCTTTCCTAGAACAAAAATATAAGACTTTCGCTTTCATCTTGGGAAATGCTGGTGGCCCAAAATAAAGTTCTTCGTTTTGACAAAGAATATAATTTCAATACTTCTGAAATAGGACACAGCTTATAGTTGCTCTTTGGTATGCTATTTTTTGACCAATCTAATATGGACGATGTGCTTACATATGACCTCATGACGTTGCAACATCAAGACGATAGAGTTTTTGAGTTTAATGATTAGTCTGATTACGTATTAGAAAATTATGTCACGAGTGACGCAAGGTTTCCTCCAAGATCTGGGCAGAGAGCATTGCTTCGATATGCCTAACAACAAATACCTACGAATCGTTTCATTCGCGTCTCAGTGGGTTATTTTATGTGAGTCATCCTAATATTTTTCATTTTATAGTTGTTCAAAACAACATTCAAAGTGAAATATATATGATGCTTAGGAGCCAATAGAAGCGAAGCAAAGGAAAATGAGTTTTTAAGAATGCAAATTATGGCACTGTAGCAAAATTCCATCACAAGTCTTCAGTTCGTAAAGACAGTGTCCATTTAGTTTCTACCAGTGTAAAGGACTTATCTGTCACATCTGATGAAAGGTTGAACGTTAATAGACGAACGCTGTAGCTTCACAAACACTTTAATCATACCTGTAATATATTTGCTTAGCCTACATTACAGTAGCTCTCTATAGTATTGGGAGCTATACTCATAGGCCGATGTGTTAATACATTGTCGCAGGCAATCCCAAGTCTGAAAAATGAGAGGCGAAATGTTGTTTGTACTAAGCTGTAACCTCGACAAGAACCAAATGTTTCTAGGCCGCACCTGAACGATTACCCTAAACTTTGTCGAGTCGCACGTGGACGACTACCTAAAACATCTCAGGCCTAACATTGACGATTACCTAAAACATCTCGGGCCGCAATTGAACGATTACCTAAAACTTTGAGACCGCACCTAACTTACCTACTTACTTATGACTTTTAAGGAACCCGCCCTCACATAAGCCCGCCATCGGTCTTTATCCTGTGCAAGATTAGTCTAGTCTCTATCATCATATCTCACCTTTCTCAAATCCATTAGAATATTATCCTCCCATCTACGTTTCGGCCTTGTCAAAGATCTTTTTCTCTCCGGCCTCCCAACTAAGATTCTATTATAATTTCTGGATTCCCCCATACGTGCTGCATGACCTGCAAATCTCAAACGTCTGAATTTAATGTTCCTAATTATGTCAGGTGAAGAATACAATGGGTGCAGTTCTGCGTTACGTAACTTTCTCCATTCTCCTGTAACTTCGTCTCTCTTAGTCCCAAATATTTTCGTAAGCACCTTATTTTCAAATATCCTTAATCTCTGTTCCTTTCTCAAAGTGAGAGTCCAATTTTCATAACCATACAGAACAACTGGTAATATAACTGTTTTATAAATTCTAACTTTCAAATTTTTTGACGGTAGATTTTCTATTTGGTTGTGTGTTAATCCATCTGGAGAAGTCCAAGTATAATTATGTATATACAGTACTTATGGGGAAATGTTGTCCTTTTGACAATTAAATTTTTTGATGTTGCAAAGTTGACCAACCTAACTTCATTGTTATTACTAGTTACGTGTAGACTCTCTTTTCCAACAGTTGGTTTAAAAATATCCTTCCGTCCTATTTTAGCATTAAAATCCCGAATAAATTTTTCATGTGGTAACTATATAACTTATCAAAACTGTGTTCCAATTCCTCATAGTAGCTATCCTTTATATGGTCCTCTTTGTCTTTTATAGGGGCTTGAACATTTATAAGTACGATATCGCACCTTTTACCCTTAACCATAAATACGATAACCTGTCAAAGATAAATTTGACCTTTTTTACTGCTGATTTTATTCTTTTATGGACAAAGAATCCTGTTCCTAATTGGTGATTATTGTTTCTTTCCCCATAATACAAGTAATCTCCTATTTGATATGTGCCATTGCCATAAATCTATAAAACAGATTAAGTTTAATTTTATGAATTGGTGCAACTCCCGCGAAAGTAAATAAATATACAAATCCTGCGAAAATGGCCAAAATTATTCAATGAACTCTCAAAATATTTAACTTACTTCTGAACATCTCGTGTTGTTGGTTATCCTCATAATAAGAAGAACGTAAAGGACAAAAGAGTGTAATATAATGCCGATGACGATGATGATGATGATGATGATAATGATGATGATGGTGATGGTGATGGTGATGATGATGATGATAATGATGATGATGATGATCACGATGAAGATGAAGACTAAGTTTTTATCTTACTTCGCAAGTTTACTCTAGTCGCTCTTTGACATATCTAGTTGTAGGGTAAGGTTGCTATCAATGGGCCGGTTCCTTCGATGGGCCGGCTTGATTTATTCATAGGTATTGACAATAGGCACACTCTGGTGGCTGTTTAGTGTACTTCGTGTTGCCAAAGTGTCGCCATATTAGCTGTGAGTTGCTCGACGCAGACACAAAGCAGCAGTGAAACAAGGTAAGATTTTCACGTTTTTCTTTTAATTTACTAATGTAATGAAGTTAGCATTTCTGTCAAATATTAATCTTTTATAAATTTCTACAGACAGTGTCTGAAAGTACGATGAATTGTCGTTATTTAGTTATATTTACATTATAAATTTAGTACTGTGCACGGAGACAGGGTCATGTTAAACGATGCAGTACCAGTTGCCTTCAATGAGCCAATCTGAGTTGCTTGAATGGGCTAGTGGCCCAGTGATGGAAACAGTACCCGCGCGCACTTTCGTAATTATTGTTTCGAATTAGTTAATAAAGAGCCGTGCTAGCTGAATTAATACGTGTATAATATAAACTAATGATTTGTTATAAATGCATATATTATAAATATGTATGTTTTCTTTCCTAAATGTCGTCAAAAATGAAATATGGTTATTGGCAGGAAGAAGATATGAGTCGTGCTTTAGCTGCAGCACGAATGGTGGTCAATGAGGTTGCCAGAACATATAGTGTGCCCAGGGTAACATTACAATTCATTTAGCGGGCAAGAATTGTTTTGCTGTTGTATATAAAAAGAAATTATAGATAGCATAGCTAATCTTCCAGCAGAAGTGGAAAATGAACTTGATGCCCACGTTCTCAAACTTGAGGAATCTATGTTGTTATTACACCAAGAGAACTGCGCTTGCTAGCTTTTGACATAGCAGAAAGAAACGAAATCCCTCATGGATTCAGTAAAGAAAATAGAATCGCCGGAAAGAAATGGTATTATGCATTTATGAGGAGACATCCCGAACTTAACTTGTGTCAACCAGAGTCGACCTCTTTTGCTCGAGCTAAGGGGTTTAATAAAGAAAACGTAAGCCACTTTTTTGACACCTTTCAGATAATTGTTGATGAAAACCAGTTCTAATCAACGCGATTATTCAATGTTGATGAGACTGGTTTATCAACTGTGTAAAAGAAACCTAGAAAGGTGAAAGAGCAGTAGCTTCGACAGCCAGTGGAGAAAGAACTTCCACTACTACTCCAGTTCGCTGCACAAGTGCTGCGTGTCACTATGTTCACCACTAATCATCTACAAACATTCGCGTTCTGCAGAAGGATTAGAAGATGGAGCTCCACCGGGATTTGCTTATAGGCCTAATCCTGAAAGTGGATACATTAACAAATATATATTTGTGAGAGTGTTAAGTCATTTCATCAACACTGTTCGTCCTTCAAAGGAAAGAGAAGTCTTGCTTCTTCTCGAAGGACATTCAACTCACTGGAAATCTCGATGCTCTAGATATTGCTCGAGAGAATGGAGTCGTCACACTTCCAGGACACATTACTCATAGTTTGCAGCCACTGGACGTGTCCTTTTATAAGCATTTGAGCATGCAAACCTGAAGTTACCCAATTTCATATTCCACGACTGTTTGATAAAGCGTATGGTCTGGCGGCAACAATACGGACTAAAGTGAATGAATTTGCAAAAACCGGAGTTTGGCCAGTCAACAGGGATGTCTTCCATGATTGTCATTTTGTGGCAGCGATGCAGTTTGAAACAGATGATGTTGCCTTTATGCAAGCTTCTACAATTGAGTCTGTCAATGAGGAAATTCCAGAACCAAATAGGCCTAATACCGTGATTCTAGAAAAAGGAGCAATAACATCTGGAAGTCAAGATAGTTTAGAATCTCTTCCAGCTGATGCAGCAACATTGGCACCAAAATTGCAAGTTTCCATCGGTGAAATCTCTCTTATATCAAACAATATTTCTCTCGGAAGAAGTGCAAATAAAGCTCAGAAAATGATAGTGATCACGAGTAGTCCGTACAAGCACAAACTGGAAGAGGTAAAAAGCAAACAACTAAAAGGAGACGTTTTGAAAATTCTGCACCGGAGACGTCAGCTCAAACCAAACTCTCGTTTTCTTCAAATGGATCAACGAGATGTAATTCTAACGAGGAGTCATGGTATTGTGGCATCTGTCACAATGACATAAAAGAAGATATCATTCACTATCTGTCATGTAACGAGTAGGTTCATGAGAATTGTGCTGGTGTTAAAAAGGAACCAAAGTGTTCTATTGCGAAAACTGTGACTAAAGTGTGACAATATTTTATAAAAGTTTTGCTTTGTTTTGTCTCAGTTGCTATAAACAAAACTGAATTCATGGTTTTCATTGCACGTTCTCTTTTTTTAAGTTTTTTTTTTTTTCAGTTTTTATTTGGTCAGCCAAAGAGAGAAGAAGGATAGAGTTTAATTAACTTAACAATAAGTAATGGTACTTATAGTCTAATACTTCAATTGTATTGGTATGTTTTGTTTTCAGTGTATATAAATTGTTGTTTTGTTTGATTAGCCCTTAAACTTTCGTTATTTTGAAATGTTTTAGTTCTGTTTAATTACAGTATAGAACAAGTAGGGCCTAAAGTGTTTTCTTTTTATTTCTATAAGATCGTAAATCATTTGAGATAGAAATGCTGGAGGTCTTAGCCTGATTACAAACTAACAATGATTAAATCGTTTTCTTGTGTTAATGAAATATCTGAATATTTTAAATCTGCCCTAGTAGTCTTGCTTGGGTTCACAAACACGTTCTGTGGTTCCACATGCCAACTCACTACTCCTATTAATGCCGAAGATATTGTGTATAGGCATTTATTTAGATATGGGTTGTTATTTAACAATATTTTTCTGCAGTCCATTCATGGAAACTACCTGGCCCAATGAAGGAAACGAGTCTCCTTCATTGGGCCGATGATGCTTATTTTTATTTTCTAAATATTTCATTAACATCGAATACTTATAACTTCTATGTGTAGCGTAGTGAAATACCTAAGATAATATTTAAGTTTGCTTGAAAAAGGAAATAAATATAACGTTATCCGAGGATATTATATAAGATTTCTTTTAAGTGGCCCATTGATAGCAACCTTACCCTAATATTCGTCTTTGGCTCCGATATTTTTTAGTTAAAACCCGGATTAGGGAAGACGATTTTTAAGTCGCGTTAAAAGATTTTAGCATGGTTTCTTTCCGCAGGACTACAAAACCCGATTATTCCGTGTCTTATATTTACGGCACACATATATTGTCCTGTTCTCATCTAGAAAAATGCAGGGAAACCTAGTCGCAAGCTTCTTCTCCCTTAATAAAATTCCCTACTTTGTAGGCGCAGTTTTCTTCTTATCAACGCTTTTAATAAGATTGTAAATGTTGTTGCTGAGCAATGTATTGTTACACTACAAAGTTCTTTTATAAACAATTAAAAAAACAGTTTTAAACATGTAGTAGAAACAATAAGTCGTCTGCTGTAATTTATCCCGGTCTGGATCATAGAAGGGACCTCAGATAAGGTGACTAGACGTCCCGATTTGGCCGAGACTGTTTCGGTTTTCAGAGTTATGTCGTTTGTCCGCGCCAGTTTCGACGGGGACTCTTGAATGTTCCGGGTTTCCCAAGTAAAATGAAATGATCAATGATGTGAGACTATAAATGTAGTTTATAATTTTCACTCTCTTTCAGGGGAATACTAAAATTTTAATTTACAGTTTCTTTCCATTGTATTTTTCTGGCAATTAACACTAGTGAATAGTTATGATGAAGTTATGAGTATAGGCAGAGTGAAGACTTAGCTAAGATGTGTTAAAAAAACTCGTGTCATGACGTAGGTCCCATTTCGTGTTGTGTTCTTCAGACTCTTCGTAATATTGTATACTGTAAAATATAATCTGTGTGTAGTGAACCTTAGTAGCTTGCACAGTCACCGAGGTCTGTATTACTATGACTGTGTATGCATACGGGCATATTCTAACACTTTGTACATCAGTTTAATATTTCATTCTATATTATGTGATGTGTGTTATCACTCAGTCTTGTCTTTTAGCTTTTTCATTCATTTATTTATTTATAGTGTTCTGCCTAAGGACAAGTCTTTCACTGAAAATCCAGCATTCTCCAATTTTTCCTATTTTCTACCTTCCTCTTTGACTCCGCATATGATCCATATAATATCTTAATGTCGTCTATCATCTCATATCTTCTTCTGCCCCGAACTCTTCTCCCGTTCACCATTCCTTCTAGTGCATCTTTCAGTAGGCAGTTTCTTTCCAGCAAGTGAACCAACCAATTTATTTTCCTCTTCCTAATTTTTAACATAGATGCCTACTAATTTTATTATATGCTTTCTTTGATTCATCTCTCTTCAGCTTCAATAATAGCTACGTATATTGCACCATTACTTATGAGCACTGTTGGATTGTACTATATAGAACACACGTTGTTGACAATTAGCAAGAAATGTTCAAGCTACACATTTATAAGAGGATGTAATAAAATCTCACGTAACAATACTTCTCGCATTTCATCAAGTAAACCCAATTACAAAAATGAGTCACTAGTAAAATTCCTAGTATGTTACATATTATATTACACTCTTGCATTTCATAATATATTATGACATTGTTGAATCTTTTTTAAAATCATGACATTATTCGCGTTTTCGTGGCTCATAAGTTAATGTCCCTGCAAGAAGCAATTACGGTCTCGTGTAAGATTATGTTTATACCTGATCGGCAAAATTATCGAGAGAGAGTTCCTTGCGGCAGTTACCCATTTGGTCCCATTTTTGACTCTGAGAAATATGGTCATCTTACCTTAGAAAAAATTCCATTGTAACTTTATCTCACCTGAATTCAGGAATTTTTAATAAAAAAATAATAATTTACGAAATGTGTATTATAAGTAAATGTGTGTTAGAATATTATCTTTATAACACTAAAGCTTTATGGCTATGATTTATAAAAATAAATATGAAAAAAAATATTCGGCCAACAGACGTGCTGTGTGCATCACATCTCGTTTGCAGTTCCTTATCTCTTGTGGCGTTTGCAGCAACTTGGTGTCTCTCTGGCCGCCAATATCGGAACCATAGGGTCCGGCCTCACTCTCGGCTACTCCGCTGTGGCTCTGCCGGCTATGCAGGCAGCGAACCATCAGCCTAGCGTCACTGAGGAGGAAGCATCCTGGATCGGTAAGATCTTACACTGTGCAGGTGTCAAACTTTCCTTTACCACTACTTCCTCATCAAGTAGACGTCAGTCAAGCAACAAATATAATAAAATTACCACACCACCCATATGACATAACGAATTTTTTGTAAGACAAGGATTCTAAGTGGCCTGGTACTTAATTACTAGAGTCCTGAGTTTGTTTACTTACCTATAGCATGGGCGACCAAATGTCATGATAGTAGCTCCGACTCAGTTGAGTAGCGTTGCAGTACATACTGTTTCTACCAAAAGTTTTAAGGACACCCCTTCAAAAGCGATGTTTCACTCTTCTCCTTATACTTATATGAAAATCCCCCTAAGTTCTGAAGTTTATATAGAGATCTAATGCCTATGAAAAAGAGAAGTTTTTTTTACTGTAAACCCAAACTCTCTTTTTTTCAAACTGCGGATTGTGTAACAATTATTCTGCTATGAAAACTTATTTAAAATTTACATTTTTTGTAGGAGAAGAATTAATTACTCCAAAGTAAATTTACTGATGTACACCAAAAAAATTTTGGGATAGAGTTAGAAAAATCTTAAAGATTTCACACAAAGTTCAATGCAGTTTTTCATGATTTACTGTTAATCATAATCAAGAAATGGAGAAAAGTTTTACTGGAAATTATGTAATGTGGAAATATAATCTACAAAACGAATACTAGTCCAACGGATTTTGCTACGAAATTACATACATACATACATACATACATACATACATACATACATACATACATACATACATACATACATACATACATACATACATACATACATACAGAATTTACTTCTATTGTGACAGGTCATGGCTTCACAAGATCGTACCTTCACAGATTCAAGATTATTCCAACTCCAAGTCCATGCAGACTAAAAGAAGAACAGACAGTCAACCATATAATATTAAGATGTGCCACACTGATAAAAGAAAGAAGAATCCTACGAGCTAGTAAAATACGCACAGGTCAAACTTGGCCTCCACCTTTTGATCAGTTCACAACAACATACCTCAAAAGCTTCAGAAAATTTATAAAATCGATAGAATTTGGCAAAATGTAACAGTAATTGAAATGAGAAATAATATTAACAATGATGGTAAACTAAAATAGAAGAAGTACAATTAGGCAACACTTGTATCTATAAGAATTTCAAGATCTCAATCAAAATTGTAAATATCTTGTTCTCATGTCACAAATTATGTAACTAATTATTGTAATATTTTATGTAAAGCATGTAGTATTACTCCAATGTAATGGAGCATGCTGATATACTAAAAAAAAAATACATACATACATACATACATACATACATACATACATACATACATACATACATACATACATACATACATACATACATACGTACATACATACATACATACATACATACATACATACATACATACGCACATACATACATACATACATACATACATACATACATACATACATACATACATACATACATACATACATACATACATACATACATACATACATACATACATACATACATACATACATACATACATACATACATAAGTGTTCCGCCCATTGCAATCTTTCATTGCAAAACTCAGCTTTCTCCAATCTTTTCTATTTTCTGCCTCCTCTTTGTCTCCTCATATGATCCACACGTCTTAATGTCGTCTACTGTATTATCTGATACCTTCTTCTACCCAGAACTCTTCTCCCGTTCACCATTCCTTCCAGTGCATCTTTTAGTAGGAAGTTTCTTCTCAGCCAGTGACCCAACCAATTCCTTTTTCTTTTTCTGATCAGTTTCAGCATCTTTCTTTCTTCACCCACTCTTTCTAACACAACTTCATTTCTTATTCTGTTTATCCACTTCACACACTCCATTCTTCTCCATATCCACATTTCAAGTGCTTCTAGTCGTTTCTCTTCACTTCGTCGTAATGTCCATGTTTCTGTACCATACAATGCCACACTCCACACAAAACACTTCACTAGTCTCTTCCTCAGTTCTTTTTCCGGAGGTCAGCAGAAGATGCACCTTTTTCTATTAATAGCCTCCTTTGCCATTGCTATCCTCCTTTTGACTTCCTGGCTGCAGCACATGTTAGTGCTTATAGTACACTTGGTCAAAATAAAACTGGCTAGCCTTTTGAAGGGTTAAAATTTTCTAAGTCCCTTCGGGTGAGCGCGCAGTTCTCTACCGTAAACCTCCGTGCTCCGCTTTAGTTAACTCCATAATACAAGACGCTGATTTGGACTACCTCCTCAGCATGCTTCGAATCTCCGTAGATAATTGTTTATTTTGTCCTTTCTGTTTTCTACAACTCGTTTTAGTGTAATATAGTCAAGTATTTTTTCTTAAGTTACTTCATGTTACTTACACATAATTACAAATTTGGTGAAAATTTATGGTTATAATTCCAGGAAATCAGGATATATCTTGCTATTAGATTTATGTTTTTTCTTCTTGTTTACAATAACTACGTTTAGGCCCTGATGATCAAGAATTTAGGTTAGTATTAAAATCATATTCCCTGTAGTACAACTTGAAAATTAATGATTGCCAGTTTATTTAACTGTCAACATATCTACTGAATGTTCCTTAGACAATAGAGTGTAAAGCAGCAGAGATTAATAGAATAATTAAAACCTCATTTTAATACCTTCATAGCATGCTTGGCTTGGGGCAGTGGTTAAGCTATTTAACTTTCATGCAGACAGTTCACGTTCGAATCTCCGTAGTGAAATGTTTGTTTTGTCCTCTATTTTATTTTCTTACAACTCGTTTTAGTGTAATATAGTAAAATAAATTTTCTTATGTTAATTCATGTTACTTACAGATAATTATAAAATTGGTGAAAGTTTGTGGTTATAATTTCAGGAAATCAGGCTCTATTTTGTCATCACAATTAAGGTTTTTCTTCTTGTTGACAATTAGGCCTACTACGTTTAGTCCTTAATGGTCACGGATTTCGATTAGTATAGTAATCATATTCCTTGTAGCACAACTTTTGATTGATTGATTGATTTATTGATTGATTGATTGATTGATTGATTGATTGGTTGATTAATTGATTGATTGATTCGTTCCATAATATTCTTACATTTGCTTTATATCATAGAATAAAGAACATGTCAAATTCATACATTTAACATTATAAAAATGTAAATATGAAATATGTACAGAATTAATACCTTAATAACAATAACACATTACACAATGCAATAAGTTTTACCATTTAATAGTATTAAAATATTTACACAATACTGTGAAATGTCACGAATTCATCTAGGGAATAGAAAGTGTGAGATATTAGTTTTTTTTTTTTTTGCCTTAAATAATGCAGGGTTTTGTGTTATGATTCTTAATGTCTTCAGGAAAACTATTGAAAATTTTTATCGCCATGTAACGTACTCCCCTTTGATAGCATGGTAAATTTGGTGATGCATATTAAAATCATTCTTTTTGCGGGTATTTATACTATGTATGGCTGAATTAGTTGGAAAATTTTCTTTATTGCATAAGAGGAAATTTATTAAAGAGTATATGTACCGATTTGTTGCCAAAATCTCTAATTTTTTTAAATAATCTGCACGATTCTCTATTCTTTGCTCCAACTATTATTCTGATTGCTCTTTTTTGTAATATGAATATATTTTTGCTATCTGCAGAATTCCCCCAAAATATTATTCCGTAGGAATGAAAATAGGCGAACTATATTTTCTTTAAAATACTGCTGTTTAGAAATTGTTGTAACGACCTAATTACGAAGCATGCTGAGCTAGGTTTTGGGGTTATTTCTTTCATATGGTTTTTCCAATTTAATGTATTATTAATATGCAAACAAAGAAAGTTGGTTGTTGATGTTTCTGCTAGGGGTATATCATTGACAGTTGTTTCTAATGTTTCAGAGATTAAATTTGAAGTGGTTTTAAATTGATTATGTCAGTTTCATTAATGTTTAATACCTACTAATTTATTGGTTGTAAACCAGTCATAAATTTTAAGGAGAATTGTTTCTGTTTTATATTTAAATGTGGCAAATTTGTTGTCTCTAATTATAATACTTGTGTCATTTGCAAATTGTATAGGATGACCTGTTTCTTTTATTATGAGGCCAGAGTTATTTGTAAAAATTAGAAAAAGAAGAGGCCCTAATATAGATCCTTGCGGGACCCCTGTATGAAAATTTCCCCATGTTGAAGTACATTTAAAGGAGTTGCTGAATGTGTTGATTTCAACTTTTTCTTTTCTGTTTACGAGATATGACTCAAACCACAGGTATGCTACGCCTTTAATACAATAGTATTCTAATCCTTGTAGTAGAATTTTATGATTAATACAATCGAAAGCTTCGGAGAGATCACAGAATATCCCTTCTACTTGTTAATTTTTATTAATTCCTTCCAGAATTTTATCAGTTAGATTAAATGTCACTTGCTCAGTTGATTTATTCTTTCTGAATCCAAATTGTTCTCGAATGAGAATGTTGTACCTATCAATATGATGATATACTGTCTTATATATAAATTTTCGAAAACCTTTCAGAAAACTGGTAGAAGGGATATTGACCTGTAGTTTTCGGGCGAGGTTGTATCCCCTTTATTTAATAAAGGAATAACAACTGAATATTTCAGTCGCTCTGGAAATACACCATTCAATTGTATATTTCAACCCGTCCTGATGCACTAAATTACAGCATTAGTAGTCTTAATAAAGATCTTGATTCCATCTCTTCCTGGTTTCAACAATTTGGACTTAACCTAAACGCATGTAAATAACAGGCTATTCTGTTCGCGAACCGTAGATTAATTCCTGATGTCAACGATTTGAATATTCCACCTGTAAAACTTAATAAAACTATCATCCCGTTTAGCTGTACCGCAAAAAACCTTGGAGTGCATTTCGAATGTAATCTCAATTGTGATACACATATTAAATATACATGTAAGAAGGCATTCTATATTCTCCATTCACTAAAAAGATTGTATCATTATCCATCTAAATTAAAATAGACGCTGGTACAGACACTCATTCTACCTTACTTCGATTATTGCGACGTTTTGTTCAGTGATCTCAGGATTGATTCCGCTCAGAAACTACAGCATGTTCACAAAGCGTGCGAACGCTTCATTTGTAATGTTCGATACTATGATCATGTGTCACCTTCTTTCGAGAAGTTATCATGGCTTGGTTAGATAAGAGGAGAAATCTGCACTCGCTTTCTCTCTTATATCGAATTATACACACTTCATCCCTCTCTTATTTATTCGCCCGTTTTCATACACTCTCTCGCTATTATAATATTATACTCGATCACAACGCGATAACACGCTAGAAATTCCAGTTCACACATCAACTCTGTATTCCTCATCTTTCATTGTTGCTACCTCTCGTCACTGGACATCTTTGCCGCTTGAAGTCAAGGGCTGCCGAACATTGAAATCATTCAAATCCAAGTCAGAAAATTATCTTGTGACGAGTTGCCAAACTAACTTACTATTATGACAAGTTTTATATTGCATGTTTCCACGTATTCACATTTTTTATGGTGACGTGATATTTAACTTACTTTATATTTTTGTTTTCATATTTCCCGATAATAGTATATCTATAATGGGATAACTTGAGCTATATATAATCATAATTTTCCTTGCTGTGTGTCCCTAAAATACTGTATTCATTGTATGCATTGTACTTCACAATTTTATTTCTACTACTACTACTACTACTACTACTACTACTACTACTACTACTACTACTACTACTACTATTACTACTACTACTACTACTAATACTACTACTACTACTAGTACTACTACTACTATTTATTATTATTATTATTATTATTATTATTATTATTATTATTATTATCAATAATTGTCTTATTTTTTATGTCTCATTTATTTCGACCTGCTGTTCACATTTTATTATGCTTTTCCATTCCGTCTATATGCTATATATTATGTCTGATAACTACTTACTTGTTGTTTACATTATTATATTATTATTATTATTATTATTATTATTATTATTATTATTATCTTATTCAATTTTGTGTGTAAAATTGTAGTGTACTTTGTAAATTTGTTGTGTTTTTTGTAATGCAGTTTTACTCCTGGTTGAGGTTAGAGAAGCCGTAATGCCTTAACTCTCCCGGGTTAAATAAATCATCATTATTGTTATTATTATTATTATTACTATTATTACCATTAAACATTGAAAAGTTACATAAATAAGATAGGGGCTTGGCTATTATATGTGAACTGACTTTTACTATTTTACTTGTAATTTCATCATTTCCCGAGAAATTTTTAGATTTTAATGACTTTAGATTTGTAATTATTTCTCGTGAGTTTATTGAAAAGATTTCAATATTTGAGAAAGTTACAGTAACAGATACTTTCAAACAATCCATAGCATTATTAGTATTATAATAATAATAATAATAATAATAATAATTATTATTATTATTATTATTATTATTATTAATTCTGTGGGGTGTTTAGGTTATCCGTTATTGAGAGAAAATATTTGTTGAATATGTTCGCAATTTCAGTTATATCTGATGTTTTTTTTTTATTATTTGTTACAAGAGTGTAACTTTGTTCTTTACTTCTAAACTTCCCGCTTTCTTTTTTTATTGTGTTCCAAGTTGATTTTATTTTATTATTCGAGTTTAGAATAATTCCGTTAAAGTAAAGTTCTTTGGCTTTTAAGATTACTTTTTGTAATATTTTAGAGTACTTTTTTAAGTGAGCTATTAATTTGGAATCGTTACTTTTTATACTTCGAATATATAGAGTCTTCTTGGACATAAAAGATTATAAATATAAATATACATGAACTAAGAAATGCATAAATTAAATAAACAAATTATAATAATTATTTAAACAATATAAAACACGTTGTTCGCGGAGCTCAAACTATGGATCTCCTGTAAGGCTTTAAAACGTGTGAAGAAAGAAGAGGAAAGACTGTATTATCTGTAGTAATAAGCACAAGTGCAATTTAATAACATTATTCAACGAATAAAATTAAATAACTTGGAAAACCGAATTACTTACGTGAATAGAGTCTTCTTAGTTTTACATGAGATATTTATGCCTTTTGTAATCCAATTGTTTTTAAACGTTTGAGAATTTTTGTACTTTACAGAAAAACTGGATTGAAAGATATTTAAAAATATATTATGAAACACTTTGAATTTAATATTCATATTCTCATTATCATATACTGATTTCCAGGTTTCATTTTTTAGTTTAGCTTCAAAGTCTTTTAAAGATTCTTCATTTATGACTCTTAACCTAAATTTATTAGGGTGTTCTGATGCAGGAATGTTACCGTTTATGCTTATTAGTTGAGCATCATGGTCTGGAAGACCATTTATAATGGGAAATGTCCGGTAACTATCTGATCTATCTTTCCTTATAATTATATTATCAATTGCATAAATCGATCCTTTTTGTATTCTAGTTGGAAAGTTGACCGTATGTATTAAATTGAAGGTTGCTAGTAATGTGTTAAATTCTTCTTTTTTTAATGTTCTCAATGAGATAATCAATAATTAAGTCTCCGCAAAACATGTATTCTTGTTTTTTTCATATATGTGTTGTAATGTATTTTTTTAGTAGATGAAGAGAATGTTTGAACTCTCCAGAGGGCGACCTGTATAGATCTATGACTAGGCCTATAAGATTACCAGATTTTAATTCAAGTTCTACCGCACACAGTTCTAAATCTTTTTCTCTGCTAAATTTTGAAAGGCAGATGTTATCAAAATTTATATCGTTTCTACAAATATGCACACCCTCCTTTCTGTAGATGTTGTCTACAATGGCTACCTCCTAGTTTACATCCTTCCAATATGTATGCCAACAATTCCTGTTGTTTCATATGATGTTCAGTGACGCATATTATATATGAGTTTAATTATTCTACTTCTAAGAATGTTAATAACTCGTGACTTGCTTCTAAGGCTTTGTATGTTTTGATGAAATAAACTAAACAGACTACCAGTTCTAGAACATTGAATCTGTTGGTAAACTTTATTTCACTAACATCCTCAGCAGAGAAACTTCTACGATTTCGCCTAGATAAAACCTTGAAATCAGGGAAATATGAATTGAAAGTTGAAGCAACATTTCTGCTTCCAAGTTGAGTTTCGAAAAGTTCCAGCTCATTTCGTAAGTTAGCGATGGTTTCCTCCTGTTTTACAACTAGTGATTTATATTGACAGAGTTCACATGACCACTTATCACATAGACTAACCTTATCACTAGTAGTGTTACTACATCCATAATGAAACCACATTCTATAACTGTCACAAAATACTCTCTGACTAACTTTCCTAAGACACGCACCATAGTTTCCACTCAAATCACATACCTTAGCACTAATGTCACTGGCATAATTCACGAAAACAATTAGGGCTACACTTCACATTACCTAGCATTACACACTTATTATTAGCAGTTTAGCTATATGACTCAGGCACTTTCACTAGCACTAAAACCACTTCTTATATGCAATAAAATGAAATATTACAATAATTTGTAACTCAGCCTATAAAACTAACTAAAAAAACTGCAGTACGCTACCTAGACTTAATCTATACTTAAACTAAAATCACAACGCTTAAATTGAAAAATATGATATAGACTTATACAATTAAGATAAAATGTAAAATACTTAACAAAAGGCGGAAATAATATAAATTACTCTATTAAAATATATGCAATTCAACTAAAAGATATACAAACAGTTGTGACTCTAGTGAAAGGAGACAGTATTCTACAATATGAATTCAATTCAAAATGGCGGCCTGACGAAGTTACCGTACGTATATTTCAGTGTCTACCAGGAAATAAAGTCTCTCAGAAACTTAAAATGGTAATTATATAGTTATACTTATATAATAGTTTTAGAGTAGAATATTAATCTAAATACGTTTTAGAATGTTTAAATGTAACTTTAAGTACGAACCGTTCCATCTTACGTCTGATCGCCTCGATATTAGCGCCACTTCCGCCACTGATGCATTTAAAAGGCAAACAAAAAGAGTTTAATAGTTCCACGAAGATCTGAACTTGCAAGTTCATAAACACTTAGCTAACGCTCTACCACTACGCAGTAAGAACTGCATTGTAACAGCAATGGCCATACTCCATTTGTGAACCTGTTATACAGTGTATAGTGTTTGTGTTACAATATTCAATGTTTAAACACTTTGAACGATCTGTCTGTCTTGTACTGTATACGAATTATTTTCTCGTAAGAGTTTAGTGATTAATAGTTGTGTTCCCCATTATAACTACTAGAAGAATTTACGCAATCTTTTGAGCAAAGCCCGAGCGTTCTAGGAAATACCCGATTCTAACTTAGTCTCTCAGACACCGGCCGGTTTCATTTTGATCAAGTGTACATCCCAAGTATTCGATCTGTTCACTTGCTCTACTGCCTCATTTAGAACTCGCAAGTTTACCTTCTTTATTTTTCTTCCAACAACCATGGTCTTCATCTTGTTTGCATTTATCTTCATCTCATACTGCTCACAGATGTCATTTAGCACCAGTAGCATATCCCTTAGTATTGTCTCCTCTTCTGCTAACAACGCCATATCAACAGCAAATCTTATGCACCTTATTCTTCTTCCTTCTCCTTTAACCCCTCCCATGTTCTGTATTCTTTCTCGATCTATATAAATAATGTTGATATGTTTCAACATGTCTTCCTACAATTGAAGGGGTCAATAGAAAAAGGGACCTATACCTCATTTTTTCTGAAATAGAGTTCCTTACTTAAGGTGAAAGTTCAACTATTATTCTATTAATTCAGTATGTTATTTAAGTGTAGGACAGGCCTATTCTGAAGTATAAAGTCGTTTAATATTTAGAAACTTCAGCTTCAGCAACAGGCTCAGTTGAAAAACGTAGCTATCACTCAAAACAATGGAAAATTTAATCTCATTTGTTAGCTCCTTTGCCAACTAGCCAATAGGAAAGAATGATTTATATCATTATGGAAAATCTAGATGGCTGACTCTGTTCAGCATATTGAGGTTATAATGGATGAAAATGCAGAGTTTGTGATAAGAACACCGAAGAAAAGGAAAAAAATCTCCAGACACATGAAAAGAGAACATTAGAAAGAAGGCAAAGAGTAGTGGAAAAGATTATATATCTGAAAATGGAAAGTGTGTGCCAACCAAATTGCGATTAGATGTGAACTGTTGCAAAACAGAATGGTGTAAAAAGGAAGAGTCGGTACATTGACACACCACAACAGTGGGCAAAACTTAAGGCTAGAAAACAAAACCCATTTTCTGTTACAGGAATACAGTCTAAAGACTTTGTAAATTTATCTCCACTTACGAGTCAGCTGTATAAGTAAAACAGATCACAATCCAGTGTTTGTATTGATTTCAGAAAAGCACTAGGTTTCAGATTTCAAGGGGGACATAAAGTTTATGTAATATATATATATATATATATATATATATATATATATATAATGTGATGTACTTAGTTTTCAGAAAGGAAAAGAGAAACCTGCAAAATTACAAACGACTCTGACAGCTAAGTACCCTCAAGACAAACCTATTAAGACCGCAAAATATAATCATGTTATGACAATAATGATATTTATACCTCTTGTGTATCAAGAATTTTATCTTAATTTGAAATCAGAAAGCTCACCAGATGATTATGTTGAGGACATTGATAAGCATATGTGATTGTATTCAGATGTGACACATTTTCTTATTGTTATTATAGAATAATTAATTAAGTTTTCAATGAAATTTTCTCTATATTTGCAGAAAGCTACTTCAATTTGTGGTAAAAACTGTCATATTTTTTTCAGGTTCTATGTTTTATAGGTCAATTATTAAAAACTTAAGAAAGCTCCCAATATCTCAAAACTTTTTAAAAGAGGGATAAGTCCCGTTTTCTACTGATCCCTTCAATTTATTACACACAGCAATCACTCTGCTTCATTACATATAAATTACTGACGCCACAAGATGTGGAAGAATAATTGAGGTCATCAGAACCTAGTGATCTAAGTATCATGCGCGATGTTCTGAGATATTCAACTTTGAACGTTGGGAGATAGCAAACCTTCAGTTAACATAGTAAGCTTTTTGCCCAACATAATAAAATTGGGGGAAGGAGCTCATATATAATCATGACTCTGTCCGTCAGTAGATACAAAATTTAGGTATAGCTACGCCAGTGCACTTTTCCCATTTTTCGTAAATTCGTTACTTAGATCACTGAGGTTCTAACGGCCTAAATTGAAGAGGAAGATTGCAAACTGGCCTAAGTCCAAATGACAAGTTCTGAGAAAATTTACAAAACTAATAAAATAAATTTGACGCTCTTAAATCCATTTGAAAAAAAAAAACATATGCAGACACTAAGTGAATACTTAGCTAGTTAAACTTATACAGTTATAGGCTTAAAAAAGATCAATTAAAACGTGAATAAAACAAGTTAAAATCTTTAAGAAAGTATTTAGAACACTTTGGAATCCACCTTTTCAATTACTGTTCAAATATATATACCAAACCGCAGAAGTACCAACAGTCGTTAAAGCAAAAGTGAAAAGTGTTCTTCAAAATAATTATGGTTTAATATGATGTGCCGCATACGAAATGCACTGTAAGATTCACAAAGCTGTGTTTGTTCACTTGCTAATACAATAATGAATACTGTATCATATTTCAGAATTTCTCCAGTTACGTTTTATGACGTAGAAGGAACATTTTTAGAATACAAAATTTTTTCAGAACATAGAGAAGTATCTCCTTTGATAAAACAAAAATGTACATTATTATTAATTTTAATAAGGTTAGAGACATATAATTATATATTTTGTTTGTTATTCTTATATGTTGTTGTTTTGTTATTGTTATTGTTGTTGTTGTTGAGTCAACTGTCAGAAGACAGGTCTGAACCTCACAAGTGATACCAACAAGGCATCACTCATGAGACAATAAACCAGGAGATAATAGGATAGGGTGACCTGTTCTTTTCCCCCTCCATTCCATACAACGTCGACTAGCTATATATTACACTAATCATACTTCTGATGTACACAAAGAATTGTATTTCTCTGAAGCATATCAAGTGAGATGTACTTCCTGATAATATCCAGAAGGTAGAGTTCCTATACGTTCCAAGAGGACTGATGACATAAAAAAACTATTGAAGTGTGTTGTTAACGAAAATTCTTCAGCATTTTATACTCATATCCAGGCTTCGAGACTTTGAACCCGATACAATAAGTTTACTGTACATGCACTATGGGCTGTTGACTCGCTGCAGGTAGATAGAGACGTGTTAAGGTAACAACGTTGCTATTTAGAGTAGAGTACGGTAGTATGGGGAAACACACATATACATTCTGAAAGTAAATATACATTATACAATGATAATGTCAAAAGAATGTGAAAAGCATTTATTCTCCTCTTTTTATAAGCATTTGTGTTTAATTATACACAGTGTTAATGGTGGAAATAAACATGTATTAATTTTAATTTTTTCATTATTTATGCTATTGGTCGTCTTTAGGAAGTGCAGTTACAGTACCGAATTGAAATGTACCTACTACAAGATACATTCTCAGTGTCTCAAACATAAATCTTTTTCGGTTATCTGCCAAAGTTTGTACTGTAGAAAGATGCGCTGTACGTCGCATGACGTGATAGGAGCAAAACGAAAAAACCTAACATCATTGCAGCCTCTAAGAGACAGTCCTTTATTCTCGGGTGACTCTATGTCCACTGATTTACTGTTTGTTACACAATGCTCCATATCCCTTATTTTTACATAAAATTAATTTCCACTTCTGTTTTACACGTTCTGTAATCGGTGTACTTGGTGTCTCATTAATTCTCTGTGTCATTTTCAAAATTAATTTGAGGGCTTCCGGCATATCTTGCTCTGACTTTTCTAACCGTGTAATAGTTTCAGACACAGTTTGTATGAAAACCAAATTATTCGTCAGAACCTTCAAATTCAGAGCGTTTTCCTTTGCGTATTTGTTGGCATTCATTCTACAGTACCCCCACCCACTGTACGCTTTACCACTATACTCAATACGCCGTTATGCGGATTTCCCACTGAACTGCTCTATTGGGTCCGAAGTCTCGAAGCCTGCATATCATATCACAGCCAACACTCTCTTGTTCGACTAATGATCATGAATAAAAAACAGGACTGTGGAATGTTTTCTTCTGAACAGTGATGCAATGATACTTATGTACAGTTTGTGTTTGTAACAGTATATTTTTTTTAACAAAATCCTTAATATTTAATATCTTTAATTTAAACTTCTACTTTACTTAATGTTTTAATCCACGTAAATATTAATTTTTTGGTCCTACAGAATACGTCTGTTACGGTAACAATTATTATTAGAGGAGAAAAATTCGCTCCGGCATCGGGGATCGAACCCGGCTCCCTGGGTCTACGTACCAACTGTTCTAACCATTGAGCTACGCCGAAGTTCAATCCAGAGCATCGGATGGAATCCCCCTTCTCCAGTGTTTTTTTCCTTTGTTGCCTGACTCAAAGTTCGGCATGTAGGCCTATGTTGACATTTCTATATTAAGTCAACTGCCATTATACAAGGAGCGCACTCAGTTGAGTGACTTGGTGGCCGGAATTCCACAGTAATATGCACTGTTGCTTGAAGAATCTTCCTACAGAACACGTCTGTTACGGTAACAATTAATATTAACATACATGTCGAACTTGGAGTCAAGCCACAAAGGGAAAAACACTGGATGAGGGGGATTCGATCCAATGCCGTGAATTAAACTTCAGCGTAGCTCAATAGTTAGAGCACTTGGAACGTAGAAACAGCAACCCGGGTTCGATCCCCGGCGCCGGAGCTAATTTTCTCCTCTAATATTAATTAGTGTTTTAATGTAATTTTGTATTTAGTAGGCCTATTTGGTCATTTGTACAAGCTGTAAACAATGACTAAGCATATGAATGCTTCAAATGCCACATGGCATGATTAACCACAACAAATAATGTCATTTGATTTAAAAAATATGATGTACGAGTATTTCCTAACATCTCCCAAATGTTTATGTCTGTAATGGAGAAAAGAATTAAGACTAAAAAGTTTAGAAGGTTAAACAATTCATAAATTATGCAAATCTAGTTTTCAGGTTAAGTTCCCTGTTAGGCAGACTTGAATAACTTCAAGGAAAAATTGTTCTGAGGCCGGGTATCGATCCCTAGACCTTTGGCTAAACGCACCAAAGCGCTTACCAACTGAGCTACCCAGGAACTTGAAACGGTATCGGGTGAAGTTTCTGGGTAGCTCAGTTGGTAATAGCATTGGTGCGTTCAGCCAAAGGTCTCGGAATCGATACCCGAGCCTGGAACAATTTTTCCCTTGAAATTATTCAATTCATAAATTATTCTGAACCATGTCTCTCTTACCTCTCTCACACTTTTTTCACCGACCTGCAATACAAAGAGCTGAAAATTAATCATTGGGACTGGTAAAAATTAATAGGTATTTTTTTGCTCTCCTCAAAAGTAAAAATTTCAGACTTAGTTCCTTTCTCAAATGCACGATTCAATTGAATCCTTCAAAACTCAGATACTTTCTGCGACTATGCACCTTTATTTACTTTCTTAGTGCAATATTCCAAGCAAGTTTTGAGTCCCATGAAGTTAGTTGAGGAAGAATTTCAGCATGAATTCATAAACAGTTCTCGTTAGTAATATAATATTATACATGTAATTTGGCTGACAATTGATTCTCAACCCCGCAGCCTCGCTGATCTCCATCGGTATGCCTGTGGGCTGCCTTCTGATAGGACCCTTGCTGGATCGCCTGGGGCGGCGGCGAACTCTCATGTTGGTCAACCTGCCCGCACTCCTGGGGTGGCTGCTCATTGCCTCCGCGCCCCATGACTGGACCTGGTTCCTAGTTCACGTATACACGGGTCGACTCCTCACGGGGCTCACAGTCCACCTCACCGGTACACCGGCTGTGATCTACACCAGCGAGGTCGTGGACAAAAATCTGAGAGGCGTGGTTGGCTCTTGGCCTGCCTTAGGTTTGTAAAGCCACATTTACACGAGGCCAGTCAATGAGACAATAGTTGGAAGACAGTTGACTGGTAGAAAATTAATGGCTTTGTGTGAACACTTCGGCCCAACTGCCTAGTCAGTTGGCTTCGTAATTGTCGAGTCAGTCTATTGTTCTCGATGGTAGACTGAAGACAATCAAATGCCCTCCACCACCGTCTGGAGCACGTCATTGGCTCGGCAACTGGCGTCATGTGAACGCGACATGCCAGTTGCTACGTTTTTTTGGGGGCTATTTTGCTTGAGTCAACCGAGAAGTGAGTTTTCTCGCGTGTTTTTCAGTTGATTTTCGTTGTAAAAACGACCCCAATGTGGAGTGATGCTATTAATATCAAATTCGTTGAGCTGTACAAGGAGAAGCGATGTTTGTGGGACAAGTACCACGACCTTTGCAAGAACAAAAATTTTCGCGAAAAGGGATTGTCTGTCATTGTTTGTGAAATTAGCATTGAAGGATTCGGTGCTGTTGAGGCCAAAGCGAAAATTAAGTCCCGCCGTGGCTCTTCCAACATAGATTTCGCTAAACAGCAAACCGGGACACCACAGACGTTGCACACTCAGTCACTTTTCGTCACCTACTGCCAAGGCAATACTTTCCTCGTGTGAATAGGTCAAAGTTCAACTTGATTGGACGGCGACTATCTCGGATCATTTTGGGGACAGTTGTCCACAATTTTTGTCTCAACAATAGGTCTCGTGTAAATACGGCTTAATTTCTTTGTCACAATCTTAAGTAAGTTTAAACAGGAGGGAGCTTGGAATCATGTTATTAAATGAGACACCCACATGTAATAAATTAAACGAAGAAACTTCTTAAGAGCTAAAAGATTTTACTTTTTAGTGTGTCTAAACCAGAAGACGAAAGTGGAAGATCGAGAATCGAATCTAATTATACTCCATAGGATCAGTCTAATATTGTCTTTTCAGATGTGTTCCTCGCCCTATAGGTGCCATGCATGCAGCTGTACTTCGAAGCTTTCTGGCATTAACTTGAACAAAAGTATTATTTGACTTCCTAACACAGAATGTAAATAAGACATATTATATTAAAGAACTACATTGTTCACATGAATCTAAACTCCCTCTTACGTAGACTTATAAGTAGACGGCGGGCTTGGGATACCTTTACAACGGAACTTAGACATATGACGTTACTCCCGTAGGTACTGTACATTTTGTTAAGAACGCAAAATGACTTGTCAGCCGTCCCGTTGCGCTCTGTAGGGACCGAACCTAAGACAGCAGAGTACTTTGCGCAGTCATAGTGAACAATTGTCTGACGTTATTGACGAGGTTGTTTGTCACAGTGTTTACGTGTACAGTAGAGCGTCTCGTTTAGGCACAGTGAAAACGTAAATAAAGTGCAGATAACGTGTGGGGGAGGTTTAACAGTACAATAAACACGAGGGATGCACAAGGTTTTAGTTACAATTAATTATATTAATTAACAATTAACAAAAACACACAAAATAAAAGAACACAAAACATTATCATATACACATTTTAACAAACAAACAAGGAATTGTAATGTTGAAATAATTCAATATAACAAATCAAATTTTGCTACTTAGTATATATGATGATTTCAAGCAGCATTTTTACGGACATGAATTTCATTCTCATGACTAACATAATATCGCCGTCTTCTGTACTGTACCTGAATAAATTGAACTTTGAGAAGGGATAATTATTAGGTTTAGGAAATAGTGTTGTCTCTTCAGATCAATATACTGTAGTTTTGTTAATTCGGCCACAGGAGACGGTGATATTATGTTAGTCAAACAGAGAATGAAATTTATGACCGTAAAATGCTGCTTGAAAGCGACATTATATAAGTAGCAAAATTTGATTTGTTATATTGAATTATTTCAATATTACAATTGCTTGTTTGTTAAAATGTGTTTATGATAAAGTTATGCAATTTCTGTTCTTTTGTTTTGTGTGCTTTTGGAAAATATAATTTCAATTACTGCTCCGCCATAAATGTTTTAACTAAAACCTTGTGCATCCCTCGTGTTTATCTTACGGCTCGTCCTCTCCCATACGTTACCTGCACTTTATTTACGTTTTCACTGTTCCTAAACGAGACGCTCTACTGTGTTTGGTAACGTGTACAAGTGCAGTGTCGAAACACCTGTCGTATTATTTGCATTCACCATTGACATCCTGTTATGTTGAACAGTTGTTCTCAAAATATAAAAACTGTTTGAGTGATCGCCGCAGGACGTTTCAGTTCGCAAATTTTTGGATGCATTTTGTTGTTCATTGTAATGCCGGCAACGAAACCCAAGAAGACAGTACCTTGCATGTACAGTGTAAGGTATGTATTCATGTACTATATTTTCAATCATAACCAGATTGTACTACTTTTGTTTGTATCCGCAGTGTGTGCCCAGTACCGAGTGTGTAAAAGCTATAGTCAATGCTTGCGAACATTGATTGCTAAAATATCCCAGTTCCACCCTCTACTTCCAAGATATTACGTTTTATAATTAGCTCTTTGTACTGAGTTATAACATCGCAGAATTAAAATTAAAATTAATTCTATATTTTGCGTTTTGTGACATTTTGAACTAACACATATATGAATCAGTGGCATGTAGTCTACTCGTTGCAAAGTGACCACTACTCAAAGAATTGCATTAAAATTTGAAAATGTCCCAACAAATAATCATGCCTATTCAAGACTATGTAATATAAATAGGCCTAATATATTTATGCAATATAGTCAGTGAAGGCATATTAAAATTCATTTCAATATGTACCAGCAACATCACGTCATGTCGAACGAACTTCTTCTCAGTACAAAACATTACAAACGAATTTTCTTAATCCAAATGCCAGGAAGCAATTCCAATTTCTCTCGCCCAAGTGCTATAAATTCCATAATTCGCTTTGACAATCTTTCATCTCTCATCCTTTTTGATTGCAATTGTTTTGTTGAATAAAATCAATAACTGAATTTTGAACATTCATTGTGTTAATAATTGAAGTACGCCCCCGAACAACGCTGTATAGAACATTTTCCATTTTTTACAGTAGAGACATAAAACTATATTATCATAAAAATAAACTAATTTAATCCGTATATCAAGGAAACAGGCACATTACAACATCACAATGCATATAAACTCTTAATCAGCTGTCTACTACTGAATGTTTTAAAACTGAAGTACTTTTATAAAGAAAATCAGTGGAACAACGATGTATGTTACTCAGTGGAACAATGCTGTATATTTTCTATTGATGAACACTTACTAATAAGACATGGATTTGTGATCTTATAAACATTAAAAATAAAGAAAAGGCACAAAATAACATAATGCGTATAACACTTTAAAGTTCTGTAGCGTGTAAATACCGTAATTACTTTTTACATCTTGATCACACAACTTTTAACACTATATCACTTCGGAAAACGTATAACTTGTGTTTCTTGTGTTAAATTTTATATTACCTCGTTAACATGTTCCAGTCTGCTATTGGCCATGTTCAGAACTGGGTTTTGTTGGTCTTGGCGCCTTTTGCTTGTGTTTCCTGTGGGGGTGTGTTTGTATAGTGTAATGTGGAGTCAAAGAGTGTGTGTGTTTTGAAATTGAGTTGTGTGTTGAGAATTTCGTTTGGATGTGTTTGTGTGTATTTCGTATTGTTCTAGTGTGTTTAGATTTTGGCTTTTTGATTGGATGTGTAGAATTTCCATGTCTGTGTTGATGTCTCTGCAGGTGTGGTTAGCATTTGTGATGTGTTCTGCATATGTGGAAGTGTTTTGTAATTTTGTTATGGCTGTGATGTGTTATTTGTAACGTGTTTGAAATGATCTGCCTGTCTGTCCTATGTAGAAGTTGTTGCAGATGTTGCATTTGAGTTTGTATAAATACGCCTGTATGGTTGTATTTGTTTGTTTGTGTTGTTTGTGTGTTGAGATGTTTTTGTAGAGTATTATTTGTTCTGTATGCGATGTTGTAATTTAATTTCTTGAATGAGGTTGCTATTTTGTGTGTGCTTTTTGTTTTCGTATGTTAGTGTGATGTATTTTTTGTGTTCTTGTGTTTGTGTTGTATTCTTATGTTTTTTGTGATTATGTTTTATTTTTCTTATTATGTTGTCTATTATGTTAGGGTTGTATCCGTTTTCTTGTGCTATGTATTGATTGTGTTTAGCTCTTCTTTGTAGTCATGTTGGCTCATTGGTATGTTGAGTAGTCTGTGTACAATTGTTCAGAATGCAGCTCGTTTGTGTTGTGTTGTGTTGTGTTGGGTGTTTGGAACAATGGTACACAAACTACTCAATCAGGCGACCGAAAATTTTGTGTACTGCAGTAAGAATAACACTATACAGCGTTGTTCCACTCATCTTATTTGGAAAGGTTTTTCCAGGCACCTCTTTGCCTTTCCCGCTTTTGTATGGCTTTCCAGAGTTCTGTAGCTTCTTCCGTTTGATATCATCCCACTCAGACATGTTAATTTTGCGTTTTCTCGACATATTGAGACGTTTTAGATCGCTTGGTGAAACATGCATATTGCCTGCGTCCGACATATTGTTAGCTATACATCATTGTTCCACTGAAGTGGTTCAAATGTCTGACTGTTACTGCCACTTGGGGATGGATATTCGACATTCCAATGTGTTTTCCATGTGTAGGGTGTGTTATACATCGATGTTCCATTAAAAACTCAAAATCTTAAAAAATGTGCTATACAGCGTTGTCCGGGGCCGTACTTCAATTTCATTTCTAAATTTTGCCTCGACGTAGCCTTGCAGATCTTGTCCAAAATTACACTTCTCCTGCCACTAATTTTGTTTTTAATCATGAACTGATCTTCAAACTTCTTATCAATATGTCATGTTATGATTAGGCTTCGGAGTTTGCCCACAGGGGCTGCTAGGTGAAGTACGTAAGGTGTGTGCTGGAGAGAGGACAGCGGATCTAGCCAGTAGTTTGGCTAGGTTACCTATTTAAATTCGAAAAATTAAATTTTGTTGTTTTGTTTTCATTTTAAAAATTAAATTTAGTCTATCATTGCTTATTTAACCGCTTTTCTTCGTATATGATTTTGCTATGAAAGTACGTGGATACATTAAATAAAAATAAAAATGATTAAAAAGTCTAAAATTCCTTTCAATGGGTTAATTATTCTTTCCTCTTTTCTCCCCTATACTTAATATTTCTAAGTGAGACTGTAGTGTTGTGTCATTTACAGGATTTTCCTTGGGCATCGTGCTTGTGTACATCCTGGGGTTGATATTCCAACAGAGCTGGCGTATCGTGGCGGGGATCTGCGCTAGCTCTCCTGTCATCGCCATTGTAGCCGTGTGGTTCTTCCTTCCCGAGAGCCCAGTGTGGCTCGCGACAAAAGGAAAATTTGAAGCAGCTGAATCATCGATAAGGCGCATCAGGATGGTATCCAAAGAAGAGCCGCTCCCTGAAGACCTGCAGGAAGAGCTGGAGGCCATGATAGAGAAGAAAACATCCCAGGACAGCGATAAAAACACCTGGAGGGAAACTCTTGCCTTCCTTAAGCGGCCAGAGGCCTACAAACCTCTCCTCATTATCAACGCTTTCTTCTTCTTTCAGCAATGGTCCGGGATCCTCGTGTTCATCGTATACACAGTAACGCTAATCATAGAGACTGGCATCGAGTTCGACGGCTATCTTGCCACAGTGCTCGTGGGCGTGGCTCGCCTCATCATGTCGATAGTCAGCAGCTATCTGTCAAAACGCTGCGGGCGCCGGACGCTAGCCATCACGTCAGGGGCTGGGCTGGCGCTGTCAACGGGCGCGCTGGCTGTTTTCCTGGGCCAGCTTACCCGTCAGCAGGTAGCAGAGCACAGCTGGTTTGTAGTGTTAGCGCTCGTTTTCGGCGTTGCTATGGCGACGTTGGGGTTTCTGCCGCTGCCTTTTGTGATTCTGGGCGAGATGTTTCCGTTGCGAATTCGAGCATCGGCCAGTGGCTTCACAACCTGTTTAGCCTCGCTCTTCAGCTTCGTGGCCGTGAAGCTGCTACCCTTCATGAAGCACTGGCTGGGCTTCCATAATGTTTTCGTCTTCTATTTCATCATGGCTGCCGCGGGCACGGTTATGTTATACTTCTTTCTGCCCGAGACGCACGGCAAGACGCTCGACGAAATCGAGCAGGGCTTCAGGGGTGGTGGTGACGGAAAAAGTGCTTCCGACAAGTATGCGTCCAAGGAGAACCGGTAGCGGCTATCGCGATCGATAATGTACGATATCTCGACATCGTTCTCTATTACTTGTCATTTTTCTTTAAATACATTCATATTATAATATCCAAGATGCATTCTGTTCTTAACAATATTTCGTTTAAACACGAAATCAACAACAGTTTCTCCAGAAATTCGGTTTACAATAGGACAGATTTCTGATCACCGATTAATAAACGGTTGTCACTGTAAATCGTTCCATTTACTGCAACAAGAAGTTCGCTTAGTCTTTTCTCTCTACTGAGAAAAGGATAATTTTCTTTCTGAAACATAATATTATTCGCCTTTTTCATACAGTAAATATTTTATATATTTTATAACAATGATGACAAGCTACTGACTTAAATAATATAATTCTTATGTCACATCATTTGACCCGTCGAAGAAACTCAGACGCTGTAGCATAAACTGTTGTCAATATCACACCTAAAACATTAATTTTTAAAGGACACTCTTGAATCCCTACTGTACTACTATCTTTATTGTCTCATGTCAACATGTAATGTGATTCTACCGCATAATTTTAATTTATATTTACAGTAGCTTGTTCATCGAAATGCGGACTGTGTAATATTAGATAATAGAATAAGAGTACCTTGTTGTTCGAAGGGTGAAATGTGCAATAATAGGCAGAATATTGACACTAGATATTAGATTACAGGGCAGTGTGTGCAATAAGAAGATTGTAAGGATATTTTTCTTGGAAATTTTAGTGCTGGGTTTGCAATAAGGGGAAGCTCAATGATTACGATTCCGTCTGTAATCAAATCTTGAACGACCATGACAGACTCTTGTACCAATTAATATGAACGTTAATACACAAGAAGTTATTGTGAGTGATGAGGAGAAAGAGAGTATAATTCAACAAAATAAATCATTTTTATTGCACACTTATTTGGTAACGTCCTTTTCCATAGTTTTACAGATAGTAGGTACCTCGTGCTCCGCTTGTGAGAGGATTTTTTGCCCCCACATTTTTGCCCCCACATTTAAGAACACAAGCACATATTCTGGAAAAGTGCTAATTATTGATTGTCAAGCCGTAGTCCTATCATCGAATACCTGATAAGTTAGTATTATTGCTTTTTTTTTTTGTTTTTTTTTTCTTCCATATTATAGACAAATGTGTACAATGAGTAATAAATAAGGTTGTGATTGACACTCCATGGGCAAACTCACATGTGTGTGGGCTCGGCGTCATCTTGCGCAATCACAGCCCATGACCCAGGGATATGTCAGAAGATCATTAATTGTTGTTAGGTAAGATAACTACTCTAATTGAGGTTCTGGCTGATATATACACCTATTATCAGGCAGTAGATCTCACTTGATATGTGTCAGAGGAAGAACGATTGTTTGTACACATCTGAAGTCTGATTAGTGTAATATGTAGCTAATTGGCGTTGTATGGAACGGAGGGGAAAAGGAATTGGCCAATCTACCCCATTATCTCCTGACTTAGTTCCCTTATGAGTGGTGCCTTCTTGGTATCACTTGTGAGGTTCAGACCTGTCTTCGGACAGCTGACTAAACAACAACAAGTAAGGTAACGCCTAATCACCACACATGTAAGATTGCCCACGCAGTGTCAATCACAATCCTATATTTCATTGACTGTAATCATAACTGTCTGATAGCGTAAGAAGGCCTAGTATTACTAGTAATTTATCAGCTAGAAATTTTGAAAAACTCTGGGTTATGCTATTTAAAACGTAAAATTATTGTATAAGACATTGAAATCAATGCCCTGGGTGATATAGCATACAGTATTATAATATTACCAAAATATAATCTTAAAAATTGTCAATATAATACATTTTTTATCTAACGAGAGTACAAATACTGAATAAGTTATTACTGTGAACAGTCGCATGTAAGATTTCTGCCCTCTGGGTAAGCAAATGTTGCGATTCTTCGCATTACATATTTAACAACCGTAATTTTGTCACAGACTCTGCGCCATATTATTCATTCAAACGTTATCACTCCTAAAATCTTAATGCAAAGAACTCTTGCATTTTCTTATTATCTTATAATGTCGAATGGCGAAAATGACTAAGATTATTTCATTACAAGCTAATTTTGTCACTTTATAGATTATATTGTCCACAGATAAATTGTTCTTCAAAGCCATAGTATAATACTAGGGCCAACTTACATATAGAACAAAGCAATGGATTATCGAGAAGAGTTTTTATCATGACCATAAATTGCAAAGAGAAGACATCAAGTGCTTGTATACATTTCTTACGTAAATCATTCTTTATGCCAAGAAATTTCCCATTTAGTACAATAATCCCAATGTTTGTATTCAAAACGATTTAGAATATTCAGTTTTAAATTGTTATGAAAAATCAGGGATGCCATCAATTGAGCGCGAAAGAATTAAAAATGCTCAGTTGAGCGCGAGGTAAGTTTTGGGTATACATCAGTTGAGCGCGATGGTCAGTTTTCCCTAGGCATAGATATGACATGTAGAACGTGAGAAAATTTGTGTGCAGTGTAAGTCAGGCTTGGTGGAGAAAAATTCAGTCCTTGAGACTTTCTAATCAGTATAACGATAACAATACTGACAACGGTAAATGGTTCCACTGGGTATTCGGTCTTTATTTCTTCCTCCAAATGAAGTCGGAGATGCATTTGTTGAAGAATTAGTTAGCAAACAACCTGTTAATGAAAGTATCAAAGGCTTTGTTGATTATTTGGTATCAAATGTTATGAACCGGATTCGTTATTTCCCCCTGATTTATAGGCTTCTGATACTGTTACATCAGACAGAACTAATAATGCATGTGAGACGTTCAACAAAGCGTTTTTTTCTGAATTTTAATAGTGCGCATCCCCATATAGACTATTTATTTCAAGTCATTATTGAGACACAAACTAGCACATATATTAAAATGAATGACAAAGGGAATACTGTTAGAGCCAATCCTACATATAAAAGGAGGGAACAGTATATAGAAGAATTACTTTGTAAATATAAAAGCGGAAATATTATTAGAATTGATTTCCTACAGAGAGTGGCCTACTATTATCCAAGAAAGTGACCTAGATATTGAACAATACATTGCTAGAACAAATATTTAAAATAATTTATCGATACGAGCATGTTTACGAGAGCAGCATTTTTAATCATACATACCTGTCAATGTACAAAGAGTCCTATGTCTCTGCAAATTGGGAAGGAAAATTACTGTGACTCGTGTTGAAGTGACCGCCGCGCTCAATTGATGCATCCCAAAACCAACCGCCGCTCTCAACTGATGCAGTCAGTTCAGGTAAAATTTTCTCTTGCGCCAACTATCTACTCTTCCATCAGGTGTATACTAATCCAATAGTTATATAAAAATTATTTGATTGTTTATACACGAAGCAACACAAATATTCAGGTATCGGTATCAGCTCCAGGTATTATTACATTACAGAATTTTTCATCATACTGATCTCATGAAGTTTGTGTCATGTGAAGATGGTATCACGGTTAGCACCCATGGATATTGAACTAGTGATTAAGATAACTGACGTAATTGAAGAGTAGTGGAATTTTGTGAGAGACAATTTACTTTCTATGCCTGAATTCCGAATTTCTGAATTTATATCTCGGAAAGTAGATAAGTTGTATATGAAGACGATATTATAGAGCGTTCCAGCGATAAATACCGGTTTCTTCTTCGGCCGCTGGGCGACACGGTGCTTTAACTACAGCCGGCACCCGTGTCCTTAAACTCACGTCGCTCCAACTTCGTCAATTTTTTCTTCTGTAACCACACGAGATTGTGGTTGTCATTTTTTGTGTCAATTACACAACCTGTTTCAATAAACTGTTTCATTAATTGTTTTTTGCCCTCCTGATCGGAACTGGTCGGCCTGGAAAATGATTTCTAAATCTTCTCCTAATTTTGCCACACGATTTTTTCGTATAATAAGTTTTCACAATTTACATACGTTGAAGAACAGAATATCTCACATTACGCAATCTCCAAGTGGTAACTAAATGAGCGGCACGACACAACATAACACGACTGCTCTCTACGTATTCCAATCTCAGATAGACTAGTCATTGAAACGTTACATGAGGTATTGAACGCCGTGAGAGGGGCAGCTGGCCGCCCGGCAGTTGCTCAACCACAGCCGCCGCCAAGCAGCGGACGAATAAGCCGGTACTTATCGCTGGAACGCTCTGGAATAAAGGTTCTATATAAGTGCACAACATTATACTAAGAAAAGCTTAGAACCATGTTCCTGTTCGATTATTTTGAACTTATGATTGAGTGTTGACATTTAAATATCTTTATACTCATACTCAGAAAGGGAATATATCGTGTTACCAGGTATTTTAAATGAAAGAAAAGTTCCTTCCAGGATTTTAGCTCCCATATATTCAGCTATTGACTTTATCTCGAATTGTAGGAATTTCCTTGGACTCGTTTGGACATATGATAAAAATTAGTATTTTGTTTGGTCGTGATTGCATGTCAGCATCCTTCGCCACCTACTTTCGTTAATTAATTTCCTCTCCGTTTTTTCTCTAAGTTTGCAAAGATAGATTTAGTAATTCAATCGACATCTTACACGAATTTTCCATTTTTCTAGAAAGCTATTATGATAACTATGGTTATGATGATCATCATGATAGTGATGATCAGGGGCGGCTTTCGAAGGGGGGCTGCGGAGCTGCAGCACCCCCAGACATTTGTGGCTCATGTCTCGTTTTATGTTGTGAAATACATTTATTATACAGTCTCTATTTAGAGGCTCGAATTTTTTTTTTTTTAATTTCGCTCTCATTGAATGCACGCAATCGTTAGTGAAGTCACTTCCTCCCCTGGTGATGCCAGAGCGAAACGAGAGACAAGGACGGATTGTTGAAGCCACTTCCTCCCCTGGAGCTGCCAGTCTCATCTCGGATGCTTTGCGCGTTAATTTTACCCCTCCCTCTGCTGCCCGTCGCCGTGAATCCAGATTTGCCAGGCGCTACAAAATTTACAGCAGTTTGTCAGTAGCGCGCAGTTTTAAATACATTTTCTTTAATGTTGTGAGTATAACAAGTGCAACAATGTTTAATTCTGTACAATATTTACAGTCTATTCAGTTCAGTACCTTAACAATTCAGGAGAAATGTTCGATAAAGACAAACTAAAAACGGAACTCACTGTGTTGTATCAGAGACAAGAATTCAGAAATATCAGTGACGCAGTCAAGCTCTTGCAGTTTCTTCTATCTGAGAACTTGCAGGCCTCATTTTCAGAAGTTGTGGAACTACTACGCATAGTTATCACCATACCAATGACAACTTCCGAACCAGAAAGTTGCTTTTCGTGTTTGAAAAGAGTAAAATACTATCTCAGAAATACGATGAGAGAAGAGGGACTGACGGCATTAGCTATGTTTTCCATTGTAAAGACTATGTTAAACGACATATCGGATTTTAATAAGATGATGATTAAAAAGTTTGCAACCTACAAGACAAGGCGCATGGAACTAATCTTTAAATAAGGTAAGTTGCTTGGTTTATTTTTGTATGCAGCCCCCCCTGAATTCAGTACCCACGAGCCACCACTGGTGATGATCATGATTATTATGGTGATAACTATACCACAAAGACGATCCTGACACAATTATATCCTGAATCGGTTAATAATAAGTTTTCATTCTACATTTTTATCTTTTAATTTTAATGATTTTTCTCTTTGAAATAATAATTTACGTTTATTTACTTATTTTTACATTTTAAGTGTAAAATTAAGGCTCAATTTTTACACAAATATTTCCTAGTTATTTTTCACTTTATCTTTCATTTTTCTTGAGATTCAGATTTTCTGACAGTTTAAAAATCATGCAAACATATTCCCCTGCAAGAAAAGTAAACTACAAAAATAAAACATACAGCATTTCGCGGCTTAAAGTGCTGACAACGCTATATGAATGAGTTAAGTAATTCATGAAAATTGAAGGGTTCAGAGCCATAGCGGGGCAAGTGCCAAGTATTAAAAACGGAGAAAGCAAGGGTTATAGTTAAGTAAATACCATAATTTAATGAAGACTGACATATCATTTAATTTTAATGTGCATACTTTATATTACTTGCTATATGTTTCATTAAATTATGGTAATCACTTAATTTTAACTTTTGTTTTCTCCGTTTTTCATAAATGGCGCTTGGCCCACTATGGCTCTGAACCCTTCAATTAGCGTTGTGTTTCACGCTCTGGCCTTTATATCTTTGGCGAAAGCATTGTTTATGCTTACTTGATAAGTTCGATGGCAATCGTTCTGGAGAAAGAATCGAATATCATATGAAGAAGACTTCGCAACTTTCAACTTTACTCTAAAATTGAATTTCTTAGACGTTCCTGAACTACTCATAGTGAAGAGTGATTCCTGTCCGGTTCCTAATATTGGTTTTCATTATCATGTCAGCACTGAATGATAATATCATGAGTTGGATTTTTGTATGTAGGTTATCTCAGTTGTAATCGCGCCTTCCAGGTCTTGTGGAATGCGAATAAAGTCTGTAAATAGCTACAAAACGTCGGGGAAATTAAATATCAACACGTGGATGAAAATCCCAAAATAATCTCAACAGCCCCAAATTCATCATCTGTATTTGTATCTTGTGGGCCACTAGTTGCTGTGTAAACGCAACGTCAAAATTTCCTGTTACGTAATAAGTAGGCTAATAATCGATGCTGGCATAGAGGGAATGACAGTATTAATGAAATCGCTTGTGATACAAAGAGTACAATATGTAATATTGTGTGAGTATTGTTAAAATGTAACTTATTATATTTATTTTGTACCGATGGAAATAAATATAATTTTGCCACATTTTCTGAGTTTTAATATTGACATCTACACCCGTATAGTGTGCAGTATTAGAAAAAAGTTTTGTCGCATAGATACTTTATTATAAGTTCCAGAAAGGAGGCAGTGCGCATGATCAGAGGACGAGCGACCTGGTTCACAAGAGAACGACTAGTTGAGGTAATAAAATTAGTTTTGTTTCGTTGTGTGTCTGATCATGCGTACTGTCTCTTTTCTGGGACTTATAAAGTAACTGTGCAACAAAACTTTTTTTTCTCTGTACATAGAATAATATTTCAAATTTTGCTACATTTTCAGAGTTTTAATATTGACATCTACACTAGGGTGGAGTGCAATTTTTCTTTACTTACATAAAAGAGCTTGGGTGTGCAAAAGTTATGAATTATGAGAGTATTTACCTCCTAAATTTATTTCTTAAAGGAATCATATCTTCAGGTGCCACAAGAGTCCCAAAGATTATATCTTCGCTTCTTAATATTTTAATTTTTTATATTAATTATCATTTCAAATTTCATGTACCTTGGATTATAATAATGTTAGTGGAAGTGTGAATAGTAAGAAAAAAGTTATCTTCTCGGAAACTTAATTTCCAAATGCTAGAAGAACATTGAATATCTGAATTTTTATAGAAATGTTAAAAAATCACAAATATGGCTACAAATTTCCATTGGTTAATTGATTACATTTGAAATAATATGAACTCGTTTTTTAAAACAAAAGCTATTTATTTAAATTAGAACTAATTTATGAACATGAAAGCTCACGTCAGAGATCAAATACATTACAACTCTTAAATGTAGTTTGTAAGCATAAGTGAATAACAAATAAACTGTGAAGAACTATTAACTCTGATTATACAGAGTGAATCAAAAGTCTGGAACCATATAAATATATTCCATATGCTTGATTTTCGAGTACTATAAGTGTTACCAGTATTTGTAAGACCAAATACTCTACCAGTGACACATTCGATTCTAGGCCTCAGCTATCTCAAAAACCGCCATTTTGGATGTAACTTCGAAATTTCGAATGGAAAGGGGATCATGTATGTACTCAAAATCATGTGGAATTTAAAAAAAAAGGTGCAATCTGTTTTGAGATATCTCTAATCGTTTTCAAATTATTTAACATTTAAGTAATCGCTTGGGGGTCATGTTGATCCCCAGTGTTATATGTTGGTTTGTATTAATTTATGCTGTTGTCTACATTGTTCAGCTTATCAATACCTTCCTGAAAGGGTGTTGGCAACACGACTACATGCTAACTTCCAATTGATCACTGTCATTTGTTGCGTTACCGTAATTTAAATGTTCTAGGTTGGGGGTTCTGTTGATCCCCACGCGACTACTAATGTCATAAATTAGTCCACAAGTAGTATATTATTATTTTTGTGATTCTATATGTGAAATCTCTTACTCTAGAAGATTATGGCAAGTAATGATGCATATGAGCTAGAAGATTTACATAGAACCAGGAAATTTCATATTTTAATTCGTGTTTTAATTGGTGGTCACTCTAACCTCCACGCAACTACTAATGTTACAAATCAGTCCACAAGTATTACAGTGTTACTTTTATGGTGTATATACATGCAAATTATTACTTAAGAACATTATGACAAGTAATGACCCATATGAGATAGAAAGTTTATGTAGAACTATGAATTTTATATTTTAATTATTCGTATTTTTGCTTGGGGGTCACTAAGACCCCCACGCGAGTACTAATGTCACAAAATAGTTTGCGAGTACTTAAGTGTTAAAGATAACTGTCATAATGACACAAACATTAGTTACTGCATCTATATATTTTTTGTAACATGGTACAGTACTAAAGAGGCTTTGGAAAATATATTTTTATGCAATTCTGGTAATTAACCTTTGCTGCTTTACTGTTTGGTTAACCTGTGACAGTTATTTGGAACACAAATATAAATAAATTGATGGGATCACATTCATAATTACGGAGCTACGGTAATTTAAAAACTGCCGAAAAACTTATATATTAGAGTTTCACTAACAAAACTGCAAAAAAAAAATAGTAATTGAAATAACAATGACAATTACTTAGACATTAGTGTTAATGGAAATAACAAAGTCATAACTATATTAAAAAAATTAATAAAAACAATTCTAGCTGCAAAAAACTAATTCTGTGCATTTAAAATATTCCTAACCTAACTAATTTTATTGATCTGAATGAAAGGAGGAGAGAGCAATGTGAATTGTGCAATAGTTAAACAGTTTGGACTTTCCTTTACCTAATTTTCAAAATTATAACCCAACGTTTCGAAGAGTGAATTTCTATTCGTCTTCAGGTGAAAACGTACTGTGGGGATCATTACAAACAGCTAGTCTGTCTGACTGATCGACGACCGTCAGGTCGGTGCGAGATGTAAAGGCGGAAAACCCGATGTCATAACCTGTTGTAACGTGAAATATATACAGTAGAATAAAAAGAAGAATACCGTGTTTGTAACTAAACTAATTATATGGAACAATAAACATACGCAAGACACAAACGACAAAAGGCGTGGCATATGTCGGTCATCGTGGACTGGAAAGACCTGCCAGACCTGTATCCTGTAAGCACAGATGTAAGTTCCAATGCACATCTAAATTGAGAGAAGACCAAAGAGTTTAGATAATTACATCATTTCGTAACATGGGAAATATTGATCATCAGAGACAATTTATTGCCAGTCATGTTGAAAGAAAAGCAAAGGCTCGTACCAGTAGGAATATAACAACAGTCGAAGAAAATATACTTGTCATCATTTCACTGTAAATAACGAAAAGGTCGTGACTTCTTTCTCCCCACTCTGAACATTACCGATTGATGATGATAAGATGTGCCCATGAGAAGTATGTAGACGATGTGATTGAAAAGGACAAACGTGGTAGGCATATCCCTCACAACAAAGTTTCTGAAATTCATATAAGAGAACACATTTTAAGCTACTCCGCAGTAGAATCTCAATATTGTAGGCAGAAAAGTTCAAAACGATACCTTGATTCTAGTCTTAACATAACTATTATGTACACTGAGTACAAATCAAAATGTGAAGTTAAAAATTAAATCACCTGTATCACTCTCTAAATTTCAGCATATCTTTAGAGAATACAACTTAGGACATTTTAGGGCAAAAAAGACCACTGCAAAAAATATCTCTAACATTTGATGCTATGATTATAGAAGAGAAAGATCAAGTAAAGGAACAACGTGAAAAGCATTTACAGAAAAAGAATATCGGCTCGCATGGAAAGAGATAATGACAAACAGCAAGCAATTTCAGATCAAAATATATTGGCCTTTTGTTTTGATCTAGAATCCGTCTTGAATACCGCCAAAGCTCAATGCGGACAATCTTTTTACTTAAGGAAACTTGCAGTATACAATTTATAATTTGGGAACACGAGATGGAGTGAGTTATCTATGGGATGAGACTAAGAGTAAAAGGGAGAGTAATGAAATTTCTTTTTGTGTTTATGATTGTCATGTCATTCCCTAACACTAAGGAGGTAAATATGATGTCTGATGGCTGTGGAGGACAGCAAAAAAATTCTATATTTGTTGGAATGTGTATGACGCTTTCAAAATCATCCCTATATTGTTACCATTGAACAGAAATTCTTCGAAACAGGCAACACAGAAATGGAATGCAATTCCAGCATTCCAAAATAGTAAATAATTATTTACTATTAATTATTATAATCTACGCTTGTTCCAGTTTATGTACCTGAAGGTTCGGCGCAGATAATTAGACTTGTAGAAGATGACCTCGCTCTTTCATTGTCCGTAACATGTTGAATGGCGATTTTTTAAACTTTAGCACTGAAAACCAGAGATCACCAAAATTAACTCTGCGCTCTATATGCTGGCTACACTATGGGGGGGGGGGGGAAACAAGATCTGTTTTCTACAATTAGAACTTTGAAGACCCTTTCACTAAAGTATTTCCGAAGAGGCCTTCAGGTCGCCCACAGAAAATTCCTACAGTGAAAAATTCCCTATTTTGGCTTAAAATTTGAAAGATCTTCTCACAATGTGCGAGAAACTAATGATACCCAGAGAACATCATGGATTTTACTTCGATCTGAAAAGTGGAACAGGTGTTCGTGATACACTTGCACAACCAAATGAATCTGAGAATGAATCAGAGTAAAATTATAAGTATGTTTTCTACGTTTCTATTATTTCTTGTTCAGAAAGTATTATTGGTTCATAAATGTTAATTTTCATTATATTCTGTGAGAAAGAATTGATCTATACAAAGAATGTTGCAAATAATATGCACTTTCCCAACAGTGAAATAAATTTTTGTGATTTATAAAGAAAATAATTTCGTACTATCTGAAATAATTAAAAAATAATAAAATTTTATGTCAACCTAAAAGTGATTTTAATGTGTGTGGGCTGCGTGCCAAAACAATGAAAGTGTTCCAAAATTGATAGAAATTCAGTTATTATATTTTATTACTTATATCTAATTAAATTACATTAATCCATGATATCTAACATAGAACGTTGGTTAAAATGAAGTTTTTCTGAATTTATATGGGAATTAGAAATTTTAAACTCGTTTTTCTCAAAACTAAGAAAATGCACATTCATGGTTTTGGCATGAGGGAGACGATATAATATAATATAATATAATATAAAATAATATAATATAATATAATATAATATAATATAATATAATATAATATAATATAATATAATATAATATAATATAGTATAATATAACATAATATAATATAATATAATATAATATAATATAATATAATATAATATAATGTAATATAATATAATATAATATAATATATAATATTGAACGGGTTACATCAGCTGCTTGTCTATGCGGATGACGTGAATATATTAGGAGAAAATCCATAAACGATTAGGAAAAGCACGGGAATCTTACTTGAAGCAAGTAAAGAGATAGGTTTGAAAGTAAATCCCTAAAAGACAAAGTATATGATTATGTTTCGTGACGAGAATATTCTACGAAATGGAAATATAAATATTTGAAATTTATATTTTAATGAGGTGCAAAATTCAGATACTTGGGAGCAACAGTAACAAATATAAATGATACTACGGAGGAAATTAAACACAGAATAAATGTGGGAAATGTCTATTATTATTCGGTTGAGAAGCTTTTATCATCCAGTCTGCTGTCAAAAAATCTGAAAGTTAGAATTTATAAAACAGTTGTGGTCTCACTTTGAGAGAGGAACATAGGTTAAGTGTGTCTGAGAATAAGGTGCTTAGCAAAATATTTGGGGCTAAGAGGGATGAAGTTACAGGAGAATGGAGAAAGTTATACAACACAGAACTGCACGCATTCTATTCTTCACCTGACATAATTAGAAACATTAAATCCAGACGTTTGAGATGGGCAGGGCATGTAGCAGGAATGGGAGAATCCAGAAATGCATATAGAGTATTAGTTGGGAGGCTGGAGGGAAAAGACCTTTGGGGAGGCCGAGACGTAGATGAGAAGATAATATTAAAATGGATTTGAGGGAGGTGGGATATGATGATAGAGACTGGTTTAATCTTGCTCAGAATACGGACCAATGGCAGGCTTATGTGAGGGTGGCAATGAACCTCCGGGTTCCTTAAAAGCGAGTAAGTAAATAAGTAAGTAAGTAAGTAGGTAAGTAAGTAAGTAAGTATAATGTAATATAATATAATATAATATAATATAATATAATATAATATACGTATATATGAGTATATATAATTTCAAATGCTGATGGAAATTACGGGAAAACGGCTGAACGGACTTCAATGAATGAATCCTTACTTTGAAGCTCGGCATCCAAGGACATGCGGAAAAATAGAGTTTTCAGTATAGTATAGTATAGTATATTATAGCATATCACAGCATAGTATAGTATAGTATAGTATAGTATAGTATAGTATAGTATAGTATAGTATAGTATAGTATAGTATAGTGAAATGCAGTATCAATTTTCCTACACAATTTTCTTATTTTCCAAAATCCGTCTGTCGCCAGTTTCGAGAACTAATTGATTTTCAGAATAAGACAAAACACGCTACAATAAACATTATACCCGAAGGCAGAATTGCTGACATATTTTGAGCTCATCTCTGACATCATAATACAAATATGCCGATCTTCATTTGTGTAAATTTTTGTAGAACGTCTCTATATTGGTTATTAAAAAATTCAAGTCTTGCCAAAAATAATTTACAGGTCTGATTCTCTGTTATGTAATTTTCTGAGTACAGCTGTGTATTGGATATTAAAAACTACAAAACTTGAGAAGGTATAATGACATTATAACATTAGAAATGAAATATTATAGTTAACGTTATGATATGAGTATTTCTCAATACACATTAATACTATATTGATTATGTGAAAGTGAAACTTTTTGGAGTTATAAAAGTAGACGTAAAGAATATCTTAAATTAGATCTTCATTCATATAATTTACTGAGTAACGGCTACACAGTATTTATAAATATTACTCAAAGCTACAAATTACAAATGATAATATTGTTATTAAAAATGAAATATTTGTAAACGCTGTCAAACATAGCCTATAATTTTGTTGTAAGGAGAACAGCAGCCTATTTCACTTACTACCATGATGGTCCATCGTTGGTTAGCGAGTCTAACTCCGAATCCAACGATCCCGGGTTCGATTCCCGGTCAGGACAAGATGTCTGGGTGAGGATTTTTCGGGGTTTTTCCTCACTCCTATGGATGAATATCAGGTAAGGTTATCAGGCGATTGGAACCCACTCATCTTCGCCACTTCCTTTCCTCCCCCATCAAACTTTCCTCATCAACCCGTTTCTGGTTTTTCAGATCACTGCTGCTGCTGACTCTCTTGACCGGCCTCCTTGGAATATAGTTCAGCGATGTTGGATGGCTTCTACAATGGCACCCGAGGCGGACCTACTCGGGGGGGGGAGGATTTTTGCCTCAGACCGACAGGGGGACCTTGAGGGAATTTTCCGAAGCAGGAATGGTACTTGGCCTATATGGATTCTGTTGGCTGTAGGACGGTCGTTAAGGGAGTCATGTATGCGCGTAGGGGACCTGTGGCATGCAACTCATTCCATATCGAGGGTTAGCGCAATAGATCTCAATAGGGCGCAGTGCTGGGCCATCCGTTGCCCCCCCTCAGTTAAATTTCATTCCAGTCCATTCCATACTACCATGATGAGTTACTTTATTTCCCGCAACCAGTAACGAATGAAACAGTGAAACTGCTAATAATTGACGATGAACAATTTTATTTAGGACGTAGACCTATATAAGATTCTACAACTCTGCTAAAGCATTTAGGCCTATCTCATTTTTCGTATCTCAGAAATATATTCCTTACAACAGCCTATACTGCTGAAAATACATAAATAATTTACGTCAACAATCTTCCGCCACTAACAATTCATTACGAGTTCATGGCCAAATATACGTCATTGATTCTGCATATGCTAACGTTTTACGTGACCAAAATAATGCCCTGCATTCACAGGTACCTAATATACTCCAAACGTTGTCAGCAAACTTTATGCTCTTTCCTACAAAACAGAATAAATATTGGCCAAAAAAAACGTGCGATCTACAGATTTGAGTTTAGTTGATCATTTTAGGTTAGATCAACGACGATAAAATAAACTTACTGCTGAGGAAATTGAGGGTGTTTTTGTGTCGGAAGACGGTCAGCCACCAAAATACCGTTATGTTATGTATGGCAGACAAGGGGGACCAAATTAAGCTGTCACTGTGATCTTCCCTTAAAACTCGCAATTGTGGGAGTAAAGGCCTATTCACAATGAAAATTAAACATAACCGTAACATAAACACAGAAGTTTGTGCCCAGGCTACCAAATGGGATCATTCACAATGATTCACATAAGCATTGACATAAACATTACCGTAAGACGTTAACATGAAAGTTTGCAAACTCCAAACTTTCATGCTTATGCTTACGTAATTTGCAAACAGAACACAATCGTGGAGCGCTGAAGTGTACGACAGAATATGAGGAAATGGCGTCGTTATGTTTCCATGGTTACCAAGTATGTTTGCGGTTATGTTTATGTTCCCATCGTGAATGATGGTATGACTTCTTGATTTTACCGTAACGTTTACATTCTTGAGTTAACGCTTACGTCATGTTTAATTTTCATTGTGAATGAGCCTTTAGAATCAAAGGGATGCAAGTGACATTTATAATAGCATGAGTTAAGTGCATCACATCTTAAAATTTAAATTACAAATTTCACCGAATTTACGAAAGCTTTAATATTTTCAACAGCATTTTCTCAAAAGCGCAAGTGTACTTACATATCTTTGCACAATTACAACACAGAGTTCTAAGCCAGAAAGCAAGCTTTGGATTACTAATAATATTACAGGAGAATATTAATTGTTACCATAACAGATGTATTCTGTAGGACCAAAAAATTAATAAATAATAAACTTTACATAGAAGCTTTGGATTGCTGTTCGTAAACATTTCTCACACATTCACTAGTCACACAAGTTAATCCAACAATATTTACTGGACCAGTATTGTCGGGAGGAAGGGAAAAAATTACAATTTCTAATGAAAAACTAAAAGGAATTGCTTACTGATAAAATAAGAGGTCCCGATCACTTCAGCAAGATCTTTAACAGGAAAAATAGTGATACTGTTTACATTTCAAGGCAGTTAACTAAACATACAGCAGCTATACCAATATGCCATGTCCATTTTTCGAAAGTATGGCAAACCTGACATTTTCGTAACTCTCACATACAATTCGCAATGATCTGAAATAGCTGCTGCTTTACTCCCACATAAAAAACTCTCTATTTTTCCTGATATTGTTACTTGCGTTTTCGCATTGAAACTCAAAGACCTGAAGATGAATGTGTTCAAGAAAAAGCATTTCCTATAAGAAAACATTAAGAGGGAAGCTTTTTAAAATCGATATTTTTGACTCCATTGAGTTATTACTAGACAGCGGAAAAAAAGTCAAATAAAAGTCATGTCTACGGTTTACAAGTATTAGTAATTGATTAACTAGCGGACTTACTCGTGTTAATTGTGTAAGTTTGTGCGGCTTACAGATGTTTCGGTGCTTAACATACCATCCTCAGAGCCTACTAGATCTCGGCATCATCTCGAACTTCTCTGCCTGTTATGTGGGTGCGTTTGATTGTTGAAAAGTGTTGAATAGTGGAGTCAAATAGTGTGTGTATACTGAAATTGATCTGTGGTTTGAGAATTTGATCGGCTCTGAGGATGGTGTGTTAAGCACCGAAACAGCTGTAAGCCGCACAAACTTAAATAATTAACACGAGTAAGTCCGCTAGTTAATCAATTACTTATATTCAAGTGTTAAAAGTTGTGTACGCAAGAATCAAAATGAATTACAAGTATTGTACGCATAGACTATGGCATGATGTGTGCACGCATCCCAAATAAGTACGACAGGGTACCGTTCTCAGAGAGCACCACGCCAATACCGAAAACAACTGCTACTCTGCGTTCTCAGTCAGTCCTCATCCGTATGTGAACAGAGAACATTGAGATACGTAAACATATTCTTCATTTGTGTTCAGTGCAGTGATCATAATGCCGAAGACAGATGTTAAAAAACACAGGGTGTATTCTTTAAATACAAGAATATGGTGTCCACATTTTTATTAGTGATACTGGTGAAACAATTAAGTGTCGGTTATGTATGTGTGCATTATACAAAATAACAAAACAATCGATAGAACATCGCTGTAATACATAGAAAATGTTCCTCGTATGTTAGAAGAAAATAAGGGTTTAAGTTCAAATTCCACCTCAAATATGAAATATGACTTTTGCCAGGATTTGTGTCGAATGATGATAAGTTGCAATATTCCATTCTAAACGTTGAACAATCCTCACTTTAAAGGGTTTGTAGAAAAGTACACAAAATATGCCGTTACAATAGTTATATCAACGTACGACCAATATTCAGTGATTATTCCGTGTGTCAATTTACATTTCCCTCACCCTATACCTGCACGCGCCACTAGTGTATCTACTGTGCTTACGTAAACAACAACCCTCTGACGAGACAAATTCTTCGCGTTGTAGTTACCTTCATATCCGAAGGACTTTTCTTCCGATGTCTAGTTATTACGTTGCTTTGAATGTTACATCTTTATTATTATGAAAGCAAATAACTTTCAAAATTTCTGGTAATCTTTCTGGAAAATAAATATGAAAAAATTTTATTTGAACTTCTAATGAATTTACTTTGCAGCATTTGCTGCACAAACCACTAATATAATATAATATAATATAATATAATATAATATAATATAATATAATATAATATAATATAATATAATATAATATATATCCTCTGATTGAAGTTCTGGCTGATTGTACGTCTATTATCAGGCAGTACATCTCACTTGACGATATGTGTCAGAGGAAGAACATTTGTTTGTATCCATCTGAAGTCTGATTAGTGTAATATGTAGCTAATCGGCAATATATGCAATGGAAGGGGGAAGAAACTGGCCTCCCTACGCCATTATCACCTGGCCTAGTTGCCTCATAAGTGGTGCCTTCTTGGTATCACTTGTGAAGTTCAAACCTGTCTTCGGACAGTTGACTAAACAACAACAATATAATATAATATAATATAATATAGCCAGTAATTCCCTATTGCTCAATGGGCTTCTACTCAAAGTAGGGTGGCTCCGTTGATATACCATTGTGAGCAAATCCGCAGAACATGTTGCCTAGTATTTTACCCTATTCACTTTGGCTATGAATATACTGATTTAGATAATACTTTTACTAACACAATGGCCTTTGCTATTATACTTTCTGTACACAGTTTACTATAACATTTCACGCTTTACACGTCTCCTTTTTTTAATTGGTTATTTTATGACGTTTTATCAACTGCATTGGTTATCTAGCGTCTGAGTGAGTTGAAGGCGATTATGCTAGTGAAATGAGTCAAAGGTCCAGCGCCGAAAGTTACCCAGTATTCCAGCATTCGCTCTTAATCGGTTGAGGGAAAATCCCGGAAGAACCTCAACCAGGTAACTTGTACCAACCAGGATTTTAATCCGGGGCCACTCGTTTCACGGTCAGATATGTGCATAGTTGGTCAGCGAGCGGTGGACTAGTTTTCTTTCTATAGCATTATGTATGGTGTATGATTAGTTAGGCGATAATATCCATGCATTTACATCACTATTACATAGCTATTTTTCTCACTATGTTTACAATTTCGTCTCATCATCTTCGATGCGAACGTACACTCCCTCTCTTCCTCATGTCAGTTGTTCCACATTTTGACGATTATGCTAATAGTCCTCTGTCCATTCTTGCTATGTGCCCTCCCCATTTCAATTTCAGCTAACTCTTCGCGCCGCTACACCTTTCATGCAAGTTTTCCTTCTGATTTATTCATTTTTTCTTCAGTCCCTTAATTTAATGTTCAAGATCTCTTTCTCTATTTTTTTCTGGAATATTTGTACGGCTTCAATCTGTCTTGTAGTGGAGCGCCATGTCTGGCATCTATATAATAATACTAGAACGAAGTATCCTTATATTACTTGAGATTTTAGTTTCTAGCTCACCCTTTACATTGCTAAATTTCCCTTAGATTTTTTCCAGACCTGTCTAATTCGTATTTTTTTTCTGTTTCGCAATTCCTTCTTAGCGAGACACATTGCTTCAGGTAAGTTTATTCAACGACATATTGCATAACCTCAATTTATATCATGCTGGGCCTCATTTCCGTTGCCATAAATTTTTGTCTTGAAAGAGTTCCGCTTCTTTACTTTAGTGGCATGGCTCTTGAAGTATTTTCTCCAACTATGCACTTGAGTTAGCGAATGGTGTGACGTTCGCAAATTGCAGGTTGGACACCTTTGGATGAAATAGACGCCCTTGCTTTAACAATTTCCTTACTATTAATGCATTCTCATTGATTTCAGTTCTAATCATGGCACAGCATTTCAGATATATTTTCCCAATATCAGGCTATTCTAATATACAGTCAATTCTAAATATAGTGAACTCGGTTATAGTATACATTCGGCTATAGTAAACCTAAATGTTGGTCCCGACCCGCATACATTAAAAAGTACATTAATATTTCCGTTTATAGTGAACCCTCGCTTCGGTGAACCTTAAAAATTAAAATTACAAAAGTTGTATCCTGACAAATTTTTATTTGAAGTTAGATCTTCTTGTATAAAATTCAATGAATCTGTTTAGAACAACATACTAAGTTTCTTACTCCTTTAGTCAAAGGACGAAGGTAGGATTAGTGATTCCTAGACTGTACTGTACTGTAAATGCAGGCAACGCGTGACGACCTTCCTTCACTCCAAAGTCGAAGGCTTGCCATTCTGTTCTCAGACACACTATTCTACTGTTATTTCTAATCCTCCACCGTCAAAGGGTTGCCTTTTGTTCTCAGAAACATTTCGTTTATGACGGATAGCATTGAAACAGCGGAAAATGAAATTATCTTCTTTTATTAAAAGGGGACTGACATTATATCCAGAGCATAAATTAAGGCAAGATTCCGATGTATTTCAAACACCGTCAACCCCCCTTCCAATTTCCATTAAGGGACCGGGAAATTCCAATGCTGAGTACGCAATCGCACCATAATAGCGTTAGTCATTTCTACCTGATCAGTCTGTTTCTAGTGTTCGAACAGTGAATGTAGTGTATAAAATATCGAAGCGTAAAGTGTTTTCTTTGGAAGATACGTAAGGCGAATATTATAAGTGACATTGAGCGTGATCTTTCGCTATCAGACGTGGGTCAGCAGCGTAGTGTAAGTAAATTAACTGTGAGTAACAGTATACAGTGCAATCCATTCCACAAAAATGAAATTTTTAAATACTGTATAGAATTTTATTTTCTTGTTCATAATTTCATTCATTCCTCTCATTTAAGGTTAGGGGAGAGACACTTCGGATTTAGTGAACCTCGGATATAGTGAACGAAATATGGAAGTCTGCAGAGGTTCATTATATCTATAGTTGACTATTTTCAACTCCTATTACTTTTAGGACCACCAGCACTTCCTTTGTGGTTCTCTGAACGAATGGCTTTGCTGTGATCCATGACAGATACCTATATTTTCCGCTTGTAGGCTACTCTTCTGCTTTTTGCAGTACTTGCGTGACTGGAGATGATCGATCGTAATGTAGTCTGACCTGAATCCTGCTCGTTCTACCAGTTGGTTCTGATCTAAATTATTGGCGATTCTGTCAGTTATACCCTTCATGAAAACGTATAGACACAATAAAAACACGACAATGATATATTGATTGCTTACTGTATCTGTTCTTTAAGAGAAAGACAAGAAATTTCCACTAATTGAATTAGTCGTTTAACTTTCTTCTTCATTACTGAATTTTTGTATAAGCAATTAGAGGCACTGTCATCACGTTATAAAAGTGTTACTATTACATTTTCTTGTACGTTGATGTTTTTTTTTTCATTTTATTGCAAATAGCTGTTTGATTATGTTATGTTTTTAACAATGGCATAATTTGTAGATATGAGTATATTTGACATCTTAGGTGAGAGACTGAGTTAATTTTACACATTCCACAACAGAAAATGATCTATTATGTAGAATATAATATAGAATGAGTGGAAATTGTTAAAGTGTAAGTTCTTTTACGTGTATTGTAGTTGAAAATGTAAAACAAAATAAATAACATTTCACCACTCAAGTAACACGTTGAATGTAAGTCGTACTAACCCATTTTAAGAGGAATTTAAAAAGACAAAATCTCATTAAATATAATTATTTTAGTGGAAATTGCTAAAGTATAAGTTCTTTTACATGTATTGTAGTTGAAAAATCACATTATTATTATTATTATTATTATTATTATTAATATTATTATTATTATTATTATTATTATTATTATTATTATTATTATTATTATTAGTTTTCAATATGGAGAAGGGTAAATCCTCGTCATGGCTCTGCTTCATTTTTTAAATAAATTCTCTTTGGTTTTAATAATAATAATAATAATAATAATAATAATAATAATAATAATAGTTTTATTTTCCCTGGCAGAGTTAAGGCCTTCAGGCCTTCTCTTCCACTCAACCGAGTTTTTCTTTTCGAATTCTGATCCAAGACTTTTCAAGTCATTCTACTGTGTTACCATCAACAAAGGCCTTTCAATTTAGGGCCTACTATGTCCTTTTCAAGCTCTGTGATGTTAAAAAAATAATCACCTGTCATATCAGTTACTTGGAAGTTTGGGAATCGTTCCTTAGCTCTCATTCACACAGTGATTTGGAACAGAAACATACATTTCAGAGTTGTACTTCTTTCCCCTGCGAAGTCTTGGTCGTTTTCATTGGAGCTGTGTTCAGGATAAAACCTTTCTAATACATTCATAAGAAGAAGTTAACTATCACTGTATAAAACGAAATGATTCACTTCTGTAGAAATTGAATTAAGTGTTTTGTGAGAAAGAACTTTACTTCCAGAGCCCTCTTGAATTTTATTTATTTTAGTGGGTTATTTTACGACGCTTTATCAACAGCTTAGGTTATTTAGCGTCTGAATGAGATGAAGGTGATAATGCCGGTGAAATGGGTCCGGAGTCCAGCACCGAAAGTTACCGAGCATTTGCTCATATTGGGTTGAGGGAAAACCCCGGAAACAAACCTCAACCATGTAACTTGCCCCGACCGGGAATCGAACCCGGGCCACCTGGTTTTGCAGCCAGACGCGCTAACCTTTACTCCACAGGTGTGGACACTCTATTGAAGCTACACTTATTCCAAATATACATAACCCCAGTATCTGTTTTTGCATCGTGTATTCCGAGATTGAATGTCCAAATTTGACGTTTAAAATAAGCTAAATTTGTGAATAGATATGTAGTCGGCAGTGTTTGCTGAAGATCAAAGATGAGAACGAGGCTTTGTCTAGGCCCATTGAAATGTCCAACTAGATGGCTCTAGTACCGGGTAGTTATAATTAAACTTTCTCTACTTAACCATCTCTATGTGAAAAACGAGTGATCGTACGAACACCAAACGTAATGTGAGCATTGTCAAGGACATGCGAGAAATAAGAAGCAATCTGTTTTTAAACACTTTTAATTAATTGTTGTATCATACACTGTGCCTAGTTTTGTCAACATGGCGCCCTCCAGACTACAAAGTGTGCTCGAAATAGTGCCCATCAATGTCAAGGACAGTTTCAAAGCGTAGGATAGCATGCTGTACGAAGCATATCCATGGGTATATCCGATACCGCTCTTGAAACATTTCTCTTCAGATCTGCACATGTGCGAATGTTCCCTGATAAAATCTGTCTTTCAGATAGTTCAGATTACTTCAACCATCTCTTCCTGGAGCATGACGAAAGGACTACAGAGAGGCACTCTTTCCACAACAGCTTGCGGAACATGATGAAGAAGTTCGAAAAAAAACTGGAAAGTTGGGTGTCTCTCCGGAAAGAGCCGGCGACCGGTAATTAAAAGGTTTGAAGAAATCTCTGTTGCTGTGGCAGACGATGCTGCTCGCAACTGCCTATTGTCAAGCAGTGAGCGAGATGTGTCACAGCAGCTGAACATTCCGTGGTCCACTATTAGGAAGGTGTTTGGAACCATTCGGAAATGGTATCCGTACAGGATTTACGTCTTACAGTAGCTGACACACCATGATGCACAACAACGTGTTGACTTCTCTCTTCGCAAGGATTGAAGTTGACGAAACCTGGTCTTGGAACATCCTGTGGAGCGACGAAGCCCATTTTTGTCTAATGGGTGCGGTGAACACACAGAATTGTCGAGTGTGGCGATCTTCGCCTTCCATTGATGTGCATGAAGTTCCTTTGCATATTAAATGTGTTACCGTGTAAATGTGACTTCACGGCCAGTTTTAACATTGGTCCAGTGTTCTTTCAAGAGGTTGGCGCTCAAGGTCCAAAAACGTGCAGCGTGACTGGCCAACGTTACTGCGATGTGCTTCGCCAGCACTTGATACTCGCCCTGCAGGAGAGAAATGCGTTGGACTCTGTTTTCATGCAAGCCGGGGCTTCACCACACATCGCTCGTCAAGTTCAACAACTTCTCCGCAACACATTTGGTGACGATCGAATTATTTCCAAATGCTTGACCGCCCCGAACACCCGATCTTAATTCCTGTGATTTCTGGTTGTGGGACTATCTGAAAGACAGACTTTATTAGGGGAACGTTCGCACATGTGCAGATCTCAAGAGAAGTGTTTGAAGAGACGTTTCGTCCAGCCGTGCACGCTTTCAGACTGTCCTGGACACTGATGAACACTTTGTAGTCTGACGGGTGCTATGTCCACAAAAAACTAGACATAGAGTTTGATATAAAAATGAATTAAAAGTGTTTCAAACAAAATACTACCGGTAATTCATTATTTCTCTTCAGCATATCCTTGGCAATGTTCACATTATGTTTCGTGTTCGTGCGATCACTCGTTTTTCACATAGAGGAGGTTAAGTAGGGAAAGTTTAATTATAACCACCCACTAGGACATATCTGGCGTGATGGAATTAGCATCAAACTAATCAAACTTTCACAGATGGTAGTACATTACAGACAATAAATGTGTTAATCAGAATTTCAACAGAGAAGATTATTGGAGGAACAATTAATACAAAAATATTTATTTTGTAAATTTTGTAGCTGTGTCTGTGTGATAATATCTCCATATCAGTTTAAATGAAATCTTGCAATTTTTTATTTATTTATAATTTTTTGAAATTTCCACCAACATTTCTATATTTTTGGAGCATACAGGTATAATTACAAAGTGTCCAGTTGTGTAGGGTTTAATTTTTGAGCTAATACTTCAGGGGCAGTATAGTTGTCTTCTTACCCTTTTAAAGAAACAAATATCAAAAGTCCTTCAATAACTGTCTATTAAAAATACAAAATATTACATAGGTTACATGAACATAATCTGACTAGCGCTTTCGCTATTATAATAGCATCTTCAGGTCAGACTTTTGTGATGTTATGCTTTTCATATAAAGACATGGATAGACAAGTAACGTCGAAAAGTGTTAAAGTACATGACGTGAAAATATAAAAATACAATGATAAGAGAAATAAAAAGACTTATGAACAGTCTGATGTATATATATATATATATATATATATATATATATATATATATGGCAGTAAAACCTTCATGAGGTCTCAAAAATTAATACATAAAAGTATTTGACATGTGTGCAGGTGATAGATCACAATTTGGTAAAAAATATATGCAGCTTAAAATAGCGACACAGACAATAAAAAGAATAACAAATTAAAATATTGCTTTGGATCAGTCACCACGACGTAGCAGCACATTGTAAAATCTGCAAAAATCAATAATAAGTATTTAGTGAGGGATCTGTGTAGAACCAGAAAAAGAAGTGAATTGACGATAAAATACTTACAAGGTTTTTGGTCTTGGCGTAATAAAAGAAAATGATGTTACCTGGTCTGTGGCGTAGTAGTGACTGGTGCAATGACACAGTATGAGAAACACGTCATGACGTAAGTGGAGGGGGGTACGTAGCTCCATAAAGCGCACGTACACCTGGTGAAATTGATGTGAATAACATTTCGAGGTACACTTCTCCAGTAACAGTACCATCACAAAAAAGGATCTTACTACTACTAATAATAATAATAATAATAATAATGATAATAATAATAATAATAATAATAATAATAGTTTTATTTTCCCTGGCAGAGTTAAGGTCATCAGGCCTTCTCTTCCACTCAATCAGGATCAAATCACATACAGAAAAATACATATCGGTATACAAATATTAACTTAAAAATAATAATAAACATACTAAGCCCCTAGATGATAGTCCACACCACAAATGAATCACTGGTAGATTGACCGCCTTATCCACGTGAACATGCGGATTTTTCGGAACCCAGTAAACGCAGTTATGCCGATTCACTGTTCCATGAAGTTTAAACTGAACCTCATTAGACCACACTACCTTCGTCACACATTGTTAGTCAACAGTTACCAATCGCTGATACCATTCGCAAAATTTAATTCGACGATCAGGATCATCATTAATCGCGTGCAGTAATCGTTTAATTTCGAAGTATGTCATACTAATGTTTAATCAGCATAAATTTTATTTATGTAACAGAACTACAGTACTTTTATTAAATTTCAAAATTCACGATTAAGTCGAAAAGTTTAAGCAATGGAAATATTTCGAAAACAAATCTACTTAGCCGCTTGTACTGCTAATCCCCACTTTACGTGCACATTGCGTAGCAGACTTCTGTGGAGAAGTAACAAACCTTTCCAACACGAGAGCCGATGAAGCAGAACATGTAGCTGTACGCGATCTTCCCGATCTTCCTTTGTGAATATCACAAATCGTTTAACGCATCTCAAACTTATTAATAATGTGTTTAATTGTTAGGGGTTAAGGGTTCTGTTTTATAACACCGTAGACTTCTGTGGAGAAGTAACAAACCTTTCCAACACGAGAGCCGACGAAGCAGGACATGTAGCAGTACGCGATCTTCCCGATCTTCCTTTGTGAATATCACAAATTGTTTAACGCACCTAAAACTTATTAATAATGTGTTTAATTGTTAGTGGGTTAAGGGTTCTGTTTTATAACACCGTCTCCACTAACGCTGCACTTCAACGGCATTATCAAACCTCATAAACCACTTCAGAATGCATTTTCGCTGTTCGAACGTCAAGTGTGCTCCAGCCATTTCGTTTTCTCACTATCGTGATGAAAGTACTGACATCTGTTGAGCGAAAGACCATACTATAACATACCCATAATTCAAATCAATTCACAATATCAATATCCCGATACAGTCTGAGAAAGAGTGTATACATTTTTTTTGGCGGACTATGTATTTTAGTTTCTTTTTTGTATAAGTTGAGAGCGAGAACAGAACGAATCGGCCAGCAATGTTCATTATTATGAACAATATCGGAGCAGAAGTGTGGGTATTGGAAGTTAAATATCAACATTCTATAGTTGACTAAAGTGCTGTCCAAATCTCCTGCTTTGGGGCGTATTCACTTATACGGCAATAGCCAGTAGCAACAGTGCTGCGTTGCTGCGTACAGACATTCATTTACGCCGGTTGTAAAAATAATACGTGCACTCGAACAAGTTCTTCGTGAGAGGTTACCTACATGTGATTAGGTTCAATGACATTATTGTTCTGAATATATATACGAACAAGAATCTCATTTATACGCCAAGTGGTTCTCATTTTATGCTTCTTAAGAGCGACTTTTGGCCGCCAAGGTCGACTGCAAAAAGCAGTCGGTCTGCAGCCGGCATGAGCGGTTCTTCGAAGGCAGAAACAGTCGACGTGATTGACTCTGCGCTCTGCAGAGTGTTGTGTGTCGTAGGTTCCGGCGGCAGTCGAACTGCAAAAGATGTGTCATTATTCACTCGCATTATAATAACGCACGTTGAGGAAGAATAAATTATTTCTTCTCCGTTCTAGGAAAAGTCGTGTTAAGGCCATAAAATATTGGATACATCGGATTCTTATTCAATGAGCGCAGCATGGCCAATTTCACTGCCTTTTCACGACCTTCGAGCCCATGAAAAAAAAAAAATATTTTTTTTTTTCACTACTTCAGAATGTCAGGATTATCATTCGTTCATCTGTTAGAAAAAGTGACAGACGGTACAGACAAAGGGAACTTTTTTTCTGAATTTTCTGAAAAGCCTGAGAAAAGGAAAGCTAGGAACATTTTGCAGGCCACCGGCGTCAGTCGGTTGAGGTGCTCACCTGTCGATCCGGAGTTGCGCGTGGGCTTGGGCTCGATTCCCGCTTGGACTGATTAACTGGTTGGGTTTTTTTCCGAGATTTTCCTCAACTGTCAAGCGAATGTCAAGTAATCTATGGAAAATCCTTGGTCTCATCTCACCAAATAACATCTCGTTATCATCAATCCCATCGACGCTGAATGACGTAGTGATTGATACAGCGTCGTTAAATAATCAACTAAAAACACACTGCAGTCTCAAAACAAAGAGTAACTTCTCTTTCTTACACAGGCAAGCTTTATAGATCAGGAAAAGAAAGATGCTGATAATTTTTCCAGGAAATTACAATTACTTCACGTACCACAAAATAAAAAGAGCGTACGTGTCAGTTGCCACAAAGCCTATTCCACTAACTCCTGAGAAAGCTTTGCTCTTTTACAAAAGAAATATGTTACCTCTAACTAGTGTACGAAGTTTGATCAAAATCTATTAGAAGACAACTTGTTAAATTTGTCTAAATTCACCCCTTATAATGGGGTAGTTCCCTTTATGCAAATATAATTAGGGCTTGTATACAAAACAAATATGTTACTGTACAATTTTAATGAAAATCTTTTTCGTATGAGAAAAGCTACTAATTTTTTCTAAATTCATCCCTACAATCGGACAGTTCCTTTTACACAAGTGTAATGAGAGTTTGTATACAAAACAAATATACTACCTATAACTACTGTACAAAGTTTAATGAAAATCTGTTAAATAGGAGAAGTTATTAATTTCCTGTAAATGCATTCCTTATAAGGGATAATTTCCCTCAAACGTAACCAGAGTTTCTATACAAAACAAACATACTACCTGTAATTACTGTACAAAGTTTAACGAAAATCTGTGAAATAGGAGGAAAGTTATTAAGAGTTATTAATTTTTCCCTAAATTCAGCCCATATAAGGGGTAGTTTCCCTTATAAAAAGTAACCGACGTTTGTATGCAAAACAAATATACAACCTATAACTACTGTACAAGGTTTCATGAAAATCTGTTAGATATGAAAAAAGGTATCAATTTTTCTCTAAATACACCCCCTATAAATGGTAGTTCCCCTTGTACCAACGTAATCAGTTTGTATACAAAAAAATATACTGCCCGAAACTACTGCACAAAATTTTATGAAAATCTGTTAAAATGGAGAAAAGTTATTAATTTTTCTCTAAATACATCTTCTGTAAGGGGTAGATCCCCTTGTACCAACGTAATCAGAGTTTGCATATAAAACAAATATACTACCCGAAATTATTGCACAAAATTTTTTTAAAATCTGTTACATAGGAGAAAAGTTATAAATTTTCTCTAGATGCACCCCATAAGGGGTAGTTTCCCTTATAAAAATGTTATCAGAGTTTGTATATAAAACAAATATACTACCTGTAACTACTGTATAAATTTTCATGAAAATATATTAGGCCTATTAATTTTTCTCTAAATGCACTCCCTATAGCAGGTAGTTTCGTTTATACAAACGTAATCAGAGTTTATATAAAAAAAAGGTACTACTTGTAACTACTCTACAAAGTTACATGACATCCTGTTAAATAGGAGAAAAGTTATTATGTCCAGCTATATTTACGCTGCCGCCAGCGGGGATCGACTGCATGATAGCGGCTGCAGTTGGTCTCCCGTCGGGTTCAGGGCTCGTGTGTAAAACAACCGGCGTTTTCTAGAGATGGCCGATATTTCACAAACCGATATTTTGTCACAGGTATTTGGTTGTCATTTATAAACCTGTGACTTATGTCGCGAAATATCTGTGACAAATATATCCCTGTCGAAATCTGCTCCGCAATAGAATGAGTATTAAATATGCAGTACTCTATGACTGATATTTCTAACACTTGTGATCAAAGACTATTATTCAGTACTCTTATCTCTTAGAACAATGAGTCTGTGACGTTCTCACAACTTTCTCCTCTATGTCGTGGGTTTGAGCATGCGCACGATATAAAAACAGCAATCTGGCGGTGATATTTGATTATGTTTCGTGATATTTTGTTCAATCTTTTACAAAGTTAACTGCATTATAATAATAATAAAAATGTATAAAGGTAAAAAAAGGGTAAAGGTATCCCCCTAACATGCCATGAAGGCACTTGGGGGGCATGGAAGTAGAGCAGCATGCTTTCCATGACCTCGGTACTAGAATGAGGTGGTGTGGTCGGCACCACGCTCTGACCGCCTTTTACCCCCGGGAAAGACCCGGTACTCAATTTTATAGGAGGCTGAGTGAACCTCGGGGCCGTTCTGAAAGTTTGGCAACTAGAAAAAATCCTGTTACTACCTGGGATCGAACCCCGAACCTTCCAGTCCGTAGCCAGCTGCTCTACCAACTGAGCTACCCGGTCGCCTAGTCTGTATAAATGTTTTATAAATATTTTATGTATTCCCCGAGATCTTTACATTAACTCTTAGGAAGTCGCGCAGTGCTTCCTAACATTAGTACTTGTATGGGGTGTTACTCCATCCCAATTAACAGGCCTAATCAATGTTTTGGACTTGATATTTAGTGATATTTGACTAGACATTGTTAAAATCATCAACTTACAAGTAATTTTCAACTTTCAAATATACTAATAGGCTATGGGGTAATTAGCAAAAATTGGCAATTTTATAAATTCCAAAAAAATCTGACATCTAGCAGTCACTGCTTCTTCAAAGCGTTCTCGTTATCCTTGCACACTTTTAAAATAGGCCTACATTTACACATAAACAGAATCATTAATTACATTTGAAAATGAGGAGTATCAAACGTAAATCATGTTAATTCACTATGTGTCACTGAACGTTATGCCCTTCCGAACTTTCGAAGTAAGCCGACGACTGTACCTATGGTATTAAAACCGAACGAGACAAAACTGGCTATTTCTGTCTAGACAAAGCTTGATACTCCCGAAAAGTAATGAAGATCACAGCGTTTTAAACGAAACAATTTCCAACATATAGTGTTCAAAATAGAAGTGGAGTTTTTTTTACACTCTAAGGAGTTTTTAAGGCTTAGGCTACTTAATTAATGTATATGTATTAATCAGGACAACATTAATTAGATGTCTTTATTTTTAATTGAGTATACAAATTAATCTATCTTAATGTGTAAATTTACACATGGAGTACACATTATTAGCTACATCCATTGGTATTACTTTGCAGCCACAATTACTGGTTTTATACTTACTTGTATATTCAAGTGCACTGTTGTAACCCATCCTTCCCCTTCTTGTTACAAAGACTGTATAACACTCGAGAGATCCGGAAGCAATACCAGGGAAAGTGATCATTTCCCTAGTAATTTGCCCTGGATCTCTCTCATGTCGTGTTTGAAATAAGTAACAAGTGGGGAGGGACTGCAATGGTGCATTACAGGTATTAAACGACTTTTTGTTGAAAGTATTTGTAGCTGCAAACTAAGACCAAGTGTTTACCACTATATACATCTCACAAAAGCCAGTGAAGGAAAAGAAAAAATTGTGCATTTATTTGGTGTAGCTTTTCTGAATAGTTACCGAATCAGTTGATAATTTTAAAATGTAGTTAGTTATGGAGAAATTGAAGTTATGTGATTATTTTTCATCCTTTTAAAATTAATCTTTTTATTGTATATAATATGGAGGGCAGATTATTTGGCTAAACTAGCGTTGAGGTAGTTTCCTTCTTATTCCGCTTACACACCTCGCATATAAGAATAAAATTTGTGACAGGTCAGGTTTGGTTAGTTTAAGCTTTTATTATGCCTGGACATATACGATCAACTGTTAAACTAGCGTTGAGGTAGTTCTCTTCGTACTCCGCGTATACACCTTGCATATACGAATCTGTGACAGGTTAGGTTTAGTTAATGTAGGCTTTGTTATACCTCGCATATACGATAAACTGCATCTCCACAAAAAAAAAATCCCTTATAAATTCAACGATTTTCACTTTCGAGATCACCGGAACTACCTCAGCGCTAGTTTGATCCGATCAACTGCATCTCCACAAAACACTCCTTATAAATGCAACGATTTTTACTTCCAAAATCGCCGAAGCTACTTCAGCGCTAGTTTCACCATCTTATTATAAATGATGTAGTGATTAAATGATTTAAATAACAACATCATTCGTTACCAGTACTTATCTTCTTTATAATCCTGTCTGAACATCTGTTTTGTTTTGTAATTATTTTCCAATGATTTTCCGAATACTTATGTTTCATTAATTTTATTCTATGACTCAATATTATAATGTTAATGCACGACTTCAAATAATGTATCCAATATTTATTATATACAATAAAAGTGATCAATTTTTAAAAGATGAAGATAATAACATAACCTAAATTTCTCCATACCCAACTACATTATTTAAAAATTATCAACTAATTCAGTACCTACAATATAACCTCTTGGTACATGAGGTTAACTTTTGACACGTTACTGTTCAGTTACAAAGTATTTATTTGTTAATGGTACGTGTACATAATTTATTTGTTGGATTTTTCCATATAAACCACTAATGTATACCAATGTATAGAGAAATCGTATTCACATTTGACTACTCTTTAATATTTCCTGTTGATTTTTATCAGTGTGACAAAATATCAGTGTAATTCACGCATATTTTGCTTATTTATCAACAGTAATCTCACTAGAGGTTTTGATTTATCTAGAGAAAATCAAAACTCGAGTGGGATTTAATTTACTATTACACGATTAGAAGAAAGTATATAAAGATTAAAAGTAACAAAGTGCTCCAATACAATAAAATATTAATTGGCTTACGAAAATACAACTGTCTTCAAATGTATTATTGTACCATCTCAACATTACGCTAGATGGCAGTAGTGTTTTATGATTATGTTTTCTTGTTACCGGTATCAGTTGTGCCAACTATGGAATCATGATTGAACTCTGTGGACTGTTAATAGTCAAGAAGGCTTTGTTGATTCAGTTTCATTTTTATGAACACATTTTCATTCCACTTCAATCATCCGGATCCCAGTAATCAACGTCACTTGACAGATGATTTGCAATAAATCTTAGTATTAAACAAACAATCTCTGATACGTGACTATCCATAATATCATATAGCAGAAGCTATTACAAACATAACCTACATAATATAAACACGTCTTAGAAAAGTTTTAATTAGGGATGATGAAATAAACAAGAAACGTTTTAATTAACGATGATGAAATAAAAAATAAACATGAATAATTTTAAAAGAAACAATTATTGAAAGTATAATCTTCAAATTTGAATGTTTTAATATTTGGTGGTTCAGTTGATGTTATATTGGACGTGTGCATAAAAGAAGTGAACTCGTTGATGTACATGACGTATCCCTCAACTTAGGCCTATTCAGGATTTCCGAATGGTGCTCTTCATGTAAGACCAGTGGTCTTTATTAATTCTTGTTCTTGAATGCCAATGCGAGTCATATTTGAAAGTGCTGTGCATCGAGTGGAGTGGTTTGTAATTTTCTGTTTTTTGACGTCCAGACTAGTGCAGTTTGAAATGTTGGCAAACAAAGAAACAAATGCTAGGGTAGTGATAAAAATAAACAAATGCTAGGGACACGATAAAATTAAACAAATGCTAAGGACACGATAAAATTGTGCGATAAGCAGCTATGATTGGTTAAAAGACGTCCTTTCGTACTGTTTTATTGGTCGAAAGTAGTGTGACGTAGTAAAAGTGTAATAGTCAATATAAAAATATCGGTGTGACAAAATCACCGATGAAAGTCACAGATAATTAATTGTCACAGTCGCAGTTGTCACAGATACTTGAAAATATCGTATAAGCTCATCTCTTGCGTTTTCCATTTAGCTTAAATACATTACCGACTGCATCCCCGCGACAAGCCGCCAAGATCGACTGCTTTTTGCAGTCAACCATGGCGGCTAAAAGTCGCATGTGTGAAGGGCCCTTAATGCGTGGGAGCTGAGTCATGGCTTTTATAGTCTTCCATGAGTGATGTTTACACAGCTATGTGTTGATAAGAAAGCCTTTCCAAGCACCAAGACTATTAACCATAAACAGTAGGGGCCTCATCAATATAAAGACCCGAGAAAAATATTTTGGAGCTAGAATGCAAGTTCGATTTCTGTCTGCGATGTGTGTAGTGTTCGATGTGCTTTGTGTCTGTCAATGAAATCAATAATTCCTTTGTATAACATTTTCTGTGTGTTCTTATCAGTTTATTAATTTATTTGTTTATTATTTGTGTAAAATTCAATTATGTCGCTCAGCAAGGCCAGTGCTAGGGAAAGTAATCGATCCAGTGGATGTAGTAGCAAAGTTCGGAAAATGGTATTTAGTGTCTACAGTTTCTTCAGAAAATATTCGTCCGAAGAAAACCGTAAAAATTGTAACTTTTATAAATGTCAAGAACTAACTACCGAAGCGTGTTCAATAAGTGTATCAACAGTGTCACGTGTATGCAGAGAAGTGCAAGAAACGGAAACACAGGGTACTAAGAAATTGTTCGTCTCGCCTAGAAAACATATTAATATACCTAAAAGAGTGACGAATTTAAATGACTTCGAGAAAGATGTTGTACGACGCACTATTTTTAATTCTATGATAAGATAGAATTCCCCATAACTAAGAAATTAACACTTTTGCTGAGCGAAAAAATAGGTTGCAGTGGTTATCTTCCTTCTAATAAGAGACTACTGAAACAACTTAGATTCCAATACAGAAAAACTAATGATGGACTAAAATTTCTAATGGAACGAAACGATATAGTTGCGGCCAGGTTGAAGTTCTTGCGCACAATGCACCATATCAGGAATTCAGGCGACACTTGGCGGATATATTTTTTCCTGGACGAAACGTGGGTTAACCAGAATCATACAGCAAAATATGTTTGACACGACTCATCTGGAAATGAGGGTTTGAAAATGCCTGTAGGGAAGAGAATCAGGTTATTGTCACGTAGGGTCGGCGAAAATTGGTTTCATTCCTGAAAGCAAATGAGTGTTTAGGTCTAAAAGGACTAAAGATTGTCATGAGGAAATGACGTCAGATTCATTTCGTGATTGGTTTTTGAAAGAGATATTTTCATTTTTTTAGAAGAAGGCAGTATCATTATAATGGACAATGCATCATATCATTCTGTTCGCATAAACAAAATCTTCAATACGTCCAACAGAAAACACAAAATAATGGAGTGGCTAGAACATTAATTCATTCAGTGTTCTGCCCAAGGGAAGGTTTTTTACTGCAAACCCAGCTTTCTCCAATATTACCTATTTTCTGCCTTCCTCTTTGTTTCCTCATATGATCCATATACAGTATCTTAATATCGTCTGTCATAAAGAACATAAACGGAAACACAGAACATAAAGTCCTTAATTTCTCACCTTTGAAAACAAAGTTTGAACTTCTGCATAGAGTGCAGCCTTTCAAAAGTAGTGACAAAATATACAAACTCGATCCACTGGTCTTTGAAAGGGGGGCATGACGCTGTGAGGCTCTCACCGTATCATTGCCTGATTGATCTTTTGTGGGTCCCGGTGAAAAGGAAAGTCGCTAAAAAATACGACCTTCAGAATATCAGACGTGGAAAAATTAGTTAATGACGAACTTAATAGTGTGACTAGGGTAAACTTGATTGCTTGTGTCAAACACGCAAAGAAATTGCAAGGATTTCGCGAGTGAAATAGGACGTCAAGACATTTTAGAACCAATTATTAACTTACAAGACGAAAGTGACACAGATGATAGTGATGACAATGGTGATGGTGTCATTGGTGATGGTGATGACGACGATGACGGTGATATTGGTGTTGATGACGAAGAGGATGAGGACACAGCATTGGCTTTTCCCCTGAAAGAGGAACATCATTTCAATGGTAATATATTATTTTTATTATGCATGCATGTATTATTTATTATTGTATTACACTGCTTTGTTATTGAGAACGAAATCTGTTTTCAATATCGGCCGTTCATCTCTCAAACCAGACGAGTTCGGTGGAGCACGCGTCACCCGCTCTATACGTTTGACAACGTCGCGATTGCACGTCATTGGCGCTCGCGAAACGTCAGGAGATTTGGACTCCACTTCTATATCCGTAGCAAACAGTTAACCTAGTACGGCCATGTTCGGGGGATGCCGAAACAGATGTTGGAATGGATCCCTTACGGCAGGAGAAAGAAGGGAAGGCCACGGACTACATGGATGGAGGAGATTGGTAAAATTATGCAAAGTAAAGGAGTAAAGGATTGGCAGAAGGAGACTGGGTAGATAGAACAGAATGGAGAAGAAAAATATGAGCACAAGACTTACGCACAGGGTCTGATTTACAGTTTCAGAGGCCAGGAGCATAATGTTCTTCATGAGGCCTTTTCTTTTCACATGTGATGACTATGCCTATATCATTTTTTTTTAAATAAAACTGTCTTCCTGGGTAGCATAATCGGTATAACGCTGGCCTTCTGTACTAGAGGTTACAGGTTCGATCCCAGCCTAGGTCGATGGCATTTAAGTATACTTAAATGCGGAAGTTCATGTCAGTAGAACTCCTGCGGGACAAAATTCCAACACACCGGCGACGCTGATATAACCTCGGGAGTTACGAGCGTCGTTATATAAACCATAATTTAATTTTAATTTAATATAATTTTAAATATACCTAATGGCTGGAAAGACTGAAGTAACACTACTATTACCACTTAATCACAGCCACAACACTTTTTAAAACGTCCCTCCAACATTTACATTCGTTATCATATATGAAATCATAGCACAGCCATAAGCTTACAATTGTTTTTTTTTCTTATCTAGCAACACAAGAAAAAACAGACTGTGTATGAGAAAAAGAAACTTTAAGCTTCTTTAGTCTCTTAATAGCATGATTTCAATTTGAAAAATCATTTTTATTTATTATGATGAAGGATGAGTGGAACAGAGAAAAATTCTCTCCGGCACCGGAATTTGAACCCGGGTATTCAGCTCTTCGTGCTGACGCTCTATTCACTAAGTGACACCGGATTCCCATCCCGATGTCGGATTGAATCCTTTCAGTTTAAGTTCCACCTCTAAGGTTCCCTCTAGTGGCCTTCATCATATAATGACGCAGAATTTCTGCACGGAAATATCATATGTACTTCGGTACATCATAATAATATATCATATGCGAAAATAATCACTTTGTGATTTAAGACGGCGCTTACTCCGTCGGATCCCGGCCACTTAGTGACTCGTAACGAGTGCACCTCTGCACATGTATGGACATTGTGCCACTGTTATACATCTATGATGCAGTGCATGAGAGTAGGCCACATGAGGGAAACCAAGAGGTGGAACTTAAACTGAGAGGATTCAATCCGAAATCGGGATGGGCATCCGGTGTGGCTTAGTGGATAGAGCGTCAGCATGTAGAGCTGAAATCCCGGGTTGAAATCCCAGTGCAGGAGAGAATTTTTCTTTGTTCCACTCATCCTTCATCATATGATGACGCAGAATTTTTGCACGGAAATATCATTTGTACTTCGGTACATCATTATAATTTATTTTTACTTAAGACTACATCATTATTACTGAAGAGTTAGCAATTGTAACAATATACACTCAAGACTGCCATTTTATGGGAATAAATGAGCCAGTTTTCGGATTACATCACATTATTTCTGTACACTAAGATATAAGAATCATTCTATCACCTACAGTATCGTCTTTCACCATGTATTTATATCCCTGAGATTGTTTATAAATTCTAGATTTTGAGGAGAAGGATTAAAAACAAAGTGATCCTATAAGGTTTCAGTCATTATGTGTGGCTACAAGATAGCATCAAAGATGATTGCATTATTTGTAATACTGTCCCTTGTTTCTTTTAGTGCAATGCAGAAATTTGAGAAGAATTTTCATTTTTCATAAATTCAGAGTTAGGCTTACTTTGGTTCCACAGTTTAGTAGCTGTGGTGGATTGCTGTCCTTGTATGCCAAAATCTTCTTCATTATTCTATATTAAAATATTTTTAACTTTTGTAACTGGAAATCTCTGTGGATAAAGGAGATTACTGCTAGTAACACCTGAAGAAACATACTTGCTCAGTGATCAACGTTGTTTTTCCTGTTATATTTTAGTAGCTTTCCTTTTTCTCTTTGGCTCCTGACTTAAATTTGCCTGGGAATTCAAATTTTAGTTATGGAGATTTCTATAAATACACTTTTACACTACCACTATACTCGATAATAGTGACATACTTACATATAATCTGGGAGGAACACCTGCACTTAGGCATTTGGTTTAACGCTCATTACAAAGGGAACGGACAGTGATGGCTTTGACTCCTGCGTTTATGATTAATTTATTTGAATATGCCTGCTGTTATGGTGTTGCAAGTTCAACACATTAAACTCTGCCGTCAACTTACTATCACTCTAAACTTAAAACAATTAAGTATTGACGCTGTTTCCAACATAATAGTCTAACTAATTCCGTAATTACCTGTCCATAATTACTTATTTCCTAAATTATGATTTTCAGTTGGCAGAGTTTATCTTTTTCAATTTTCATAAATCATTTAAAAAAAACTTGTTCCTGGATTTTGAGGCCCCCAGAATGTTGAAGCCCTGAGCAGAGGCACCATAGGCTCCTGCCTAAATCGGGCCCTGTTTAAGCATTGTTGACCTGTTATATAATATACACTGACTGATTCACGAGGATTTACCGTCACTTACGGAGCTCATTTCCGAAGACATTCTGAGCAAAAAATGTTATATAAACACGTGTCCTATTCTCAATATTTTCAGAGTTACACTAATTTGAAGTTGTTTGTAAAATACCGATATACTTTTATTTTACGGGTATAAGAATATTACAGATAAAAATTGAACTATTCAGGAGTATCATTTCTTTAATTAGCTAGTATTCTGAAGATCAAAATGTGTTGTGAATTCCATAGTTGCTTCGTACAGATTTTTTTTTTTCGATTTTTAACTACAAAATTGCATTTTTTTTACGCATTTATCACAATTGTTACAAATCATACCACTCTGGTAAATTCTTTAAGACTGTATATTAATAATAATTTAATTCGGAATATGTATGATAAGAACTTTCTTGTGTTAAATTTTAACGTACCTTGTTAAAATGTTTCGACCTATTTTGGGTCATCTACAGAGTCACACCTACATGGAAATACTGCACATCCAACCAAAAAGCCAGAAACTCAACACAGTAGAACAATATGAAATATACAGACACACGAAAACACACCCCAATGATATTCTCAACACACAACTCAATTTCAAAACACATACACTCTTTGACTCTACACTACGAACGCACCCTCACAGGAAACAAGAGGCGCCAAGACCAACAACGACCAGTTCTGAAGATGACCCAAAATAGGTCGAAACATGTTAACAAGGTATGTTAAAATTTAACACAAGAAAGTTCTTATCATACATATTCCGAAGTGATACAGTGTTAAAAGTTGTGTAATCAAGATGAATAATTTAATAATGTATTTATTTAATCTGGCATAGCTAAGGCCAGTAGGCCTTCTCTTCCGTCCACCCAGACTCTAATTCTAATTGAATACAAATTGGTTACATAGTTATTACATTAATATCTAGACAGTAAAACAACATGGAAGTGAATAATGAAAATTAAAGTAAATAATGAAAGTTAGGTAAGTAATGTTAGTGAAATAATAACAACCAATGAAAAGAAATAATAATAATAATAATAATAATAATAATAATAATAATAATAATAACGATAAGATAATTTAAATATCTATTCTGTGATATATATATATATATATATATATATATATACATACAGATACATCATTTTATTTTTACTAACATTTTTAATATTAACCTGGCTATACCTTTGGATCAACGCCGTTTGCTATCTCCTTCCATGACTGGAGTTCGATGATACTGGCGTAAAATACAAACAAATCACTTTACTAGGTACAGGAGGGAAGAAAAGTAGTTCGTCCATTTACGTAAAGTAGGCAATATCGCGATTTTGAGTATGATAATTTTCATTAGGTTTTGTTTAATCAAAATACAGTACAGTATTAACAATAAGTGTTTTTACTCACGAACTGCGTTATCCATGCGAACTATTCATTATGCAGTGTATATTATACTATCTACAGCACTTTAGCGTACGATATAGAGAATGAAGTTAAAATGAAAAATAATCATAATATGGATATTTAAACACTTTTTCAAAATGTTCATTTCGATACAGGCTTCAGTTCTTTTGTGCCTATTAAAGCACTATAGACTATTGCATCTAAATCCAATTACCAGTTTCGTCAATTACCAGTAACTCATGTTGAAGTAATTCTGTATCCACACTATAGAAGAGTACCTTACATACTGTAAATTCAATCTTCACTTTTGCCCGACCCGCACAGATAAAATTACTCAGACATGCTATCTACTGTCCGTCCAAGTGGTTATGTCGCAGGGTCGTAGAAAGGGTGGGATCACGTGATAGTTAATTACTTAACGAGGGCCTTTTATTTAAGTTATTTTGAACAGTTGCATAATATTACGTAGACGTCCAATTAATTCCTAATAGAAATTAATGTTTTCAGAAAAGATCTAAAAAAGCCCAGCCACTAATTTTTTACAGAGGAGCGAGCAGAAGCAGTGGGGGAAATCGGGATGCGACGTAGGCAAACGGACAACAGTACCTGTGCGAAAATATGATTCAATATTGGAAATTTTCGTCACTGGAAAACGCGAACATATTTCTGAAACGTACTACAATCACTAAGTCAGTACTGCGGCCTTGGTTCTGTATGGACGACAGTTGGGTTGGAACTTCGTTAGTAGAATGGGTGGGAGTGAAGTACATTAAAAAACTCAGGTACAATAAAAGTTGAAGTAAAAATAAAAATGATGTCCCTGTATATATATATATATATATATATATATATATATATATCCATTAAAACACTGAAAACTTGTAACAGCTATATTTGTTAACGAGAATTATTTGAAAAATATTTCCTTAGTCTATTCTTAAATTGGTTTGATGTCTGACAGTCTCTGACATTACTCGGTAGAGAATTCCAAAGTCGAGGAACAGCCACAATGAAAGAAGCTGAATATGATGATGTGCGGTGGGAGGGAATGGATAATAATTTTATTTTTATTTTATTTTAAATCCACCACCAACAGAAGCAGGCTTCCAATTACAGGTGGCTTACACAGATGTATACACAAAATACATAAAAAGAGAAAAAAAAAAAAACAAACAACACAAACGCACGAAAGAAAATATATTATGGTAATAGATGCTAGAATATAATATTACAGTTAATATAGTGCCAAATGTCAATATAATAATGCAAAATTATTTAAAAACTTGAGTAAAAACATTATAATACACTTCTTCATAATTTAAATATCTAAGGAAATACAATGCTTTTTAATATTGTATGAAATTTTTCAATTGTTAAACTGAAATCCAATTGAGGAGTATTGTGATCGTGTGTCTAGATTATGGAGGGTGGACAAATTTTGAAAACGAGACTCAAGATAAGTAGGAGTGGAGAAATGGTGAAAGAGGAGGGAAAGACAGTGGATTTTCCTACGATCTTCTAGTCGGAACCAGGGCAACATATTAGGATGCATAATTAAACTGTAAAGAATCAAGTTTCTAAATTCGTATGATTTATAACTTATTCTTGTGATAAGTGCGCAAGAATAATATAATTTTTAGTTAAAAATTGAAAAACAACATCTGTACAAAGCAATTAACAGAACATTTTTAGCCAGAACGAAAAAAAAAAAATCGAAGGAGAATTGGGAGGAAAATTTAAAAGGTACGCAAAACGCGTCCTTGCAAGGGGTTGGGGGCTGTACAAAACTAAATATGTGAGCTCCAAGCCTGTTGGCCACTAATCTCACTCCGGGTTACGCTGCTCCCCTGAAGGAGCTCTAGAAAATTTTGAAGGGGAAGCCGTAATTGGACTTTTAGCCAGAACCACGTCTAGCCGGAATATATGCAAAAGTAGGGCTTCCCGTTGCGGGCCAATCAGGAGCTAGTTCCTAGTCCCGACCGCCAGGCGCATTCTGGTTGGTGGACACGGCAGCCAATCAGGAGCTACTGGCTGGTCCCGACTGTCTGCCGTGTGATGTTGGTCTAAGCGTATTGATGGCAGTTTCCATGCCGTACTCAGCTGTAGACCCCCGTCTCTGTTGAAATTATTGCCATCTAGCTGGATTTCGATGGCTTCCTTGATAACTAAGTCCCAGTAACCTGATGTCTTGTCCAAGATGGTGGTGGCGCCGAAATCTATCTTGTGACCAGTTTCTAGGCTGTGTTGGGCTACTGCAGACTTATCAGGATAATATAGTCTTATGCTGGGTTGATGTTCCTTGCAGCGTTCCATAATAGTTCGTCTCGTCTGCCCGATGTAACATTTTCCACACTCACAAGGTATTCTGTAGACACCAGGTGTCCTGAGACCAAGGTCATCCTTAACTGGTCTCAGCAAGTTCTGGATCTTTGTGGGCGGCTTATGGATGGTTTTAATCCCATGTTTTCTTAGCATTCTGCTAATTTTGCCCTAGATGGGGCCGTAGAACGGGATGTATGCCATGTCCTTTGTCTCCTCTTGTTCCTCGGCAGGTGGTTTAACCCAAAAGGACCTTCTGAGGGCCAAGCCGATTTCCCTGTTGCCGAAGTTGTTCTGTTGGAACGTCTTACGTAGATGACAGATCTCAGAAGGGAGACTCTCTTTGTCCGAAATCTCTCTCGTCCTGTGTAGAAGAGTCGACAGGACCGTTCGTCTCTGTGCCGGATGGTGGTGGCTGCGTCCATTCAGATATAGATCGGTATGAGTCGGTTTCCTGTATACTCTGTGACCCAGTGTGCCATCTGACTTCCTGGAGATGAGAATGTCTAAGAAGGGGAGACATACGTTTTTCTCCACCACTTTCGTGAACTGAATGTTCGGGTGGATATTGTTCAGGTATTCTTGGACCTCCTGAAGTTTTTCTTCTCCATGAGGCCAGACGACCAAAGTGTCATCTACATAGCGGTAGAAGTGAGCTGGTTTCAGGGGCGCGTTCTCCAGAGCTCTCTGCTCGAAGTCTTCCATGTACAAATTGGCTATGGCAGATGATAGAGGTGAGCCCATGGCTACACCGTCGGATTGCTCACAATACTGCCCTTTGTACATGAAGTAGGTGGAGCTTAGCGTATGGTTAAAAAGTCCAATGACCTCAGGCGGGAAGTGAGGTCTCAATAACTCCAACGTTTCCTTGAGCGAGACTCTAGTGAAGAGGGACACAACATCAAAACTCACCAGAATATCAGATGGATTTGATCTGATGCTCTGTACAGTCTTGATGAACTCTGCTGAATTCTTCACGTGGTGGCTGCATTTTCCCACAAGAGGATTCAGAAGACTGGTGAGGTATTTGGCCAGCCGGTAGGTGGGAGAACCTATGGCGCTGACAATAGGTCTCAGGGGAACCTCCTTCTTGTGGATTTTCGGCAACCCGTAGAGTCTAGGTGGTCTCGTGGAATGTGGAGTCAAGGACTTCGTCACTTCGGCTGGTAGATTGGCCTTCTTTAGTAAGGCTGTTGTGTGCCTTTCTATGGAGCTCGTGGGATCGCGGCTGAGTGTCTTGTACGATGGATTCGCTAGTAGTTCCAGGATCTTCTCATGGTATGTATTGGACTCCATGACGACCGAAGCGTTTCCTTTATCTGCCGGTAGTACCACAATACTTTCATCCTCTCGTAAAGAGCGGAGCGCTTGGTGTTCTGCTTTTGTGATGTTGGGTGTGGCTTTACCGGCCCTTATGAGGGCCCCGCAGACGTCCCTGCGAATCTCTTCCGCAGTGTCGGTCGGGAGTTTGTGGATAGCTTGTTCCACTACGCTTATATTTCCTTTACAGGAGGTATCTTAGGTGCTAGGGCAAAGTTAAGTCTTTTCGCTAGAACCGATACCTGGTTCGGGTCCAATGTCTTGCCAGTCAGGTTGATCACCACGCGGTCAGAGTCCAAAGGTGGTGTGACTTGGTTGGCAACAGACAGTCTATTAAATTTATCACTTTGCCTAGTGGTCGCCTTTCTCCTCTAAAGTTGCTCTTGTGCCGTGGTGGAACTTGCTGAGACCAGTTAAAAATGACCTTGGTCTCAGGACACCTGGTATCTACAGAATACCTTGTGAGTGTGGAAAATGTTACATCGGGCAGACGGGACGAACTAATATGGAACGCTGCAAGGAACATCAACCCAGCATAAGACTATATTACCCTGATGAGTCTGCAGTAGCCCAACACAGCCTAGAAACTGGTCACAAGATAGATTTCGGCGCCACCACCATCTTGGACAAGACATCAGGTTACTGGGACTTAGTTATCAAGACAGCCATCGAAATCCAGCTAGATGGCAATAATTTCAACAGAGACGGGGGTCTATAGCTGAGTACGGCATGGAAACCTGCCATCAATATGCTTAGACCAACATCACACGGCAGACAGTCGGGACCAGCCAGTAGCTCCTGATTGGCTGCCGTGTCCACCAACCAGAACGCGCCTGGCGGTCGGGACTAGGAACTAGCTCCTGATTGGCCCGCAACGGGAAGCCCTACTTTTGCATATATACCGGCTAGACGTGGTCCCACATCACCTCCTACATAATAGCCAAATTGGCTAGTCTTTTATATGAGACAACTCATCCTGCCCAAGGTATTCCGTGGTTTTCCTCAGGCGTCAGACAAATATCGGGATGAGCCCTATAAGAAATGGGCCACGGACCTATATGCCCTTCCCCATATATATTCCCCTTTATATAAACGACGTATGCCCTAGTTCAGAACCTATAAATTGTCTATTAAATATACGAGGTCACTCAATTAGTTGCAATTTGAAAGGACAGGGACCTCTCAAATTGCAGATTTAGATTTCACGGCGCTTCTTCCGACGGCCTTCACATGCTTTGTCATCGAACAACAGATGACAGCGTCTTGCCATCCTAACGGCAAACACCAGCCAGCTCTTCCTCTTTCCGTTCCGTGATCACTTGATCAAATCTCAGTCCCCCTCGCGTATGTGGTACCTAAGAGGTTACGTCCAATTTCGGCTTCCCCTTCAAAATTTTCTAGAGTTCCTTCAGTGGAGCAGCGTAACCCGGAGTGAGACTAGTGGCCAACAAGCTTGGAGCTCACATATTTAGTTTTGTACAGCCCCCAAGCCCTTGCAAGGACGCGTTTTGCGTACCTTTTAAATTTGTCCTCCCAATTCTCTTTCGATTTTTCGATTTTTTCGTCCCACATCAGACTTCTTTCTTGGACGTGAAAGGAGCAAGACGTGTCCTGAGGCCTTCTGATTGGCGCACCGACGAAAGCAGCTACCGCGGACAACCAACCAGATTCCTCAGTGCTACAGCAGCGAGCGAGCGCAGCAGCCAAGCAGCTCTCGGCCAGGGAGGCTCGAAGCGCCGAGCATAGTACTTCTGTCGGGCAGGCAGCGGACATCTACGTGATCGGCACTTTTTAAAGAGCAGCCTATTGGTTCCCTTGCCGCACCGGCGCGCAGCGTGAAGAAAGGCGCGCAGCAACAGAGGGCTGTTCGCACTAACTTCCCTAGGCCAGGCGGATCCCCGGTCAGGGATTGGGTCCTCTCTTGAGAAGACCCCTAGCCGTCCTCGGTCCTTAGGCAGGCTTCCTGCTAGGGAAAGACTCTATGCCTTTGTGCCGGAGTAACTGCCTAAAGGCAGGGCCTTCGGGCTAATTTGCTTTCCGTCCTCCACTCTGTTACTATTATCCGGCCCTTCTGAGGGCTACGCAAATTTTCGTCCGGCTCTTATCAGGGCCAGTGAAATTAGCGATCTAATCCGACGGTCCCCGGAGGGCTCCGCAACGCTTGTTACGATCAGCTAACCGGGCTAGGCTTCGGCGACAGGTCGGGCGTAACTGCTGGGCTTCCACCCCTAGTGGGAAATGGGCCTAGCAGGTTCTTGCACCTAGGACAAAGTGCCGCTTAGGGTTTCCCACTGATAGGAACGAATTTCTAATTCGAATGGCTCCAGTTAAGAGCAACAAGGCCACGAGCCTACCTAATGCAGTTGGCGTAAAGCGGTTGCTAGTTTGCACTAGCCAGACAGGGCCCGCCACCTCCTACTTGCGCGTATCGCGTCCCGCGCAGATTACTCCTCCGCCCAGGCGTCGGAACCTGCGATCGGCCTGTCCTATACGGACGCCGCCTGTCCCGGTCCCCGTCGCCGAAATCCTTGAGCTTCGTCCCCCTGTCATAATCCCAGTACCTTCTGGACTTTCGCGCAAGCTTACCTCCCCCAAGGTAGATCCCAAGGTCACTGAGGTGACTTGTCCTGACTTGCCCGGTCCTAGCGGACTGAGTAAGCCAGATAGAGTGAAAACTGATGAAGTGCTGCCGATCCCATCTGGGTCCGGCGCACTTCAGGTCATTAAGGCCAAGAAGAAGAAGAAGGGCTCAGCTAACACTCATCAAGGCGGCCTTTGTAGCACCAGTGAGCTCACCAAGGAAGAGAGATCTGCTCTCTCTACCTTGGAGCAATTAGAGGCGGCGACTCTTCAAGTCGTGACCGAGGAGGCAGCACCCCCCCGCCGAGCCTGAGGCCCCACAGGAGACGGCTGCTGCCCCTGAGGTAGATCAGGCAGTTCCCCTCCCCCTTCCTCATCTCGTACTCACGTGTCGGAGAGTGAGGACGAGGAAGATGATGTTGAGACGGCCCTCACTAGGCGACGTGGTGATATCCCACCCGTTATTATTACGCCAGCCTTCACTGTCTCGCTGGGCCGACTGAACTTAGAGTTCAAGGCCGAATACGAACCGTTGGGCTTATGCTCGTACAGGGCGCGCGGCGGGACGGCCGTGAAAACTGTTTGCGAAAGGGACTACGCAAATCTTTGCAGGTTCCTGACCGAACGGGGAGTAGCGTACAACTTGCTGCGCCCCAAGAACGACAAGCCTCTGGGATTCGTTTTGAGAGGAAAAGATATTCACACTGATGAGGAGGACATCCAGGGCGACCTGGAATTCCAAAGCATAATCGTCCGGCGAGTGACGAGGATGCACTCATCAAGGACAAAGGCCAAACTCCCAATGGTCATTGTCGATGTGGAGAATTCCCCCGAAACCCGGGATAGGATGAGAGCCTTGCGGCAGTGCTGCCTGATGAGGGTAACAGTTGAGGACTACGTCCCCAGCAAGCGCCCGCCTCAGTGCAGTAACTGCCAGTGGTACTACCACACGCAGGCTAGCTGCAAAGCGCAGCCTATGTGTCGAGCTTGCGCACGCCCCCATAGGACTAAAGATTGTCGCAAGCCGCACGATGTCCCCGCTACATGCGCACTATGTGGTGGCGCTCACACCGCCATTTACGGAGGGTGTCCTGTAGCACTACAGGTTAGAGATGCCACGGAAGGAACGAGCAGGGCTGCCCGACGGAGGAGGGCAGAGCTCGAGGAACAGCGGACGCTCCAATACGAGTGGCTCCGGCAACAGCGGGTGGAGCGAGCTGCGAGGCAGCAGCAGTTGTTCCGAGAACAGCAGCCGCAGCCTCAGGCTCGCGCCCCTGTGCAGAGGACTCGTGCGGGGCGACGCACGGAACTCGGTCCGGTTCGCCAACAGCAGCAGCAAACGCAGCAGCAGCAGGCGGACATCCCTTCGCTTTTGGATGTGCCCGTTGCCGCGCCTCTGTGGTCCACCGTGGCAGCGACAGCCCCCCAAACTGCTGCCAATAATGTAGGACCCATTTCCCAGCGCCGTAAGCGCAACAGGGGCAGCAGAAAAGCTACCACGGTAGAGTCCATCTCCGCCCCTGTCCCATCGGCCCAGCAGGAAGCTATTGCAAGCACCTCGAAAGGCCCGACCGGTCAAGGCGCGACCTTGGACCAAGTCCAGCACTTTGCCGAGGCGTTGCAATTAGCAAACCCCAACCTCCCGCTTGCCCCAATCCTAGAAGGATTAACCAGAGTGATAGTTCTCCTTATGGAGAATCCTACGTCTGCCCTCCCGGAGAAATATAAGCTCCTAACCTCCCTCGTTTCTCTCAATGGCCAGACGAAGTGACGGAGTTGCTAGGATGTGTAAATGGAACGCCAGGGGCCTTAGACATGATAGACATGAGTTCAGGACTTTCCTAGACGCTAATAATATAGACGTAGCATTTATAACAGAAACGTTCCTGACACCCCAAGTAAATTTAAGATGCGCGGGGTTTAAAGTCTATAGACAAGATAGAGCGAGTAGAAGAGGCGGAGGTGTAGCGGTGATCGTTCGTTCTTCGATCGCGCACTGTGAGTATCTCCTTCCCCAGCTAGCGGCATTAGAGGCAGTGGCTCTTAGAGCCTACATAGGCACACTCCCCTTTCTGCTTATGGCTGCCTACAGTCCTTCGGGCACACTAAATGAACGCGATTTAGATATAGTGACAAGCCTATCCGATAGATTCGTAGTCGACGGCGACCTCAACGCGAAGCACGCTAGCTGGAACTGTCGACGCCCCAATCGGCAGGGCGATAGGCTTTTTCTAAATTCTACAGGAAACGGATACGTCGTGATGGCCCCTAGGGAACCCACACACGTACCGGATGCTGCAAATCAACTCCCTGACATATTGTACTTCGCTCTGGTGAAATGTCTCACAACTAGAGCGAGACTAACAACCCTGGATGATCTTCCGTCCGACCACCTACCGGTGATAATGGAGATCATCCACCCAGTCGAACTTTCCCCAACCGCTGAAAAATTCAACTACAAGGCGGCAGACTGTGTGTTCTTCCAAGACCAGGTAGCAGCTACGCTTCCACCACTCCCCCCTGAAGTCACTCCGGCAGGGATAGATAGGTCAGTTAGCGACCTGACGGAGTGCATACAGAAGGCAATGGTTGCTGCAATACCGAAACGGTCTTCACAACCGGGACGGATGCAGCTCCCAGCCTATATTAGAGACCTAAAGATCGCCCGCAATAGAGCAAGAACATTGTGGAAGCGTACTAGGTTAGATGAACATAGAATAGAAATGAACCGCTTGCGCAGGCGGATCAGTGAGGCGGTCCACGAAACGGTCGTGGATGCTTGGAAATCCAAGGTTGAGACGATGGACAGCAGAAACATGTCAGATGTCTGGCGTGTATCTCGAGCTCTGTCCAATCCGTCTCAATCTATTCACCCATTAGTAGTCGGTCCAGATGTCACGGCCTTTACTCCTGACGAGTAGGCTACCGCACTGGCAGACGTTCTAGAGACCACTTTTCAACCCGTGCAACAAAATTTAAACTTGCCCCATATCAAATCTGTTGAGGAATCGGTTCGAGACCTCCTCAGCAGGGAGCCGGAAAATGGGATACGACCTACGAACACCCACGAGGTCGCCCATTTCATTCGTCGCCTCGGCCCTCATAAGGCCGCAGGAGCCGACGGTATCCAAGAAATTATATTGCAGCATCTCCCAAGGTCAGCTATGAAGCGCATAGCAGAGATAATTAATAACATCTTGGCTTCCGGTCACTATCCCATTCCCAAGAAAAAGGCTCACGTAGTTCTCTTTCCAAAGCCCGGAAAGGATAAGACGAATCCAAGCTACTATAGGCTTATTAGTCTCCTCAGTTGTCTCAGCAAACTGGCGGAGCGGGTCCATACATAGACGCCTCACTGAAGTAGTCTTGCCCCAAATCAGGAACGAGCAGTTCGGTTTCCACCCTGGTAGTTCCACTACACTCCAGGCACTCCGCATGACGGAGGACATTACCTGGGCTATGAGCACGAAGCGTGTAGTAGCTGCAGCTTACCTGGACATCGAGCGAGCATTCGACAAGGTTTGGCATGAGGGACTCCTCGTTAAGTTACTGGGCATGGGAGTCCCAGATAGAATGATACGCCTCATTTCTAACTACCTCCGAGGCCGTACATTCAAAACCCGTGTAGGCACTAGTTTCTCCACCCCCCCCCCCCCGTGAAATTCACGCAGGAGTCCCACAGGGTTTCATTATCGGGCCCATACTTTTCAATATATTCATTAATAACCTCCCGTTTCGCTATATCCACGGCAGAAGTAGTCATCTGTATATATATGCAGACGACACTGCCCTCTTGGCGATGGGCAAAATCTATAGATTAGCGTCCCGTAGATTGCAGTCGATCTTAGATCACCTCCAGCCGTGGTTCCACGACTGGAGAATCAAGGTCAATGTAGACAAATGTCAGGCCATACTCTTTTCACTAAGAGCGAGGCTCGAAGACATACCACCACCACCCACACTTTTCGGACGAGAAATGCCGTGGATGAACCAAATTAAATATTTAGGGATGATTATGGACTCTCATATCACCTTCCGAGATCACATCCAATCCCTTCTTCGTAAGACCAACGGGCTGATAATTAGACACTATCCCATTCTGGCGGCCTTAACTCCTGACAACCTGAGAGTAGGACTTACCATGTACAAGGCCCTCATTCGCTCTGTCATTACCTATGCCGCACCCGCATGGGGGTTTGCGGCAGTATCCCATCTCCGTAAACTCCAAGTTATCCAAAACCAAGTGATTCGACTCATTACCCATCTCCCCCGAGTCACCTCGAGAAGAAAGTTCCATGATGAACTAGAGTTGCCAACCATAGACGAGTTCATTGCTCGACTGGCTAGGAACCTGAATGCGGAAGCTCGTGCTAACCCCAACCCGCTATATCTGGCCTCGGCCAGTATGATCCTAGGTTACGGCGTAGATACCAGACAGGTCCATTAGCTATACTATTGAGTCAGGAGGATAGGGAGGCTGGCGTTACTCCCAGGTTTTGGTAGCCACGACTCAACTCCATGAGACTCCTTGGATAGTGCAGCCGCTTTAAAATGACCTTGTCTTAACTGGGCTAAACAAAATCCCTCCCTAACAATATCTACTTTTGTTGATCGATGGAACTATCATAGAGCTAATTGGCTAGTATAGATCCATCGATTCATAGAGTCATTCAAGCTAAGAGCCAACTGGCTAGTCTCTGATATTGAGACAACTCATCATGCCTAAGGTTTTTCCGTGGTTTTCCTAAGGCGCTAAGACAAATGTCGGGATGAGCCCTAAAAGAAATGGGCCACGGACCTGCACTCATATCCCCATGAATCTCCCTAATTAACTCTAAATTAATTAACAATTACATGTCTCCGCCTCTTCGTAATTGAGCCATCATATAGCCAAATGGCTGGTCTCAAAATTGAGACGATTCAATAAGGCTCATGACAACAATCACCTCCTACATAATAGCCAAATTGGCTAGTCTCTTATATGAGACAACTCATCCTGCCCAAGGTATTCCGTGGTTTTCCTCAGGCGTCAGACAAATGTCGGGATGAGCCCTATAAGAAATGGGCCACGGACGTATATGCCCTTCCCCATATATATTCCCCTTTATATAAACGACGTATGCCCTAGTTCAGAACCTATAAATTGTCTATTAAATATACGAGGTCACTCAATTAGTCGCAATTTGAAAGGACAGGGACCTCTCAAATTGCAGATTTAGATTTCACGGCGCTTCTTACGACGGCCTTCACATGCTTTGTCATCGAACAACAGATGGCAGCGTCTTGCCATCCTAACGGCAAACACCAGCCAGCTCTTCCTCTTCCCGTTCCGTGATCACTTGATCAAATCTCAGTCCCCCTCGCGTACGTGGTACCTAAGAGGTTACGTCCAATTTCGGCTTCCCCTTCAAAATTTTCTAGAGTTCCTTCAGTGGAGCGGCGTAAACCGGAGTGAGACTAGTGGCCAACAGGCTTGGAGCTCACATATTTAGTTTTGTACAGCCCCCAACCCCTTGCAAGGACGCGTTTTGCGTACCTTTTAAATTTGTCCTCCCAATTCTCTTTCGATTTTTCGTTTTTTTTTCGTCCCACATCACTTCGTCACTGAAGAAGATGGCAGAGCTAGCCGTCGAAAGCTTGGAAGCTAATCTCGAACTCACCTGGCTGAGAACCCGAGAAGAGTTATTCTATATCAAACGCCGGGAAAGCCTCAAGTCATACAATGTATGATCTACCAATCTTCAGACAAACGTCAAGGAACACCTATTGTAGCGGACGGCCGATTCGGCACCATGCAAACACAGGAAATTCCCTGTTCTTTGAGACGGAGATTATAATGAAGAGGAAATTGTGGGGAGTGTGGGTAGAATGATGAGGGAAGAGAGGAAGAACCCTGAGAAAATTCTTCATAAGTCCGCCATCGCCGAGATTTTAACTTGGGTCCGCGGTTGTTAAATAAGTTGTCGTTGTGCCAACTGAGAATCGAGGAAGTTAACTGTAGATAAATATTTATCGTAGTTGGAATAGGCCATACTTTCAATTGTGTGTTATTGTTATGAAAACATAAACCTATGTTCCTCTCTCTCCAGTTCCGCTGTTCTCCAAACTTCCGAACATAGCTAAGGATGTGAAAGACAGTACTTACTGTACGTGCTCAAACACTCTTGCGCAAAGTCAAAAGAACTGTTTCTGTAAAGAGTGAAATCTAAACCATCTATGCGAACCCATTAACTTACTCTAGTATTACAATTGAATCAACATTATATCGTATTTTTCTCAGAATTGAGATTTGTTCCTTCGAAGGCTGCGTAGACTAACACTTTTCACGCGAATTAGTTCATACGTCTCATCTTGTTAATGGCCACAATATTTTGTCTGGGCGCATGTAATATTTTTAACTTATCGTAACTAACAGCGACTTAGTCTCAACATTACAACCAGGCAAAGATACTTACACGGGAATGGCTCGTGTTGTTCTTGACATCTTAAAATCCGTGACATTTATGAACTACATAAGTTGCATGAAAAGAGGTTTACATCGTCAGCCAGACATGCAAATGTTCCGGTTCGATTTCCGGTTAAATTTGGATTATTTCATTGAAAAATATGTAGCGACCAGAGTGCTGCATTGGAGTTAAATCGCTCGCTTGAACTTGGTCGAATGTCGCACGCTCGAGCGAGATAAGATCGGTCGTAATACGCTCGTAATAAATAGAAGCACAGTACAAGGTCATCTCACCGACATGTCTTATCTTGTATGGAAGGCGACAGATAAGATACACATATGTTTTGCTCACACGATAAAAAAAGGCTTTATTTTCTGCGTTTATGACAAACGTCTAATGGAACGTACCAAAACAGTAACATGAAGTTATAAATAAAATAGTATGAAAAACGTCGATATACAGTTATTATTCCTAATTAATAATTATTCAATATTTGATTTACCACATAATATGATAAGTCCATACATAGTGTTCCGCCTATATACTGCGAAAATGTAGAAACGTTTTAAAAAATATTATTATATAGCAGTAAATTACTAATAATATTAGTACAGAGATAACGTCACAGAAAATATAATAAAACGAATAATCATGCTCCACAACTGTTACAGACGCCAAGATTGATACACTAATTGAGGCGTTCAGAAGTCAACATGATTAACTCTATTTTTGGTTATTTCAGAGCTTCTAAGTTGGCAATATATTAAATTGACCATATTTTCAGTGGTCAATGTGATTAGCTCCATAGTTCAGTAAAAAGCCCACAGAATGTAATATTCTTCTTGACTACAACACAGAATCAATTATGCGTATTTAACTTTAATCTTGAATATCTCAAAATCTTTGAAAAACGAGTTAATCATGTTGACTTCTGAACGCCTCAATTATTGGAGATTATTATTATTATTGTTATTATTATTATTATTATTATTATTACTAGAAAACTTGATACATTTCTTGCATTATCGTGATTGTGTTCTCCATTTATAATAATTATATGTACATCCAATAACATCTATCAGATATGGCAAAAACAAAATCACTCCTGTGTGGGGGGGGGGGGGACCTTTACATACAACATTTATATTACATTTTAAAGCAAGTTTTGTAGTTGTACTATGGAGAGGTTAGTTAAACACTGCAAAGTTTTGAAATGATAAACATCTATGATGTTACTACACAGTTCATCACTGTAACAAAAAGGAAATTTTAACGCTCGGCTTAAACCGTTCAAGGATTTATCGCTCGCGACAATTTTTTTACCCATCATGCATGTGCGCTACCTATCGGATTATGCTATGAGCTACTTGGCGCTCAAGCAAAAAAGTCCGATGCAGATCTCTGATAGCGACACTTCTGATGGAAAATATAATAGTTTAGGATTTTTCTCGAGGTTCACCTGTTTTCTCGTTATGATATACTTCATATCAGCCGATCTCCATTCCATTATCATATTCATAGCATTTCTCCGATCACTGGTAAGCGACGTGTGGAGGGGGTTGCCTTATGAGACCTGGATACACTCCGAACCTGATGCAGTCAATTGGTCTCATTGATGTCGGTGAAAATGTACCTACTTTGGGGATTAGCGTAATAATCCATTATGGTTGATGTGGCGTTAGGACTTCAATCTCCCTCTTCACGACGATAATGATGAATTGTTGATAAGCGTCCAGGCAACTCATGTCAGATATGTTTGTACAGTACAATTGTGTTCTTAATAACCCTGTTGGTAATATGAACGTATTAAAGTACCAGTCAAGTGAGTTCTGCAGGAGAAATACAAACACTACGAGAAAATTCTCCATATCTCCTTTCTACATTGGTGGATTAAGCTAGAGTTGAATTCTGGCGGAAGAAGTCAATCCCACCAGATTTTCAAACAGACTGTAAATTGTGAGTAGCATGAGTTTACATGTATTTCCTCATACTTTGTTAGGTTTGCCTACAAATTTGAACAGTTTCGTGTAATTAATTAAGTTGCCTGTGAGCAGTCGAGTATAAATGTATAATAATAATAATAATAATAATAATAATAATAATAATAATAATAATAATAATAATAATAATAATGATAATCATCATCATCATCATCATCATCGTCATCATCATCATAAACATAACTCGCATTAACATTAATACAAAATTAATTAGATTTACAATTATTGTTATGACATTAAAAAACTGGAAAAGGATTGTCTATTAATTTTACCCGTGCGTTTAGGGAAGGTTAACTCAGAAAACTGTAAACCAACACTATATATGTAAGTAACTTATGTTAAAAAAGTTATACTCAATAAGGCGAACAACTTCTAGGAGTATTATAGACAACATTTGTTTTATCAACGTTTCAAGAAAACAGTGACATTTAAAGGTAAAATACCAAAGGCATATGGAAAGATTAAGAAAGTCACCGGCGTAGGTCAGGTGGTAGGCGCGTTTACCTGATAATGTAGGGATGTGTTCGAGAATATGTTTGATTTCTGGTTGAGCTAATTGCTTTCTTCTTTCATAGGTTTTTCTCCAACTATAGGATGAATGTCAAGTAATTCTATGGGGAATCCTCGGCCCCACCTCGCGAAATACTATCTCACTATCACGAATTTCATCGATGTTAAATAGCCTAGTAATTGGCACAGCATAGTTGAAATAACCTAATATAAATTTTGTAAAATCCGTGGGATTGAATTTTATTGCAGAGTAAAGATTCAACTGTAACAATACAATCGCAGAGGTGGAAGACTTACAACCATATGCTCAACGAATCACAATTTAATTCTGATTCCCACAGTGTTCTTTAAGAGATTATTTTAGTTGGACCAATAATCTCGATATCATGGGGAAAAAATGTAAATTCAAGAACTAGGCCTATCCAATGCAGAGATCTGCAAAATAGCACTTCAACAGGTTTAGATTCGATCGGTTAGAGAACATTCGTCAAGGTCGAGCAACCAACTGAATATTCGATTTTCAACCGGTTACAGCTTATGTTTGTTGTAGGTAGACAAAACACCATGTGCGCTTCAATATACATGAAACCGACATTTTCTGAGTACACAAACGAAGTAACAATTGAAGGAAATTTAATTTGTCTTATGTGTTTGATTGATATAGGTCTACAATTATTGATTGGACACTCAAATACACTTATCTTCACAACTAATACATAAATGGACAAATGGACACCGGTAAAGAAAGGAAATAAGTGTAACGCATAATATGAACTCTGGTATATAAAGAAATGCAAAAATAAAATAAATTACAATTACTTACTAAAGAGAAGAGAAAATAAGTATAAGGCTTACATTCTAGTGTAATATTTTTATTTTAAACTCAAAATGCATACCTCTAAAACAGTATTTCTAAATATGTAATGCACTTTAATTAGGGGAAACCCGGACAAAGCGGATAAGCTAAGAATAAACAATGCCACAGGCTATATTTTGGTGCTCCAAAAATAAAAACTTCATGACTTTGGTTGTGACACATGTTGTCCACATATCTACAAACCTGCAATTCGTTTCTCGTACCTACGGACAATGATATGATTTGAGAAAGAAAATATAGTTAATTATTCGCTTTGCCCGGGTACACGGGCAAAGCGAATAATTCACCCGGGCAAAGTAAATATCCCTATAACATTTTCATATTTCTATTTAATTCCTATTCACTGATAAAAACATTAAATAAACACATAAACACGATATTAATGAGTCATATGAGACGATAAGAAATGTTATTAGAGCCCTTTACAGCACGTTAGATTAGTACAAAATACAAATTTGAACAAGTCGACGATTCACTGGCACTGAAGACTTGGATTTCTTCTGCTTTTCCTCCTGCCCATGAGTTACTTCACTTTCAATGTTTTTAATCAGTATAGATTGAAGAGCTTCAGAGCGCTGACATTTTCTTCGTTTAACTCGTATCTTTCGAGCATCCACTTTTGGCACTGGTCTAAATCAAAAGAAGTGACTTGGGTTCTCCTGCTGACAATGTTGAGGGTTTTGGTATAACCGGAACTGAAAATCTGAGTGTAATTGATGTATTGAATATTTCGTCAATCTCTGAAGATGCCGACATCACAGATGTGGTTGATTCTGAGTGAGCATTAACTGTTTCTTCAGCCGCTGAAGAAGCTGGCACCGCAGAATTTGTTAAATCTGAGCCAGCTGTCGTTTCGCTGATTTCTGTCTCAAGTGGGCGATCTGTAAGTTGATCTGGAGCAAAATCTTAATCAACAGACACATTATGGTTGTATGGCCAGATAGGAGAACCACTGATTGGAAGATTTTACTTCTTCAAGTGATTTCCTCATGACTTCTTCAGACCATTTGGCTTGCTCCGTCTTCCTCTTGAAAAATTAAACCATCTGAAAACACGTTACGATCTTTTTAAGTAAAAAATTAAGATCAGTGTTGCTGATTTATAATTTAATTAGTGTGACTTAATGCCTCCACTATGTAAAATGATTTAACACACTTTATTACAATAGACAAATACATATAAAAATTAAGCTGACACTTATATAGTCAAATAAAGGTGGCAGGGCAAAGCGGATAAGTTATCCACTTTGCCCTATTCACTTTGCCCGCAGACACCACTTCGCTTTTCATTTAAGATTATACAAACATAAACGTCAATAATCTTCTTCGTGAGGCATTTTATAGTAATCGTATCGCCTATATATTACTATCACATAACAAAGAGTTTCTGCAGTACTGTATGTTTCTCTTACCTTCAATTTTCTTCAAACACACGCTGACTTCTTCTCTTACTAGCTAGAATGACGACATGTCAGTACCAGCAGCAAAATCTGGTAGGGATTCTTCCCCAACATAGCAGAAAACGCTACCTGTTGGCGTTTCTAAGAAATAGGCATTATTCTCTTTGCCGGGTTATTCGTTTTGCTCGGGTCTCCCCTACTATAAAGAGCTGCATTGTTATTTCATTAATAAATCATTTTTAAAAAGATAGAGTGTTATTAACAAAAAGAAAAGTACTCTGAAGCTCAAATGCTTGTACTTCCACGAAGCAAGTTGTTGCCCTTGAAGGTATCTAACTATAATACCCGGACTGGATGAATGAATGAATGAATGAATCAATCAATGAATCTATGAATGAATGAACTAATGAATCAATTAATCAATCAATCAATCCATACATGAATGAATCAATTGATTGATGAATGGATGAGTGAATGATGGATGAATCGATAGACGATTGATTGATTGAATGATTGATTGATTGGTTGGTTGATTGAACGTAGCGAGAGAGGAAGAATTAAATTAAATGGTAGGCCTACACGATGATAAATTTAATGCGTCCTTGCAAGGGCTCTTGTAACTCCTGCATGGCTCAATGTGGTCTGCCTTTGACGTCCACCCACAAAGAATGAGAAACAACTCGAATATTCGATAAACCGACCCTGAGACACTCCATGAAATGGGAGAGCTTTGCTTACTGACTATAGTGCCAATACCAATATATAATTTATATTTTTCGTAACCGTTTGTGCACGACTCTAATCCAATGTACCATAAGACATAGCCAGACTGCTGTCAAGCAACAATGTGATTCGAGCACTTTCTCTTATTGCATGATAGGGTACTTCACAGTAAGGATTGTCAAACGAATGATCATTGAAAATGTTGCTCTACCCCTGCCATGTACAGTATATAGACGAAGCTTAAATTTGACGTAAAAAGTGGTAGCATTTATTCCCACTCTTGAAGAGCTAACGTTACATTAACTTTTATAAGTCTTCCAGCCGACAGCCTAAGTTTATTCTTCGGACTGACCATCATAGAATTTACGGTAGACAAATCAAATGTTCCAGATGGCTTTTATCGGAGTATTTCAGTTTTCAGCTTTTATTCCATCAAAACTCCACTCCTTGTTTCATGTAACATCTACAACAATAATTAAAAGTCCCTTAAGGGAAGTCTTATGGGTACTACATGTAGGTGCTGGTTTCCGAAGCTGATATAAGATTTAAGCACTTGTGGCTGACAGTGTCAAGACTGAGGCAGGATAGTCAGCATCGGGTTTACAAATGCCACTCAGATAATCTAACAGGCACAATCCTCGCAGGTGGGACGCGCAGTGGATCAATAAAGCTAAGTTCTAATCAGGCATGGTTGGGGCTCGGGGCTCTTGGAGCTTATCAGGTACTCGTTTGCGAATTGGGACCTGGCTCTAGCAAGGGCTGAGGCAGGATGGCCCACCTGTCAACGTCAGATTCATGAATGCCACGCCTTTGTCTAACTTGGATAATGATAACTTATACAGGTGCACAAGGTGTAAGGGGTATAAGTGCCGTCCTTTTCACAGTCTTCGGAGACAGTCCACAGGATTAAAAAATGTTCATACAACATAGGGTCAAAACTTTATAGTTTTCCCAGAAAAAATATTTCTTTCCTTATATTATTTGCATTATACTGCTAATCTTGTTAGTAAAATTACGTAAACAATTACATCAGTAGCTATATCTAGCAAAGAGTTAATAGTTTAAATAAATATGTGTGTGTTCTGTTACGTTTTCGCGAAATTAATAATAATGCATGCTTAAATTTGTTAACATTCTGGCGTGAGAGACGTGGCAACATGTTCAGCAGAATGCATGCAGCTGACGTACTCTGTACAGACGTACAGCTCAGCTGACGTACAGTCGAGCGGATGGCAGTTCAGTACAGGTATTCTATAAACAACTTACAATATCATTCACACTTCAGGAATATCATGATATGTTATTAATGGAGAAAGTCGCCGTAATTAAATTTCGGCAAGAAGAATGTATCGTCAACATTTTCGGCAAAGAAGGTTACCTAATCGGCGAACTTTTGTAGCAATTTGTCAACTATTATTCGAAACTGGGAGTCTCTTACCCCGTTTCAACAAACATACAATAAGAAATTTCCTAAAAAATAACAATGCTTTAATATTTTGCGTTAGAGAAAAAGTTCATGTGATTTTATCTAATAAACCATTATTATTCATTTTTTAGACGTACAATAAAAAGCAGGAGCAATATTGTTAAATAAAATGGAAATTTACCATAAAATTCTATTAATGAGAATGAAGATTACTATTTGCTGCTCGTTTTATATAAACAATACTTGGCCTGGTCCATCCCTGCATTAGAAGACAGCATCTGTTTTGTACCGGTATGTCTGTACTCGCTTGAGCTGTACGTGTACTTGTAAACCCCCTCCTCCCCATCCAGCAATGTTGTCAAACGTCTAATCTTGTATACTTAAATAGGTAATTAGTTAAATATTGCAATTAGAAAAAATTGTGAGGACATTTTTTCTTCCTATGACATGAATAACCATCAGTTAAAATAATGGCACTTATACCCTTTACACTATGTATAGGACACACAATGAATCAAAGCGTGCCTAAGTTCACGGGTCCAGCCCTCGTGAAGCCCACTCAAGTCTCCAAGTGCGTGGATACATTCTGGGTCCGTTTCTCGAAAAATCTGGCAACTAGCCAGCTATTAAGGGATTAAGTATTAGGAATGAGTATTAGGAATGAATTTTTACAAAAAAAAATGTTGATTTTTTTATACGAAAATATTCCTTCGGCACTTATAAAGCTGATAGTAAGAGTTTTATTTGTCTCTATGTCTTCTTTGAGGTCCAGGAGTGATTTTTATATAAGCCTGCGCCATATGTCAGTACCTCTTTTCACAAATTTCCCCTTATATCGAAACTACATTTTTTATATTCAAAATGCTCCATGTACCTGTAGTTTTAACGAAATTCAATGAAAATATTCGTATGTGTCCAAGCATATATTATCTGAGATCTAACGCTTAGAAAAATATTAAGTATCTTGAAAATTAGGAGCTAAAAATTATGTAATTAAAAAATGTGAAGAAAATAGATGTCTGATTCAAAAAAAAATGTATTGTGCCTAAACCGGTTTAGATAGAATGGATTTCTTCACGTTAAAATATTTCTCATGAATCAGGGTCCATAAGAAAAAAAAATACGAGTTAGTTGTATTTAAATGTAATGCGCATGATACATTTTGATTGTATCATCAATTTGCATAATTAAAATAAAATTAATTTCGAAACTAGCAGTCGGATTCAGCTCAAAATCTGCACATATCTTATTATTAATGTATCTCACAAACAGTTAAAAAATGAAATAAATCGGATTTTTTAATATTTCAAAACTCAGTCCTAGTGTTCCTTGAATGGCTAACTGTACAATAACTTGTGCCTAGATTATGTTTTTGTGTTTATCAGCAGCACTAATATTTCCGTGTAAACATCTTTTCAAGTAAATTATCATAATACTGTTAGTCCGATTTAAGTAAAAGTATGGTTGTTTTTAGTGTTAGCATTCTGAAAGTTACTTTGAAAATTTGTTGTACAAATATTAAAAGAAATCTAGCAACACTTATCGCAAATCTCCTATTAATACTCACTGTCATATTATTGTTGCATGTTAGATATTGCAATTACACTGAACAACAAATTTTTGCTTTTTGTCTTGCTTCGAAATAAAAATAAGTAAATAATACTAATATGCCAGTCCTAAATCCAAATTTAAAATCCAAATTGCCCCATCACGTACCATTTTCCGGGAAAAATGAATTGAATATTTTTTATGAAAAACTTTTTTTTTTTTAAATTTTTCACTGCTACTGGTAAAATTACAACACACTAGGGATTCAAAATGCCTCAAAGTACTTGGAAAATGTGTACTGGATACAAAAAAATGTTACTAGTTTAAAACATAACAACAATAAAAATATTTCATGTGTGTAATGAGAAAAATCTCTGAATCTGAACTTACAATTAAAATAATGTTCTTAATGACTTTTTTTATAACTAGACTCGGGACTGTCTTTTACAAGGAACCAACAATAGTCTGCAAGCATGCTGGATGATGATCTTCCTTTATATCGCCTTTCCATTTCAGATATTTCTTGATTAAATCTTTTCCCATGCTCGTCGCTTACCGCTCCAAGTTTATGAGGAAAGAAATCCAAATGAAAATGTAAAAAGTGTATTTTGAGAGACATATTATACCCCATTTTCTCATATGCACTTGACATGGTTTTCACAAGTTCTATGTAGTTGTCTGCCCCATAATTTCTAAGGAAATTTGAGCAAACATCTTTGAAAGCGCTCCATGCCATTTTTTTCTGTAACGGAAAGTTTTTCCTCAAGCAAAGAATCAGCCACAACTTTGTGAATTTATGGACCGATGAAAATTCCGTCTCTTAATTTGCCTTCACCCAAATTGTAAACTTTTCTTTTAAATACTGCAAACCACACCCTTGTCTGTTCATTGCGCAAAGCTCACTTTGAACTGTTCTGAAATTTACTGAATAAAAGGGACTAGTATCTGTTTATTTATTAGAAGTACAAAAGAACATTCCAACAACCATAAGAAACGGAAATGTTATAAACTCATAAACTGGATTAGGTTTTATTTTGGTTTACAAACCCCAACCCGCGCCAGATGTTTACTGGGGGAGCGCTTATCGAAAAGTGGAATCATAGTATATCTTGAAAACCTGACGTGATACGAAGAAAAGATTTTTGGATTCAGTGCACATCAAACCATAAGGGACACATTGTTTTAAATCGGAGCAAAATTCTTGTTATTCAGTGTTACTGCTGTAATATACAGTATAAGTAATGTAAGCCTATTGTATTCAATTAGAGTTCGCCTGCGGCGAAGAGGTCTGCTGGTCTTTGCTCTGCCAGATTAAATAAATTAATTTTAAAAATACCAAAATTAAGACGTACAAAATCCATTCATTTGGTCGGGTGAATAAGAAACGCAACTAGGCAACTGACTGAATGACGCACAGATAAATGGCATGCTGAAAATATTAGATCCGTTGTGATCTATAAGTATAATTTTACAATATTCTAACATGTGTTCTGTCCTTGGTGTAATTAGAAACTAAGTGAAAAAGTATAATGATTAATTAGTTTGAAATGACTGTATATCTGTTTATGGCGTGTCACTACGCCGCGGAGCAAATAGCAGCATTATTCTAATGAACACGTGATGACAGATGACCTTCAATTTCAATAATGCTGAGTAAACTACAGACTTCTCAAGATGCAAATGAGTCTTCAGGAATGTTTCAAGGAATACAAAATCTATTACGCAACCATCACCAATTCTTCATTAATGACAAATTAATACGACGGCAAGTTTGAGATTCTTTTCAATGTGGTACCGATACTTATCAATTTATTACGTCTATTAATTTCTACTGACTTAACTCTATGATACAGATTTCAGACATTTCAATCTATTACGAGTGAATTTATTATGACCAGAAATTTCAAACTGTTCAATACATTAGTCCCCAAAAGTAATAATTATGTTTCTTAAATTCTGAATATAATATGTGGTTACTCTTTGTTCTCTTTTTCATTACATCATTGAAATTATTATCCCTATAAATGTCACATATTTAATCCTATTTTAAAATTTTGGTCTTTTTTTTTTAGAATATATAACTATACAATTTAAAAATTCACTTGATTTTAGTACACTTTCAAAGTAATATCATACAGCGCATTTAAACACTTTTCTGTAGGTGCAGTGCTATGTTCGCAGAGTGTCCATTATATCAAGAAAACATTTTGTAAGTATCATTCCTGATCACATACATAACAGATTGGCCATCCCCGTGTTAAAATCAGTAACATGTGGAAGAGAACAACCACCAGAATCGCCATTATCGCGGTCGATTGAGAACGACCATTAGATGGAAGTACAGTTGCTCCATGCAATTCAAATGCAGTAGCTAGATGGCAGCGTAGTGAAACTGATAAAAGTTCTTGCCGTTAAAGCCTATAAAGCTGAGCAATCTGTTATATTATGTGATCTGTTTTATCACTAAAACTGATATTAAGATAGAACTGATAATTCAACCTGGAAATTTTCAGCTGTTGCGCTAGATATTTATACTATATTTGCTGTTTTAAATTGGTTTATTTTACGTTGCTTTATCAACTGCGATTGTTACCTAGCGCCTGAGTGAAATGAGAGTTACTCGTCTTTTGCTCATTTGAATTCGGGTCTACTCGTTTCACGGCCAAACATGCTAACCGTTACACCACAGAGGTGGATTTATTTGCTGTAATGTGTGTTCTGGATATTAGGATTATTTACATTGCAATGTCTGCGAGCTGAACTGTCTTGTTGTCCACACCTGTGGAGTAACGGTCAGCGTGTCTGGCCGTGAAACCAGGTGGCCCGGGTTCGATTCCCGGTCGGGGCAAGTTACCTGGTTGAGGTTTTTTCCGGGGTTTTCCCTCAACCCAATATGAGCAAATGTTGGGTAACTTTCGGTGTTGGACCCGGACTCATTTCACCGGCATTATCACCTTCATCTCATTCAGACGCTAAATAACCGAAGATGTTGATAAAGCGTCGTAAAATAACCTACTTAAAAAAATTAAAAAAAAACTGTCTTGTTTGGTTCATAAAGAATTACATGAAGGTGTAGTCTACACTCTTAGCCAAAAGGACCCCCACACACGTTCACTTTTGAATGCACTCCTGTACCTGAAAGTTATGTCTTTCATCTTGAGATATTCATAAATGCATTGTAATGCTGTAAAAATTAAATTTAATTGTAGCTCAAACTTTTTGCGCGTCTTCAGTGTAAATTTTAGCAAATCAATATGATTTTCCGTGCGTTCACAGACAAGACCCCTTAAACGAATTGGAAAAATGAAGCTATATTTACAAAATTTTCTGGAACATGTGAACAGAATGAAAACGATAGTTTATCTGAAGAAGTGATACTATTAGATGCAAAACTCGCCTTGTCTATATTAAATGATTTTCCACAATTCGCAAAAAATTCCTTAAATCTAAACTATTGGTCACTTAAACAGGAAAATATGTTAGATTACATTGTATGATAGTATTAAACTCTCATTTTGTGGGAAATCAAAATACAAAAATTTAGGCAATAACTGCATTTTAATAAGACCAGTTATGCTAACTAATAATATGGATAAGGCAAGTTTAGAAGAAAGTAAACTAGTTATATGATAGTTAGACAGTAGGCTATACCAGAATGTAATTATTATTAGACAATAATGGACGCTAGAGAATGAGACATTGTCCTACAAATTCATTACAGAGAACATTTCAAATTGTTATTGAAGTAAAACAGATAATATATGCAAAAGTTAAAAAAAAAGTTCTTTCAATTCAGTACAAGACAAGGATCTTTATTAACGATGCATAAATCCAGGGATAAGAATTGATTTGCTCAGAACTTTATGAAAGATTCATGCAAGTTTTTCATCAAATTTTATAACTGATTAGACGAGTTCAGTATTTGATAATGATTTTTGAGACTTCATAAAACTGTAAATAGGCAAGTTTTGATGTAGAAACAAATTCCATACGATATTGAACAATATCAAGTAGGAAATACCATGCCTAACTATTTTTTTTTTTTTTTAATTTTGGATAAGACGAATTATGAATCTAATAGCCTCAAGTAATTAAGCTTAAAAACCAAAGGTATAAGAGTCGCAAGTAGATCGAGGATACGACTGTATTGAACAGCTCACAGCTTCTGAAGCCTGAACGAGTTTTACAGAGTTAATCCATGATTGCTGCTGCTGATGGTGGTAATAATAAGAACGATAATAATAATAGTAATAGTAATAATAATAATAATGATAATAATAATAATAATAATAATAATAATAATAATAATAATAATAACAATAGTTAATGAATGCTTACAACAAACATTCTTGAAAATATCATTATGTCTCTAAAATGTCTCTAGTCTAATAAACTGTATAAGCTCTTCTATACTATTTACTAGATTTGCTAAGTTCGGTATATGTAAAGGGTTTATTATTATTATTATTATTATTATTATTATTATTATTATTATCATCATCATCATCATAATCATCATCATTAATGTAGCTGTTATTTCTATACTGAACATCTCAGATTCGCTCGCGAAATAAATATCTATTAATGAATCATACTGTAACTGATGTAGATGGGTCATGGTACAGAATTTAATACATAAAGTAATTTTCGTACAATATGCCACTAAACACATAGACGAAATATGTAGAAAATTTATATGAGACAAGGAATCGTCCAGATGACTTAGCTATAGAAGACGAAGAAGACGTATCAAAAGACGAAAAAGGATTTTCTATAAGGGAAGAAGTTGAACTTGCGCTTAAGGAAATGAAGAATAAGAAAGCAACAGGAGTAGATGGAATTAGTGAAATGCTTGATTGAAGACAATAAGGAAATTATATCATGCAGAGAAATATATGAAAAAGGCGAATGGCCTGAATATTTTACGAAGACAGTCTTGCTTCCAATACCGAAGAAAAATGATGCCAAGAAATGTAACGAGTTTAGGGCTATCAGCCTGATATCGCACTCGGCGAAGATTCTCTCAATCGACTTTTATATTCTAAGACGGCAGAACAGCTGGAAGAAGAATGTCACGAAAGGACTATTCTTACTATTTTGATCTGATGAATATCCTTTCCCCACATTTAACGTTTATGGCTATACATAGAGTTAATTATGCACAATGAATGATTTTTTGATGTGATTAAGAGTATAATTTCTTTCTTTCTTCTTTATTTGTTGTGTTTAATCCTCTCCTTCTAATGACTTCACCCTAATGCTATGTAGTGGAGGACATATTTTTATAGTAGTTTGAGACTCTCTCAAAATGCTGACCTCCCTCATCATGTGGTTGGCACGATGCAGAGACACTCAGGGACTTAAGAAAAAAGGTGCAAGACAAGATACAAACATTCAATTCTGTGGGATGAAGATGAATCTCCACCTACGCCGCGAAATGAATTATTGACCTTTCTGTTGCGAAGCACACTCCATATCCATTGAGCCACAGCACGGAATAAGAGCTTATCTTTTGACTTTATCATTTCTAAAATAATTAACAGTTTTTTGTAATTACTACTATTTCCTATTTATGTTCGTTTAAACGTGTTTGTGTTTATTTACTAACATTAATTATATATATATATATAATTAATGTTAGTATATAGACACCCACACACACAGTGACACCTCTGTATTTGAACACCTCTGAATGTTAGAAACCTCATTACATCGGACATATTTTCTTGGAACCGGACAAATTTCTATGCTTTTACATGTCCAATATATCCTCTATGTTGGACACCCCTCAATCCCGGAAGATGGACATTCCTTATAGTTCTATCTTGGACGATTCTCTTCTTATGTTCTGTATTTATGATACCTGTTTAGAGTTGAATTTAATTGAACCCTTGTTTTTTTTTTTTTCAAAGACCATTAGCAGAGTGGAATGAGAGGAGATTTTCCTTGTATAATTCAGCTCTTTCTACATTCCTAAAATTATCCATTTTTTACTTTTTGTAACTGTACTGTAGCTAAATTTGAGTATGGAATGAAGGGGCATTATTCTTTCATAACAGTACACTTTAAGATACGAATTAAAACTATTTCAGTAGGTCTGCAGTGTAGAAATCAGTCTCTGTTGAGGTGTTTACTTGTTAGAATCAGTTTGTATATTGCTTCAATATGAGTAACCGTAAGATAGTGGAATTAACCATTAAAAGGAGGAAAGAAGTTATTGTTCTGCAAATCTAATCTTTCTGGTAAAGCTCTCTGTAAAGCAGATTTGAATAATTTCAAGGGAAAAATTGTTCCGGGGCCGGCTAACGATCCCGGGACCTCTGGTTAAACTTACCAGCGCTCTATCAACTGAGCTACGCGCGAACTCCACCCGACACCGTCTCAACTCTTCCCTTTATATCCACACAACTCGCGTGGGCTGACGAAACACCAGAGATCCACATCGAGTGCACACAATCTCTGTGTGACTTGGAATTGTGGTTTTCTGTTAACGTACACAGTGACGTATATATTATGCAAATCTAGTCTTTGAGGTAAAGCTCCCTCTAAAGCAGATTTGAATAATTTCAAGGGAAAAATTGTTCCGGGGCCGGGTATCGACCCAGAGACCCACATCGAGTGCACACAATCTCTGTGTGAAAGGGAAAAGTTGAGACGGTGTCGGGTGGAGTTCCCGGGTGGCTCAGTTTGTAGAGCGCTGGTACGTTCAACCAGAGGTCCCGGGATCGATACCCGGCCCCGGAACAATTTTTCCCTTGAAATTATTCAAATCTGCTTTACATGGAGCTTTGCCTGAAAGACTAGATTTGCATAATATATACGTCACTGTGTACGTTAACAGAAAACCACAATTCCAAGTCACACAGAGATTGTGTGCACTCGATGTGGGTCTCTGGCGTTTCGTCAGCCCACGCGAGTTGTGTAGATATAAAGGGAAAAGTTGAGACGGTGTCGGGTGGAGTTCCCGGGTAACTCAGTTGGTAGAGCGCTGTTACGTTCAACCAGAGGTCCCGGGATCGATATCCGGCCCCGGAACAATTTTTCCCTTGAAATTATTCAAGTTATTGTTCGTTTGTGTTATGGTGTTATTTATAGGAAAATTATGGAATGGTTTGGAATTTGTAAATCAACAGTTTCAGACTTTAGCAACAATAAGACCTGAATATTAAATGCATGGAACAAAACTGCAATGAGGAAAGAAAAAGAGTTCGCAAAACTGTTAATGACGAACTAAACGACAAAGTGTTTGAACAGCCTACTGTAGTTCCTTAACAATATGCATAATAATTTCCTTTCCATTGCGTGTTAAAAAATTCTACTTCCTTTTACTTTGACACCCCGTTAGGTTGGACAATTCACTGTACAGCCTATACAAGGTGTCTGATTTAAGTCGTTAATTTTTCTTTAAGCGGCCCAAATATCAGTTGAGACATATGGGAGCTTTAATGGTTTCGCAGGCGGAATCAAGGGTGTGTGTAACGTCCACTGATAATTTTATGTTAAAGATTGAGGTTCTGGCTGACATCTACATCTATTATCAGGCAGTACATCTCACTTGACAGAGGAAGAACAATTATTGTATGCATTTTAATTCTGATTAGTGTAATTTGTAACTAATCGGCTATGTATGTAATGAAGGGTAAAAAGGAACTGGTCACCCTACCCCATTATCTCCTGACCTAATTTCCTCATTAGTGGTGCCTTGTTGGTATCACTTGTAAGGTTCAGACCTCTCTTCGGACAGTTCACTAAACAACATGTGCAGTCATTCTGTTATATTAATTATTTATTTTATTTTGATTTCCCAAATTGTCTTATAGTCACGTTTTTCATTGGCCAGTATTTTATCGAGTAATTTGCTCTTCCCATATTATATATTAATATGAAAATTATCTCCAATCACTCAAATTATTTTTTTTTTCATTCGGAATAAGTAACGGACATAAAAATAAAAAACAGAAAGCGTAGAGTTTTAACAAAATTTGTTAATTTATTTAAAGATATTTTGAGTACATCACTTCTAGCGAAACTACTATGAGAACGTCGCATCCTGAGTAGGCCATGAAAAACCTTGGATTCAGATTATGACATACCAAATGATCTAAGATATACGAGATCAATGACAACCCGTATGGAAGTGGACCGGGTCGACATATACTGCTTGCTAGAATATCATATTTAATTCTCCTATAGCTACCATTCACTTTTGCTGTCACGAGTTTCAGAGATTCGAACCATGAATGACTATCGAAGGCAAGATTCAAGCTTCAATGCCAATACCTGCCATCAGAGTTCGACATTAAAGAGTACGAAAAGAATAACCGGATTGAACCCTCACAGGCAGTAGTAATATTTATAAAACCCATTACTTTAGGTGAGAGACATTAAGTATCTTGAGAGATCCGAGTATTAGGAATAAATGTTTCTTTACTCAAATGCATCGTAGGAATGAATATATTAGTCAGTCAACCCGTTTATATATATTTACTATTTTAGTTGTTTTCAATAATCTTCAAAACTAAAATACAAGCGCTGCGAGTTAGAGAATTTCAATGACGAAAAGAGTCTACTCCTGTGGTGATATGCGTGGTGCCTAAAACAATTTATGAACTGCTTGAGTCAGACACTCTGTACTTATTAGTTATTATATAACACACACACACACACACATATACACACACACACACACACACACACTGGATGTCTCAGTTTAATGTTGGCCAAGCTCAGGGTTTCTTGTTACTGATTGGTCCGTAGCGTCTGTGGTTCAATGCTAGCGCGTTGTCTTCCATCCAGGTGATCCAGGTTGGTTCCTCGGCCAGATAACAGAGAGGTTTGGAATTTAAATGGGTTACATCAGCTTCTTGTCTATGCGGATGACGTGAATATGTTAGCAGAAAATCCACGAACGATTAGGGAAAACACGAAAATTTTACTTGAAGCAAGTAAACGGATAGGTTTGGATGTAAATCCCGAAAAGACAAAGTATATGATTATGTCTCATGACCAGAATATTGTACGAAATGGAAATATAAAAATTGGAAGTTTATCCTTCAATGAGGTGGAAAAATTAAAATATTTTGGAGTCACAGTAAAAAAATATAAATGACACTCGGGAGGAAATTAAATGCAGAATAAATATGGCAAATGCTTGTTATTATTTGGTTGAGAAGCTTCCGTCATCTAGTCTTCTATCAGAAAATCTGAAAGTTAGAATTTATAAAGCAGTTATATTATCGGTTCTTCTGTATGGTTGTGAAGCTTGGACCCTCACTTTGAGAGAGGAACAGAGATTTAGGGTGTTTGAATATAAGTTTCTTAGAAAAATATTTGAGATTAAGAGTGGTGAAGTTACAGTAGAATGGAGAAATTTACACAACGCAGAACTGCACACATAGTAGGCCTATTCTTCATCTGGCATAATTATGAACAATAAATCCAGACGTTTTAGATGGGCAGAGCATGTAGCACGTATGGGCGAATCCAGAAATGCATGTAGAGTGTTAGTTGGGAGGCCAGAGAGAAAAAGATCTTTGGGGAGGCCGAGACGTAGAAGGAAGGATAATATAAAAATGGATTTGATAGAGGTGGGTTATGATGATAGAGACTGGATTAATTTTGCACAGGATAGGGACCGATGACGGGCTTATGTGAGGGCAACAATGAAACTCCGAGTTCCTTAAAAGCCATTTGTAAGTAAGTATTACGCTGACCCCCAACAAGACGCATTTCCAACCTCACTAACTGGCTACGCTAAGGTCCGTTAAGTATCCAGGTTTCGAAGCAGGCAATCTTCTCTCGTCTCTGGATCAACCTTTTCGGCATGTCGCCAGCAGTCGATGGAGTATGATGGAATGGTGTTCGAATCGAATAATGTGAGGAAACTGGAGAACTCGAGAAAAACTCGCTAGATCTTCTTCTTCACTATTAAATAATGAAATATATATAAATCGACTTAAGTTACATATTAATTCTCTTAACATATGGACTATTTAAGTATACCATGATAATGTTCATTTAAACATTTCAACATAAATTTTAAACACAATTGGAATTGACGTTTCAGTCCTTAGCTCTATGCTTACACACACTATTTAGATCAGACCTGTGATTACCCACTATGAACATAATAATTTGTCCTTTAATTTTACAGCTCATTTTTCTAAATTCAATCATGATTATATGAAACACATCTTACAAACTTATTTTTCTGTTTTCTTTTAGAATTTAATGTGAAATAGCACTAACACTCGTTAAATTGGAGGGCGTTCCACTAATTGCACTGAAAACAAAGAACGGTAATGAAGCGTGACCTAACCGCGCCCTCTTCGCACACTACATACACTGTATGCAAACAGAACATGAGCACGCGAACCAACTCTTCTCTTTGTCGTTCTCTCTTTCTCTCCCAATATGCACGACACTTTGCTTAGGGATGATTTCTTGATAGCTTCTGAATTTGCTGGAGACCAATAAGATTCCGAGGATCAACAATGAGTCTGCCCTGTTAATAAAATTTGCGCTGTTCTTCTTTCAGGAGACACAATGTCAAGAACTGAGGACTAGACGTGACGAAGAATCTGGATCCGATTGCAAAATTATTCAACGTTAGAACAAACAGGAATCAGGAGTGACAGCATCTAGCATCAGCGTCTCCCTTACTCGTACAATATTTCTTCAGCCGGTAAGTCTATAATATTGATCATTTTTAATTTCGAAGTGTAATAATATTAGCAGCAGCAGTTGTTGATGTTGTTATTGTTGTTGTTGTTGTATTAATAATACTTGTAGTTAAGGTTGCCAACTTTTTTTTTAAGAAAATACGGGAGATTAAGGAATCGACGAAATTTCACATAGAAAATTGGCAAATTATTCCGTTCAGTTACTGAAAAACAACTTTATTCTACAATTCGCTAGGTAGGCTTAAATTAAGAGTAGTTTGAGAAAGATTTTGTCTCGTGTAATAGTTGAAGTCGACTACAATTTGCAGCTCTGATTTAATTATATGTGTCGTGCTCATGTTTCGAACATCTGTCCAATTATTTTTAATCGAGATAAAACATTCCATTTGTATGAGCATTACTACTTGGTGTGCTTGGAACAAAACTATTCAGTTTTTATTTGTTTATAAATTTAATATTATTTCATTTTAAACAGGTCAGCACTAAAACCCATTTTTGGCAAGCATTACCTCCTACAAAGACTGCACATTTTAATGCATTTCTTGAACAACAAAATTCATCATATATACAATCATCATTCACGGCAAAGTCAAATGTTTAGAATAATAATTTTTACATTATGCAAAAATATGGGAGAAAAATGCTCGAAGAGAAGAGAAATACGGGAACCGGAAGGCTCTTAAAATTAGGGGGAAGTACGGGAGATCCCAGGAAATACGGGACGGTTGGCAACTCTACTTGTAGTACTAATAGTTATAGTAGTTGTAGTAGTAATCGTACTTATGGTTGTAACAGAAGTTGTAGTTCTAGTAGTAACAGTTCTAATAATAATAATAATAATAATAATAATAATAATAATAATAATAGTAGTAGTAGTAGTTGTAATTTTAACAGTTATAGTAGTTGTAATAGTTGTTTTAGTGGCAATAGGTGTAGTAGTTAAAAAATGTTATGTTTTATTTAACGATGCTCGCAATTGCCAAGGTTATATCAGTATCGCCGGTGTGCCGGAATTTTGTCCCGCAAGAGTTCTTTTACGTGCCAGTAAATCTACTGACATGAGCCTGTCGCATTTAAGTACACTTAAATGCCATTGACCTGGCCCGGGATCGAACCCGCATCCTCGAGCATAGAAGGTCAGCGCTATACCAACTGCGCCAACCAGGCCGACGAGTGTAGTAGTAGTCGTTGTAATAGTTGTTGGTAATAGTTGTAGCTAAAGTAGTCGTAGTTGTAGCAGTGATAGTTGTAATAATAGTAGTAGTTGTAATCGTATAGTAGTAGTAGTAGGCCTAGTAGTAGTTGCGGTAGTAGTGGTAGTAGTATGCCTAGTTGTACTAGTAGTACTAATTTCAATTGTAGTCCCTAACAGAGAGCTCCAAGTAAAATTCCTCAGCCATTTCTTCCCCACGCTTAAAGCGTCCGCTAATAATAACTTATCTGAATTGAAAATCTTATTACCAGAGACCGAAATTTTGGCAGAATGCCTTTTTAAATGTGTTAAATCTATCTTCATTTTTTAAGTAAATCTGTGCGAATTATATCTTTATGTTTGAAACGTCACAGTTTTATGTTGCACTTATCTGCCTTTTTTTAATATACAGTAAATGTCTAATTTATAAAATAAATGTTTTTTTGCCTTTATTTGATTATTTATCTATTATTTATTAATCCATTATTAAAAATTGCCTACAGGTATATTTTAATTTATTTCTATAACCGCTACAATGAAAGTGACTTCACCGAATGTATAACAGTAAGCCTTTTAATTATCGCTTGTGTTTATTTGACAAGGCAACAATGAGTGCGAGTCTAACGTTATTTGTAACGGTTATTTTTCTTTCAGTTTTCATTGCGACGTTCTTGTAGCTAGCAGCAAGATGCCGAAATTCAGTGTTCCTTTACGCAGTAAATTGCAAAGTTGCGTTAATACTTTTGGATCCGATGTATTTTGTACTGACGGTAAAGTACTTACATGCAAAATATGTGAGCAGTCAGTGAACTACGAAAAGAAATATTTCATATCGCAACATATCAATACAACCAAACACAAAAATGCACTTTCCAAGGCTACTGGGAAGAATATTTTTTTGCTTCCAACAGTAATTGCAACATCGAGTCGAAAATCTCAATTTGCATTCGACTTATGTAAAACTTTTCTTGATGCCGAAATCCCTTTATGGAAAGTGCAAGATTGTGGGTCTAGTGCAAGGTTTTTGTAATTGCCTTTTATTGTGTATTTTAGCTGTTTATGATGCCTTTTTGCCTGCCTATTTTAATGATTCATAATGCCTAAGCTTCCGGTCTCTGCTTATTACTTACGGCGAAGTATACATAGAACGGAGAAAAATTTTCTCCGGCGCTGGGACTCGAACTGGGTCTTCAGCTCTACATGCTGACGCTTTATCCACTAAGTCACACCGGATTCTAGTTCCGATGGCATATTGAATCCTTCTCAGTTTAAGATCTACCTCTCTGTTTCTCTTTGGTAGTGGTATGTGTGGGATGCAAGATCACTGCAATGACACTCACATTCAGTCGAAATGTAAAGAAATAATTGGACTGTTATCAATCTTAAAAACAGTATTTTACAAGTTAAGATCATAATTATAATACAGGGTCCGGCAGAATGATGCTGTATATGCATATATCTCAGAATCTGTCATGAAACCTGTGTAAAGTGATTCAAACTTCATTCTAAGATTTATAATTATCGAGAGAAAGTTTAATGATTGTCACTCATCTAACACCGGCTCTCACTTTTTATAGTCTAGCAACTCTACTATAGTCTACAACTGAATATAATGATTTATTTCTTTGTAACCTATCAATTTCCTTTTCATTTCTGTAATAACGATTTTTATAACTTTCTTTTCTAAGATGCCATCAAACTGGTCGTATTTGTATAAGCCTTCAACATTCCGAGTAACGAACTGTTAGAATTTTTACTTTTTCTTTAACATACGAGGGTAATTTCATTAGTCATGGCAACTATGTTATATCTTCTGAATAACCGAAAATGTGCAAATCTAGTCTTTCAGGTAAGGCTCCCTGTAAAGCAAATTTGAATACTTTCAAGGGAAAAATTGTTCCGGGGCGGGTATCGATCCCGGGACCTCTGGTTGAACGTACCAGCGCTCTGCCAACTAAGCTACCCGGGAACTCCACTCGACACCGTCTCAACTTTTCCCTTTATATCCACACAACTCGCGTGGGCTGACGAAACGCCAGAGACCCACATTGAGTGCACACAATCTCTGTGTGACTTGGATTGTGGTTTTCTGTTAACGTACACAGTGACGTAAATACAGAGTGTAACAAAAGTTTCTGGTACAATGAAGATTTTACTTTTTTTTCAAATATTTGATGGTAAATATAACATTTTCAACAAAATTATTAATAAAGGATTGCATCACACCACAATCAAGTAGTTCCAACTCCTACACCATAATATTTGGTCATGGTTCCTGAGAAAATGGAAACTAACGAAGAGAATAATTTTAACATACTGTTACAGAAACTTTTGTTACACTCTGTATTATGCAAATCTAGTCTTTCAGGTAAGGCTCCCTGTTAAGCAGATTTGAATAATTTTAAGGGAAAAATTGTTCCGGGGGGCCGGGTATCGATCCCGGGACCTCTGGTTGAACCTACCAGCGCTCTGCCAACTGAGCTACCCGGTAACTCCACTCGACACCGTCTCAACTTTTCCTTTTATATCCACACAACTCGCGTGGGCTGACGAAACGCCAGAGACCCACATCGAGTGCACACAATCTCTGTGTGACTTGGAATTGTGGTTTTCTGTTACCGTACACAGTAACGTATATATTATGCAAATCTAGTCTTTCAGGTAAGGCTCCCTGTAAAGCAGATTTGAATAATTTCAAGGGAAAAATTGTTCCGGGGCCGGGTATCGATCCCGGGACCTCTGGTTGAACGTACCAGCGATCTGCCAACTGAGCTACCCGGTACTGAGCTCAGGCGCAGTTCAGTTTAGTTGTACGAAATTGAAGAGTGCTCATTCAACAAAATAATATTAATACATAGTAAAATACAAACCACGTAATAACATACAGTACACAAATATAAAAAATACAAAAGTACACGAGTATTACATTACGAAGATGATATGAGACTGAGGATAATCGTATTTATGGAGAACGTGAGATTGTTACCGATTTTGAGATAGATGTGGATGGTGGTGTTGAGGAAGATGAGGATTATACAGGGTGTTTCAAAATACGGGGCATAATTTCAGATATGTATTTCCCACATGTAGACAATCAAAATAGTTCATGACAACATGTGTCCGGAAATGCCTTATTTCCGAGTTATGGCCTTCACAACATTGAAATTCACCGGAACGTTTTTCTTTCCGCAGGTCGTTGCCGTCAAAGGACACATTAAGAGGGCACTCTGACAGTTCATTCCGAGGCGAAGGTTACATTCAGTGTTGTGTAGGCGTTAGACTGTGCGACATGTATTCAAATCAAGAGCTGGCAGAGATACACTTCATGTACGGTAAGGCGGACGGCAATGCTGCGCTGGCTCGTCGTTTGTACCAGGAAAGGTACCCACAGCGACAATGTCCAGATCGGAAGACATTTGTACGTCTCCATTACCGTCTGTGCGAGTATGGAAAATTTAACTCTCCTGGTTTGGGAAGGGGACGACCAAGATCTACAACTCCAGAAGTACAGGAGGAGATTATGGAGGCTGTGAACATGACTCCTTCTATCAGCACGCGAAGGGTAGCGTTGCAAGTCAATGTTCCTCATACGACTGTCTGGAGACTGTTGAAAGAGTATCAATTATATCCTTATCATTTGCAACGTGTACAGGCCCTGTCACCAGCAGATTACCCTGCACGAGTTAGGTTCTGTCAGTGTTCTTGCAGCAGTGTGGTGTAAATCCGAACTTTCGTGCCTTAGTATTATTTACAGATGACGCACAGTTCACACGAGATGGCATAACAAATTTCCACAATCAGCATGTATGGGCGTATGAAAACCCACGTGCAACTGTTCCATCTCATCACCAGATGCGGTTCTCCCTCAACATGTGGGCCGGTATCATTGGTGATCGATTAGTTGGACCCTATGTACTTGTAAACAGACTTACGGGGCAGGCGTACACAAACTTCCTGGAAAACAACATACCTCATGTTTTAGAAGACACTCCACTGATCAATCGTCAACACATTCACTTCTTGCATGATAGCGCTCCTGCATACTTCAGTCGTACTGCTCGCCGGTACTTGGATCGAAGGTTTCCTGATCGATGGATAGGTAGAGGTGGCCCAATTGCTTGGCCTCCACGCTCGCCTGATGTGAACCCTCTCGATTTCTACTTGTGGGGCCATTTAAAATCATTGGTTTATTCATCTCCGGTGCCTGATTTGGAATCCCTTCGGAATCGAATTGCGGCATGTTCTGAGGACATACGCAATACTCCTGGAGTTTGGGATCGTGTTCGCAGGTCAATGAGACATCGATGTGAGGTCTGTATTCAAGCAGGAGGTGGACATTTTGAACATCTTCTGTAATGACAACGACCTGCGGAAAGAAAAACGTCCCGGTGAATTTCAATGTTGTGAAGGCCATAACTCGGAAATGAAGCATTTCCGGACACATGTTGTAATGAAGTATTTTGATTGTCTACATGTGGGAAATACATATCTGAAATTATGCGCCGTATTTTTTAAACACCCTGTAGTGTTGATGACGAATATGAGGATTGTAGTGAAGGTTAGGAGGATAAAATGGTAGTGAAGATCAGAATTATGAGGATTATGAGGATAATGAGGAAAGGATAATGTGTTCATAAAGAACATGAAGATAATAGTGAAAATGAGGGTTAATGTGGTAATGGATATAAAGAGGAAGGGGGTTATAGTGTAATAAGAATGAAGGTGTGGTGTAGAAAAGGAAGATGAGAATTGATAGTGGGGATGACAAAAATATAATTATAGTGAAAGTAATACTGAGGGTAATGTAACTGATCAGGAAGATGAGAATGAGTGTAATAATGAGAATAATAGGAAAGATAGTGGTTATGAAGAGGAGGAAGAACAGAGTGAGTATTATAGCGAAGATTAAGGATGATAATGCTGAGGATAAGTGCGACGGTATGATGATAATAATGATGTGAAGGATGAGTATGAAAGTGATGATTAGGGGGAAAAGAATTACAGTGGTGATGTGATAATGTGGAAGAAGAAAAGAAAGGCGAATATAACGATATTAAGATAATAATTATGGTACGAATGACAATGATGGCGGTAGTGGTCATGGTAGTGGATAATATTACACTTCTTTGTATTACGGTATCTTTAAGAATATTAAACCTTATTTTCGAAATATCCCCTTTTGTTACATTACATTGAATGGTGCAAAATTTGATCTCCAAATACTTTAATGATATACTTGTACTTTATACAACGTCAATGACAATAGTTACGTCTGTTTCAATAGGAATTCGACGCTTTTGATTTTTATTCATTCATTCATTCATAGTTTTCTGCCCAAGGGCAGGTCTTTCACAGCATTCTCCAATCTTCTTTGTGCCCTATTTTTTAGTCTCCGCGTACGATCCATATATCTTAGGGTGCTATTCATAGACATTTCGCTACCCCACGCTACGAGCGTGCTAAACAGGATTCATATCATATCATATCATATCGCTAACACTGGTTTATGAATACGAAAAACGTTAGTTCGCTGATCATCCACCGAAAGCCCCCGCTAAGAATGTTTATGAATAGGGCCCATAATGGTTATTTTCATATATGTATTCAAATTATCGTTTTCATAAATCCGATGTAGATATGGTGACCATACCTCTCGATTAATCGGGATTGTCCCGTTTTTTAGCCTTGAAGGACCTGTCCCGACTTTTATTAAATAAATAGACTTTTGTCCCGCTTTTTGGCGTCAGTTTGCAAGTTATAAACTTTTTACATGTGTACCGATAAATTTTACCTATAATACTTGCATACTGAATATATTTCTCTATGCTATAGATTGTATCTATTAATGATGGCAAGTTTTAGGTTGGTACTACCTGTTTTATTTATCGATAGAACAATAATATTCGATATTTTTTACGGTTATATTTGAGTTACCAAGATCAGCTAGCTGTTTAATCGATTTAATGTGTGTTTATAGTGAATATCAGAACCATTTTTTACTCCTTATTACAATGCCAAAGAGGCAATGTAAATTTGCAGAAGAGCTTGGAAAGAAATATCTTTGTTTTAGAGCTACGGTAAATAACTATTGAGTTCAACTTAACTGCAATAATTTTTATTAATATTTGCTTGCCAAACCTGAGTTGCTGAATGCAATAAAAACGTATGCTAAGTATGATTGGAACAAAGGAAGTAAATGAATCCCTTTGGAACCCTAATTTCTGATTCGAGCTAAATATTGATAAATTTGAAAGTGAATTACATTTCTTCTTATTTCTATAATACGCTATTTTTAACAAGTATAATTTGAAATTAGGCCTATTAAAATCTGTTCCTTCTTTTAGTGTTATTTACGTTCCATTTTGGTATGTGTATCCGTCTTATGGTTAAATTTAAATCAAATAAATACTGGATTTTAGAAAAAAAACATGGTGTCCCACTTTTTCCCTAAAAAGTGACTGAAGTCCCATTTTTACTCAAAGGAATTATAATCGCCCTAGGTGTAGACCTACGTATCTTATAAAATGATCGTCGGAGACTATCTTCATTTTCTTACTATATTACTTTACTATTTATAACAGCGTCAAGTCAAACATTCCACAATATTTCCATATTCAACGCATGTTTGTTTTTTCACTTTGCGAACAATCACTCTAGCCTGTTATGCTAAGGCTATTATTTCAGCGTTCTTTCATTGAGTCTCTACAGTTGCGTGTCGAGGCTAGAGCTCGATACAAGCACCCTCTGGAGGATTGACGACAAAACATAAACAGGTGACCATCGCCAAGTAGTTCAGCCGGGCGCAGTGTGCCGCTTGCAGCGACCACGCAATGTCCAGCCTCAAGGTGAGTGCCAAGTTTTTTTTTTTAATCTGGTTAGCGCACGCCCAGCAATTTTTATATCTTCTATAGTATTCATTTCTCACCAGCTGCCGAACACAGCCGTTGCAGAAAATTATTTGTGTAACTTTCATAGCGCCACAGTACTCGCGTCACAGCTGTATTAACTTGTCACTAATACAGACCACATGTTGCCCTAGTACCAGAAGGAAGGAGAGCGTTAATGAACCGATTACACTTCTGCTTCAGACCATCTAATGCAAATTTCTATCGATTACTAATTTTCAAAATTTCGGCGACGACATAATACAGTATAAATGTCATCTGATAAGTGATGTTTGTGTGTGCCAGTATGTAACAAAAGCGAGTGTAAAAAAATAAGAATAGCGGATACCCACAGTGAAGTGAAGAGGTGCATGTGTTAATGTGTGTAAACACTATATAATAAACAGGTAGCATTGTGTTGTGTATACGGGTGATAAAGGCAAGCAAATATGTTCTCTTATCAAAACTGTACATAGGCCTCGCATAATTACATATTTCACGGAATCTTCAAGATATTATTTTGGTTTTTGCCACTGATACCAGAGTAAGAATAAAAAACAGTAACAACAGCAGTAGTATAGTTGCAAATTCACAGATCTTTGTCTGAACCACTTATACGAAATTTACTGTCAGTGTTACTGTCGTAAACGTCACATGTGCTCCCTCCCTACTGTGTGAATTTTTTTTTTCCTCGTTTCATATCACACTGTTTCAGAGATGAGACGTAGACTGTTCCTACATATGTTTCGAAATGTATAATTCACATTTTATAAGTTCATTAGATATATTATGTAAGTTATATACACATTATGTGGTCGTGGTGTATGCGTGTGTATGTGTATCAGGTTTCATCATTTTATTGACTATGAGGTCGATATAAGATCATTAGTGTGTATACATGTCTGTGTTTGTGACATTCGTAGATCTAAGCAAGCAAGCCCACCAGTATCTCCTATAGATGGGTAATAGTGTTCTTACCTCTAGCTCGTCAACGCACTACATACGTAGCAAGGTTAATGCTATTCTTAACAACGAACAACTATCCAGTCCCGTAGACGGAAAATAAATTTCTTGCATTGCTCACTCAGGGAATCGAACCACGGACCGCTTGAATGGGACAAAATCGATTTTGATATGCCGATATAAATAAGTGTTAGTATTTGTTATATTTAATGTGCTGGCAATGTTTTTAGTAATAATAATAATAATAATAATAATAATAATAATAATAATAATAATAATAATAATAATAATAATGGCGGCCGGGTAGCTCAGTTGGTAGAGCAGCTGGCTACGGACTGGAAGGTCCGGGGTTCGATCCCAGGTGGTGACAGGATTTTTTCTCGTTGCCAAACTTTCAGAACGGCCCCGAGGTTCACTCAGCCTCCTATAAAATTGAGTACCGGGCCTTTCCCGGGGGTAAAAGGCGGTCAGAGCGTGGTGCCGACCACACCACCTCATTCTAGTGCCGAGGTCATGGAAAGCATGGGGCTCTACCTCCATGCTCCCCAAGTGCCTTCATGGCAAGTTAATAATAATAATAATAATATAGATTACATTTATTATAAAATATGTGTTACATATATTAAACCAAATTGAACATATTAAATAAATTATTAAACAAATGAAATTAAATTAATTTACCCCCGTACGCTTATCTCTACCCTATATGTGTATGTCAATAAATCCATTGTCCGAAATTATTATTATTATTATTATTATTATTATTATTATTATTATTATTATTATTATTATTATTGCTGCTCGGAATCAATATTCATGAGTCAATTTCAGTCATATAGCATGTACATAAAACATCGCAAAGTTTATTGGGTGATAGCAAAATTAATTAACTTCAAATCCTATCATCTTCTCTTGTAAGTTTAGATAATTACACCCTCTGTAGAAATGACCGAATCGGTAAACGCGGAGGTGGTGTTGCGATGTATGTGCGATCGGACTTACCGTTTAAAATTGTCTACCAGTCTTCGAATGAAGTCTTAGAACATCCTGAATATCTATTCATCGAAGTCGGTGCAAGCAACAAAAAGTGCCTCCTTGGAGTTGTATACAAACCCCCTAAATCAGGATTCTTAAGTGACCTTGAAACACCTTTGCTTAATCTTGTGCCTCACTATGACCATACTGTTATTTTAGGCGATTTCAATAAAAACTTATTAAATTCAAGTAATTACGCTACAGTTCAACTTAAGAACATGTTTGAGTCTTACAATATATCCATCCTTCCTTCCGCAGCTACCCACCACACCCAGGAATCGGAGACACTTCTTGACATTATTGCCACGACTAATCCTCAGCTAGTATTAACGAATGGACAACTACCAGCGCCGGGTATCTCAGCACACGACATAATCTTTTTAGAATATTCCTTGTATTGTCCAAAATATAAACCTCGCATCACATCATACCGGGACTTAAAGCTATTGAGCATGATGAATTAATCAATGACGCACTTAGCCTGCCTTGGACTGAAGTGTGGAACTTACCAGACATTGACGACAAAATCGAAAAATTTAACGACCTAGTAATTCAGTTATACGATAAACACGCAGCCTTGAAAACCAGACGAGTTGGTAGACACCCTGCGCCTTGGATGTGCGATGCCATAAAATTACTCATGACAGACAGAGACACTGCTTATCGTAAATACAGACGGAGCAAGGACGAATTAGTTTTTAATACTTACAAAGTTTTAAGAAATAAATGTAATCAAGCAGTAAGAAATGCTAAATTACGCCATGCACATTCCCTTATTCTACCTTCGGTAAGTGCGAAAGAATTGTGGCGTAACCTTAATAACCTGGGTCTAACAAAAGCAAAGCCTCGGGTAGATAACATCAACTTGTCACTCAATAGTCTAAATGAACATTTTGTCACTGCTCCACCTGAACCATTACATAAGCAAGAGACTCTTGAATTTCTCAGATCTTACCCCCAACCTGTGTGGGATAAATTCTTCTTTAAATACATTAACCCGACTGACGTAATGAAGACGCTGCGACGTATGAAATCTAAAGCCCAAGGTATAGACAATATAAATATCACTCTCCTGTATAAAATAATAGATGTGATCCTGCCGACCGTCACCCATATATTCAATGCATCTATTATGACTGGGTCCTACCCCTCTCTCTGGAAAATGGCATTAGTGAAACCTTTACTTAAATCTAACACACCTTCTACAGTAAACCAATACAGACCGATATCAATTCTTCCCACTCTTTCAAAAGCATTAGAACATATTGTACATGGACAACTTATGAACTATCTCGACGAACACAAACTCCTTGATGACTATCAATCGGGTTTTAGACATGGACACAGCACTTCTACAGCCCTACTTAAAGTGACTGAGGACATCCGTGAAGCTATGGATAGGGGTGAAGTAACGGCACTAACTCTTCTCGATTTCAGCAATGCCTTTGGTTCTGTTGATATCGACTTGCTTCTTGCAAAGATGAAGGCTTTGCACCTGTCAGACAATACCTTGAGCTGGATGGACTCCTACCTACGTGACCGCCAACAGTGTGTTTCACTTGATAATCAATTCTCCCAATGGAGATGCACAAAGGCGGGAGTGCCGCAGGGCTCCGTATTAGGTCCACTACTTTTCTCTATCTACATTAATGACGTATCAAAGAACTTACAGTATTGCCGATATCACCTCTATGCCGACGACCTACAACTTTACATACATTCCAGACCCAATACGATCAATGAATCGATTGACAAGTTAAATTGTGACCTAGCCACTGTCTCCACTTGGGCGGCCAATTTCGGACTCGCACTTAATCCAAGTAAGACTCAAGCCATAATTATTGGACATAAGCGTTTAGTTAACTCCCTTAATAACAGTAATCTTTCAGTTGTTACCCTTAACAACACGCTAATCCCTTATTCATCTGTCGTAAAAAATCTTGGCTTCTTTTTTGATAATAATCTAAGTTGGAATTTTCAAGTTAAAGAAACGATAAAAAAAAGTCTGTTCCTTCATTCACTGTTTGAGTCGCTTGAGAAACTTCTTGCCCCAGCAACTAAAACTTACCCTAGTGCAAACCCTAGTAACGCCGCACTTCGATTATTGTGACGTTTTGTTAAGTGACCTAAGTTCTGAATTGTCAGTCAAGTTACAGCGAGCTCAGAATATGTGCGTCAGATACGTGTGCAACATCCGACGGTATGATCACATATCACCGTCCTTCGCAAGTCTCTCGTGGCTCCGACTTAAAGAACGTAGAACTTTACACTCTTTGTCTTTACTCTTTCGAATTCTGCACACTTCAACACCAAATTACCTTTCGTCTCGTTTCTCTTATCTATACTCTAACCACGACGTAAATACCAGATCACTTATCTGTGGCACGCTAAGTATACCTCTTCATAGAACATCTTGTTATTCATCATCTTTTACAATATCCACCTCGCGTCAATGGAATTCCTTGTCACAAAGTATTAGGGGCTGCAAGACAATAAACACCTTTAAGAACAGCTTAAAAGATAACCTTATTAGCATTTCACTCCAATCATACTGATTTAAACTATCACTGACTACATTGTTACTTTTTTCTTTAGACATCATCCTGATTGTGCTGTATTTTAATTGTCTCGTAATAATCTCTTTCTATTATCTAATATTATTTGAAATATATTAACATTCTATGTATTTTAGTTTAGTTCTGCTACACAGTTTATTTCAGTGTTTAATTAATAGTTCATAGTATTTTGTTGGTTAATTTGTAAATAACTTTTGTATACATGTAACTCTCATCTAAATCAAATTGTTGGATTCTTTGTAAGTTCATGCATATGTATATACACTTTTTGCTGGTTGAGTGGAAGAGAAGGCCTTACGGCCTTAACTCTGCCAGCTAAAATAAATCATTATTATTATTATTATTATTATTATTATTATTATTATTATTCTAACGATGTAATAAAAAAAGAACTTGGAGTAGGATTTATTGATGTATTCTTCAACATTTAAAGAATGAACTTTACCGAAAAAGGGATAAATTTATTGTCTTTAAAAATGTGTGGTCCGTTCTACTTTTATTTATACCAATGTGCCCCACAATAAAATCATATTCGAAGAAAATCGTTATGGGTAAATTAATGGACAGCCACCTGAAAAAACGACCAAGAAGTGTTATAATTGTTGCAGATTTTCTATAGCAATATTTGCACTTTTTCATATAGCAGATGTACTACATTCTAATAGCACACACATCATTTGGCGTCCCTCCACCAACATTTACACAATTCATTAGGTGCATATGTCCCGTCAAGTGACGTCTCTTCAGCTCTAACGCCACACCCACCGGCCTAGTTTCTTCACATCCATGTATTCTACTAAAAAATTGACGATACAGGAATCTGTAAGAAAGAAGAAAGGTAGAGATAATCTTATCAGAGGTGTGCTCCATTTCGTTAGTATAGTGATTTTTCTTTGTCATACTTGCCAGTGAAAGAGCTTTAGAAATAAATTTATATAGAAGAAAATTTACACAATTTCAACCTTATCATAAGGAACAGATTGACAAGATTGTTGAAAAAACAAACGGAACACTAAAGTGTGCATTATGACACTAGAAATGAACAAATCAGTAGGCCTAAGGGATATCCTTAATGACATCTAGGCCTACATGACAATGAAGATGGTGGCGGTGCTGGTGTTATGATGGGGTGAAGGTGTTGAATGGTAGTGATAGTGAGATACAGCTGGTGATAGCAATGATTATGATGGCAATGGTGGCGACAGTGTTGTGATCAATAATGATGATGTTGTTAATGATGGCTCCTTGTGATGATGGCAATGGCGATACTTATGATACAGATTATTGTAATAATGGCAGAAATTATGGTATTTAGCAGAGGTGATGGTTTTGATGATTATGTTAGTGGTGATAGTGGGATGACAATTATCGTGGTCGTATGCTAGTTAAGGTGATGCTGTCGATATTATTTTTAAGGAGAAGAGATCCGAAGTCTTACCCTGCATCCTGAGTCTTATTGTGCTTACCAGTACTTTTCTGTAAATGATACATGTATCCGAACGGACGCGCTCTTGTACAAGTACAGCTCACCACACCGTGAACTCAACCCCGTCTGTGGTACGGATGATAATATGAATTAAAGATGGCGAAATGATTTCGAGGTTCAACGCCGAAAGTTACCCAGAAATTCGGCTTCAATTAGTTGAGGAAAAACCTCGGAAATAATCCACCAGGTAACTTGTCTCAACGAGAATTTGAATCCAGACCCGCTCGTTCACGATTAGACGTGCTGTGCTACTCCACAGCGGTGAACATGCTGTAGATGTTAGGTAGTGATCGTGTTGGTGGTGGTGCTGACGATAAAGTTGGTGGTAAGGGATCTGATTTTTCTTATTTTTGCTAACAATTAATGAAAACCGTCTTATTTAAATTTTTTTGGTTACTTTTATTCTATAATAATTTACGTCATCTATTCGCACAGAAGATAAAGAAGAGTGCATAATTTTTGTTGGGGCTATTCCAATAATTTTTCTTTTTTTACTTTTATTAGAGTTACAGATGTAATCTTGAGAATTAGGCTTTTGGGTTTTACATCCTGTTCTGAAACTTGGCATTTCCAGTGTTTCGGAATTACTTACAGGTTCCATCATCGGGCGAGATAGGTGAGACCGGGCTAATCCGGACTGCTGTTGTTTATATGGGAAACTCGGCTTTTCGATTACCACTAAAATTTCGGTGTTGAATTCAGACGAGATGGCCTCAGATTTGAAAATTTGTGAAGATGATCCATGTCCGTCACTGAGTCTACTTTGTTACACGTAACACATTTTTGTTATATTTTATAAATGGAGATTCTGTATAAATGTGCTGCCAAGCAGACATGACCAGTTCTTAGCTATAGAATCTATCTAGGTGATTATAGTATTATAGATTTTAGGAGAATTTGCCACAATTGATTTGTACTGTCAGCTTAAAAATTAAGCTATTTCTTTCTGGATATTTGTATTTATTATTAATTCTGCAGAAGGACACGGAAATGTTGAATTTTTCTTTTGTAGAATTTTGGTACCATTTTAGTCTATCTGCCAGTTAATTCCCAAAGTGTGCAGGTATCCATTGTACAGTAATGTTTTTTTTTTATTTTGTAAGACTGTGATAGCCTATGAATAGATTTTTGGATTCTAGTATTTTATTGCTAACTGGTACTGTACAGGACTGGTAACTGTGTCCGCGGTCTTGTTGCGAGGAAAAGATTTTCTGATGGAAGCGAAGAGGAAGGGAGGCATTGAGCTGACGTTTATTACAGATAAGAAAGAACACTATTGCAGTACATGACTGAAGAACTTTATGACAGATGATAGATATAATATTGCTGATGCTTCACACACTCGTATATTGCTACGTGAACTCCTGATACTGCAAAATAGAACATCGCTGGCCACGTCAGGAATGCTGAGCCTGGAATTGTATCATGCATTGCCAGAAAATGATTAGATACGAACAAATTCGTTGATTTGCAAGGAATAGGTCTTATTGGTTCGACATTTCTTGCGAACAGTCTTTCAGCAAGTTAAACGTCAAGAAGAATAGTGCTTGAAGCCATATCACTGATGAACATTTAATATGTGTTTTATATTTAATAGATCAATAATCAATCAATCATTCAATCACTATGACACATCAAAACCAGAGCAGTGACTACCTAGATCAAAACCATAAAGTTTTTGGTCTGAATTACAATTTTCCTCCAAGCTTCTCTACCTTCCGCCATGATTCTATTTCCTCCTGTTGCATTTAACCTGCTCTAAAATGGAACCTAAGATCGAAGCCATTATAAACAAAAAGAAGTGCCAACTTTCAGTAGACACGTCAAAGAAAATTGAAAGCGAGAGAGAGAGAGAGAGAGAGAGAGAGAGAGAGAGAGACAGAGATATCGAAATAAATTACGTCAGTTTTCACTTTTAATAGGCCTATCCCAAATATTTACGAATTTTGTATTATTTTATTGTTAATTAATTTGTGTTTCGTTATTTCGATAAGAGTATGGTTATAATGAGAGCTAGGAAGTTGGAACCAAAACTATTAAGTTGTCCGAGCTTGGACTATATTTCTACCGAATGAATTGCAGTGACACAGCTCTAAATGTCAACAAACCAGCACAACTGACATGTACAATCGGGTGGTAACCAAACTTGTCTTTGTGCCAATGATCCATGGGCATAAAACAAGAAACACAGTAAATACATACGCCTACAAGGATATCATGAGTGGATTTAATACCCTTATATACAGGGACATCATTTTATTTTTACTAATATTTTTAATATTAACCTGGCTATATCTTTGGATTAAAGGTCTAGAACCGGAAAAACCGTTTGCTCCCCCTTCCAAGACTGAAGATGGATGATACTGGCGTAAAATACAAATCACTTTACTAGATATGAGGGAAGAAAATTAGTACATCCATTTACGTAAACTAGGAAATATCGCAATTTTGAATTTGATCATTTTCATTAGGTTTTTGTTTAATCAAAATACAGTACAGTATTAACAATGAGTGTTTTACTCACGAACTGAGCTGTCCATGCGGACGTATTCATTATGCAGTGTATATTATACTGTCTACAGCACATTAGCGTACACTATAGAGAATGAAGTTAAATTGAAAAATAATCATAATATGAATATTTAAACACATTTTTGAAAATGGTGGCCGTTCATTTCGATACAGGCTTCAGTTCTAATGTGCATATTATCGCACTATAGACTATTGTACGTAATTCCAATTACCAGTTTCGTCCTTCGTACTAGTAACTAGTGTTGAAATAATTCTGTACCTACTCTATAAAAGAGACCTTACGTACTGTAAATTCAATCTTCACTTCTGCCCGATCCGAAAAGATAAAATTACTCAGACATGCTATCTACTGTCCGTCCAAGTGGTTACGTCGCAGCGTCGTAGAAAGGGAGGAATTCACGTGACAGTCAATTACTTAACAAGGCTCTTTTATTTAAGTTATTTTAAACAATTGTATGGGTATAATATTACGTAGACGTACAATCCCTAACAGAAATTAATGTTCTCAGAAAAGAGCTAAGACAGCCCAGCCACTAGCATTTACAGAAGCAGGTAGGGGAAACCGGGATGCGACGTAGGCAAATGGAAAATGATGCAATAATCAAAGCTCTTTCGTCACTGGAAAACGCGAACATATTTTTGGAATGTACTGTTTACTATGATCGTAAGGCTACTATGACTGTATATGCGGTCCTGGATCTGTGTGGAGGACGGTTGAACTTCGTTAGTAGAAGGGGTGGGAGTGAGGTACATTCAAAAACTCAGATACAATAAAAATTGAAGTAAAAATAAAATGATTGCCCTGTAGTACGGCTTTCAAGTGAGGTAAACTGCGTTCTTTTCTTTTTATTTTAGTGTAATTAATGTAATATTACATATAAACTGATGCGTTAATAATTCCCTGTACCTATATTTAGTTAGTTATAGGCTTATATATTTATAAATTATCATAAGGAAGGTTACTGAAAGAAAAAAATCTTCGTCCTTTGTTTATTGTAAATGGTTTAACTATTTTTTTCTGAAGAAAGAGGAAGCCGAGGAGCTCTCATTGAAATGAATAATAATAATAATAATAATAATAATAATAATAATAACGCATTCGGTCTTACACTTTCGTACACACTAAAATAGTCGCTTCCATGCTGCATTAATTTTGAATTAAGGAACAAAAGATGGGAGTTTTCCTTCAACCAAATGAAGCAGAATTTGTTGGGTAACTGTTGGCGTTGGATCTCGGACTCATTTCGCCATCATTAATTCATATATCATCATCATCCATACCATATATCCTGGGTTAAGTTCGTGGTGCGGCGTGCTATATTTGTAAAAGAGCGCAGCTGTTCGGCTACCCAGTCATTCACAGAATATGAATGGTAAGCACAATAAGCCTCAGGCTGCAATGTAAGTCTTCGGGTCTCTCCTCCTTACAAGATAGAGAGAAAAAAAGAGGAACGAGAGATTAGTTCTCTGTCAACTTGGAGTAGAACAATAGAATAACGGAAGCTATAAACAAGGCTTCTGGAAATCTGACATGAAGGAAGAAGTATTTCTGGAGCATGAAGCTCTCCCTTGCGATAAATGTGTGAGGCAAAATGAACTTCAACGTTAATTGCGTTGTAATGTGTTATAGCACGTTTTACGACTAGAGTTGATCTCAATAGCCTTAGAGAGTATATACTTGACCATATTCCTGGAAAACCTGCACTTTGCTGTTTGTGATGCAGGTATAGGGAGGGTTGAAATAAAGTCGCTGATTATTACTATTTAATACGAGAAAATTCGTACCGGCACCGGAAATCGAACCCAGGACCTCTCAGCTCTGCGCGCTGAGCGCTCTTTCCAACTGAGCTATGCCGGGACACGATCCACGGCCCCGGCCGAACCCCTCTCTTAATGCTTTTACGGCCTTACGCTGATGTTTTATATCTATTTTGTACAGATGCTACAGTCATATCCAGTTTGCTATTTCAAGCAGTTTGGTGTGAATTCTGGTATTGTAAACTTGTAAAGAGAGGCAATCTTAAGTGTAAGTTTTATCTTATGCTTAATTGTAGTGTCTTTGATAGAAGAGGGAATTATATTCTTTCCGAAAATAAAGAGCTTATATGGCGAGTTTACGAGTATTTTCAGAAAAAATATGACGATGCGAGGTGCGGTAAACCTAGGATATCCGTCACTAAGTGTATGAAAGAACTATTAAAGCGACTGGAATTAGTTAAAAGTAGGATTCTTACGGAGAAAGAGCAACGAAAAACGGCCGCGTCATTGTTCTAAAAATAATATAGTTAATTTCGACATTGCATTGGATCGCGCATTGGGAAAGAATATTTTGTGTGGAGAAGGATAAAAGGTTCCAAAGCGAAGTTGTGTCTCCCTGTATTTCGATCATCTCTCTGAAGGATAATGAAAAACATTGTGTTCCGTTTTAAGAAGAATATGGCGCAAAAGTATTTGATGGGACGTAAGGATAAAGTTGCGCTACGCAATCAGTTTCTTTGTGCAAATAAAGATAAAAGATCGACCAAACGTGCTGTATTTTTTCCCGACAAAACATGGATAAATGTGAACATGATAAAAATAAACTAAGGACAATAGTGTTGATGTCGCAGTTCCGCGTGCGCCAATTGGTAAAGGTTCCAGGATTATAGTATACTTTTTTTTATTGGGTTATTTTACGACGCTGTATCAACATCTAGGTTATTTAGCGTCTGAATGATATGAAGGTGATAATGCCGGTGAAATGAGTCCGGGGTCCAGCACCGAAAGTTACCCAGCATTTGCTCGTATTAGGTTGAGGGAAAACTCCGGAAAAAACCTCAACCAGGTAACTTGCCCCGACCTGGTTTCGCAGCCAGACGCGCTGACCGTTACTCCATGCCCGTAGTGAACAGGGGGTTTCTAAAATAATGGGCTACTGCTGTTCAAATGGGGTTCAACTAAGTATTATTACGAAGAATGGAGAGTGATTGTTTCAGGAACAGTTTTTACCTCATATTGAACCTAATTCTGTGATTGTTATAGATAACGCAATATATGATACACACACGAATGGTCTACAAGGATTATGAAGTTTCTTTAGAAACGTTCAGTAGTCCTCTCACCCTTCTCCAAAACTGACCTGCCAGCTAATGGTTTAAAAACCCGGCGAGACAACCCTCTCTATTCCTGAAATACGCCATAACACATAACATTCTCAGAAAAAGGAAAATTAATTTGATATGGGTCAAAGAAATAAATTAAATGTAGTTATACTGCATTATGCACTTATTAACTACAGTAACTCAGAGCTGAACATTTTATTAGTTTGAGGTTACATAAACAAATTACTACATTTAGAAGAAAATGCAGAGACACAAGTATACAACACCTGTCGACTTAATTTTCTGACAAGTTAGAAATATTTTGCTGCAACGTTATATTTGATAAGAGTTGTATATCCATCAAAATACAAAGTTCACATAATATTTATGGCACTAAATATTAATTATCTGTTGGAAAGTGCAAAAGCACACGAAGGTAATTTGCATACAATTTATAAGTGTACATTTTAAACCCTTAAGGAAAACAAAATTGGTGTTATGAAGATGATATATTCTATGCGATTATACGTTTGACGTTGACTTCTGTAATGTGGTGTAAAATATAGGTATTCTTACCTGTAGTTCGTTTATTGAACTATGAGCGATACCAAAATAAGACCATTTGCTATGCAGGCAAGTTAAAAATTATTAGGTTTATAGGGAATAACTTTCATTTTCTACCTTGTGCACAGACACTCTTTTCTTTGACATAAATAGTCTACTTTGACATAAACACTTCTATAACGAAGGGTCGCTAGAGAAAAACGGGTGGCGGAATGGGATAATGGAGACAGGATACAAAGCAATCTATTTCCAAAAATCCGCACTCCAAATTTATAGGGATATTAAAAGATTTTAATAAAATTGTTCCTATTGATATTCCTAGCGTTATTACTTACTTGTTAAATAATAATAGTAATATAAGTTAAATAACTTGGAAATAAAATGTTCAAGAGAAAAGATATTTTGTGAATATAAGAGTGATATTTAAAAAAATAATTGAAAAGGAAATGATATTTCACTACGAGAACGCTACATACCGTTCGTGAAGTCTTGCGTGGCTCTTTTGAAGCACTGTATGTTTGGAGAGGATTCACTTCTATTCATTTAAGAATTATTAGAAAAGAAACATTTCTATAAAAACGCTGGTTTCCGTAACGGCTAACGTTGCTATAGTTTTACAAATGATTTCCCGTAGATATCTTTTAGGCCGTAAAAATTTTACCTGAATTATTGGCAGAATTTTGTAGATATTGATTAAGTGCTACAGAAAGTTAAGCACATTTCTACTCTACTTAATGAGTACGGCTACTTTAATTTTGCAAATAAATTCGTACAGATATTTCAAAACCTAAATATTTTATCTGACGTTCTCTATTGAAGGCATAAATAAAGTTAATTTCTGTGAAATAATCCTTTTTGAAGATACGCTGTCTATATCATTTCAATGATCAATTTGACAGCAGTAAAAAAATAAGAAAATGATTAAAATTTATTTCAATCATAATTTAATGCTAAAATTTTTAATTTTAAAGGCTATTTAATTTTTTAGTAAAGTAATTACATTTCATGAGCATAATTATCGGTTTAATTGGCTAATTTTACTGAATATGAACAAAATCCGTATGAAGGTTTAAAAAAATTTGTGTAGACAGACAGAAGAATGCTTATGAAGAATTCTGAGGGCACAAAACACAGGACATCGATTTTTTGGGTATCGCATTAGCCTACTTTCTTTTTATCTCCATTCCTGTTTTCTTTGTTTTTTCTTCTATTTAATGTCTTCCATTATAAAACTTGTACTTGAAATTTGGGAAAAGGAAATTGTACCAGAACAATGGAAGGAGTCCATAATCGTACCTATTTTTAAGAAGGGGGACAAGACTAACTGTAGTAACTTTCGAGGAATATCACTTTTGTTGACGTCGTACAAAATTTTGTCGAATATCCTTTTGCGAAGATTAACTCCATATGCAGATGAAATTATTGGGGATCATCAGTGTGGTTTTAGGCGTAATAGATCGACTATTGATCAGATTTTTTGTATTCGGCAGATATTGGAGACAAAATGGGAGTATAAGGATACAGTAGGCCTACATCAGTTATTCATAGATTTCAAAAAGGCGTATGACTCGGTTAAGAGAGAAGTTTTATATAATATTGTAAATTTTATACTAAACAACAATGTAACTTTTATTTAAAGCAACAATAATTCCTTTCTACAATTCACCTTAAACTCTCTCGTCAACAATAGGATTTGCACTCAACACAGTATTCGTTATTGCACTCCACAGACGAAAATGACAATTTACTTGGATTATTGAGAACAACAATGAACTGTTAATTTTAACTAATGTTTACAAAGCACTATTTACAAATCAGAACTGTCAGTTCTGAGTTCGTTTGCCTTGGCTAGTAAGCTCTTCTAGCTCAGTCACTCGAGTTCACAGTATCTCGAACCCCAGACCTTCAGAGACAGACCACTGAACTTCGAACTCAGATCCCCCAACTGCGGTCCACTGCACTCGAACTCCGGGCTTCAGGCTCCACAGTTACGGACACAACTCTAGTCACGCTCTATTCTCGAAGCTGGCTTCACTGCTACACAAGACTAACTCGCTTACTGTCCAAATCTGCCTGTAACAACACTGGCTTACTGACGGGCTGACTGCAGTTCACTCGCGTGCGTAATTTATAACCACAGCGACATAGACGAGAAAGTTCGAGCTCTCGATTTTTCCACTTCGACGGACTTCTGCACCTCTCTCGGCAAGCAGCAAATGCGCGCGCGCAACCTCCCCTCGCCGCGTCGCCGTAGTACTCCGCATCTCTTACCTCTCAGCATGCAGATGCTCCCGTACGTTCGCTACATCCTAAGCGACCAACGTTTATTCGGCCACGCCCCCTGTCGGAAACGCGTTCGAACCCCGGTGCAGCTGTCACAATATTCTTATTGAATTTGGTATTCCCAAGAAACTAGTTCGATTAATTAAAATGTGTCTTAGTGAAACTTACAGCAGAGTCCGTATAGGCCAGTTTCTATCTGATGCTTTTCCAATTCACTGCGGGCTAAAGCAGGGAGATGCACTATCACCTTTACTTTTTAACTTTGCTCTAGAATATGCCATTAGGAAAGTTCAGGAAAACAGGCAGGGTTTGGAATTGAACGGGTTACATCAGCTTCTTGTCTATGCGGATGACGTGAATATGTTAGGAGAAAATCCACAAACGATTAGGGGAAACGCTGAAATTCTAATTGAAGCAAGTAAAGCGATTGGGTTGGAAGTAAATCCCGAAAAGACAAAGTATATGATTATGTCTCGTGACCAGAATATAGTACGAAATGGAACTATAAAAATTGGAGATTTATCCTTCGAAGAGTTTGAAAAATTCAAATATCTTGGAGCAACAGTAACAAACATAAATGACACTCGGGAGGAAATTAAACGCAGAACAAATATGGGACATATCTGTTATTATTCGGTTGAGAAGCTTTTGTCATCTAGTCTTCTGTCAAAAAATCTGAAAGTTAGAATTTATAAAACAGCTATATTACCGGTTGTTGTGTATGGTTGTGAAACTTGGACTCTCACTTTGAGAGAGGAACAGAGATTAAGGGTGTTTGAGAATAAGGTTCTTAGGAAAATTTTTGGGGCTAAGAGGGATGAAGTTACAGGAGAATGGAGAAAGTTACACAACACAGAGGTGCACGCATTGTATACTTCACCTGACATAATTAGGACCATAAAATCCAGACGTTTGAGATGGGCAGGACATGTAGCACGTATGGGCGAATCCAGAAATGCATATAGAGTGTTAGTTGGGAGGCCGAAGGGGAAAAGAGCTTTGGGGAGGCTGAGACGTAGATGGGAAGATAATATTAAAATGGATTTGAGGGAGGTAGGATATGATGGTAGAGACTGGATTAATCTTGCTCAGGATAGGGACCAATGGCGGGCTTATGTAAGGGCGGCAATGAACTTCCGGGTTCCTTAAAAGCCAGTAAGTAAGTAATGCCTTCCATTTCCTATTACTTACAGTTCAGTACGATGTAGGGGTGGGTGTATAAGCATGGACCAACACTTGACCGACACATATTGTGAGCCTCCTTTGACTTGTGGTCAGCACAGAGCACAGACACTTCTTTACATACTTTATAATAAGAAAATAATGATAATAATGTGGGCCTATGTATACAAGTTCTTTTATCTTATCGTTAGAACGAAAACAAATAAAGAGCGCATGACGTTACGAGTAATAAATTCGTACCAATAGGTGAATAATAATGAAATGATACCCAAAGAAACCTTGATGGGGGACAAAGAAATCGTTAATTATTCAGAAGAGATATGGCTTTAGACATTTGTAACGACCCCAGCAAGTAAGAAACCCTTCCCTCCACTTCGCTCCTTTTGTTCAACTGAAGACGAATTTAGACTGAAACTTCGAAACGTCGCGAATGCCTGTTTCCATGATCAATAATGAAAAAAGTTCAAGTGCTGTTTCCTGTGAAACAAGTTTAAATGAACTAGCAGAGAGAAAAGATACTATAAGATAGCAATTGTTATTAGAGAAAAAAATTCGCTCAGACACCGGGGTTCGATCCCGGGTCCTTGGTTTTACGTATCAGCGCTCTAACCACTGAGCTACACCAAAGTTCAGTCCACAGCACCGGATCGAATCCCTCTCCTCTAGTGTTTTTCCCTTTATGGCCTTACTTCATGCTCGACACATATGTTGACATAGGCTATATTAAGTCAACTGCCATTATACGAGGAGCGCACTTATTTGAGTGACTTGGTGGCCAGGATTCCACAGTATATGCACTAATGGGCGAAAAATCTACGTAAAGATTAATTTTTGGTCCTACAAAATACAATAATGGTAACAATTGGTAACCGGATTCGATCAGGTGCTGTGGATTGAACTTCGGCGTAGCTCAGTGGTTAGAGCGCTTGGTACGTAAAACGATGGACCCGGGTTCGATCTCCGGCGCAGGAGCGAATTTTTCCCCTCTAATAGCAAGTATAGTTACCATAACAGACAAATTCTGTAGGACCAAAAATTAATCTTTACTTAGTATAATGTAAGATGTCAACATCAACTGGCAAGCAGTAAATGGAAGTGGAGATTCTCCTAATATTTTTAATTGTGGAGTTGCTAATTATGGTGTTATAATAATAATAATAATAATAATAATAATAATAATAATAATAATAATAATAATAATAATAAATAAGATGATAATGACGAAATAATGTTAGCAGTGACAATGAATATGGCAATGATATGGTGTTGGTTTAGAGTGGAAACAAATTTTAGCTCTATTTGCAAGAGTGAATAAGGTGACACTTAGAATCTAAATACATCAGAAGCGACGCATTGAAACCACGAATAACGATCAACTTCTTGCAGGAATAAATTGACGCATGAATACATTATTTTATAGGAAGCGCAGCAAACAGTCTCACACATTTTGATAAAAAGCCACAATGAACCTAGAGCGCTTACTTATCTAGTTGTAATGGTCTTGTAAAGTCTAATATAACTGACCAAATCCTGCAGGTTTGGTGTTTTCGGAAATGATTCCACGTAAAGCAAAAATTATTTTACGTTGAAATAATTTTATCTTTTTTTTTATCATATGGAGATCTTACATCGAGTGATGCACACGTGCATCGCGTCGGTGGAAAGATAGCATTTGTATGATTTCTTAGGCTTTCGCGGTGACTGATCATAATTAGGCTTTTGAGCATTCCACCGTGTCCTGGAGCTTAACATTTCCAACGTTTTGTTCATCACCAGGCCAAATTGTTTCCTCCTCTGTGTTAATAATATTAAATATGTTCCAGAAAGCAGTACGAGCAATCCTTAGTTATTCTTCTTCTGCTATTCTAACTATAGCATAAAGCTATATCCATGTGAGAGGGGTCTGTCGCAACCGCGAGGAAAAGGGTAGGTATTAGGTTCGGGATGGGGGTGGCCTTTCTATGACATTGACACACAACTACCAGTTCTGAATATATATTGCGAGAGTGCAGTCAACTTGAGTTTACGGTATTCTTTACAGTGTTCAATTCAGAACTTCCTTATACAGTAATTACAGTATATCTGTATAATTCAGTGTAGTACGTATATTCAGTATAAGATTAGTATAGTATAGTATAGAGTGTAGTGTAGTGATAAAATAGTATAGTATGTGTATAGCTATAGAATCGGAGTAATAGTAATAGATGATAGAGTAGTGATATTAGCAAGAACGATAGTCTTAAACACTTTCGTTTAGTATGGCCAATAGAAAGACAAACACGACTACTCATTCATAGTGAAGCAAGAGAAATAATAGCTAACATCATAGAGAAGTGCGATGAGGAAAGCGTGCAAAAACATTTGAGGTTTCCCTTAAATAAATCAACTGAAAGAGCGTCCAAATATCCTGGAGTAGGGTATAGTACAGTAAAGAAGATTAGGAAGAAACATTAAGAAAAGAAAGCAGTCCGGAGAGACTTCTGAAATCGCCAGGAAAAAAGAGAGGAATGATGTCTCGTAATATACTGCATGTAGACGACTTCGACAAGTGTGTTATAAGTAGGGGGCGGATGTTGATGACCTAAAAATCTACTTAAAATGATCATTAAAATGTCCTGAAACTAATAGAAAAAGGTATGAAATTAAAACAAAATGATATTTAAATATTATTTACCATACTCGCACCACAACTTCTTAAAAATTAGTCACCTTCTTTCAATGCCTGCCGTGCAAATCTCGGAGAGAGAAGGCAACTTCCTGGTATTTGGCTAAGATAAAGGAACATGCAACAAAATGAAAGTTTTAAGGGAAAACTATAGATTTTAATGAGGGTTTACTATGTGTTTCAATCAGGGGTGGTCCATGGCAATGGCTTCATTCTCCGTCTCCTCCTCCTTCCGCGCTTCACTTTTATTACCAGATCTTTCAGATGAGGAGAGTGTGAATGACGAAACAAATTGTGGGCGCAGCGTGCATTCTTCCAATCCTTATGTTAAAAATACTGTCTACTACAGTAGACATACTTTCCGAACCATGTTGAGGACACAACGTCCTGTCCAGGACATGGTAAAAGTTTCCCCCCCTTCCAAACATAAATTCTAAAGACACCCTCGTACCGACAAAAGAACAATAGCAGTCAAAGTCCTCACTTAAACTAAGCTGCTGTCATGTATTTTATATTTCTTCCGTTGTGTGAAGTGAAGCCGTGAGTGGAATGAGGGATGGACTTTAGAGTCTGCTCCAAACTATAAAACTCAAACTTCACTGTTATTCACTTATTCAGTAGGTAATTACTATTGACCTATTTGGTTAGAAAATGATTTAGCAGACTTATCGGCAAAGAACAAAGTAAAATGCATTCCAAATGATCTCAAAGTTCTTCAAAGTATTAGAAATTACCAAAAATGCCGAAAACATATAAAAATGACCTCTTAGTTCAAAAACGTCAAAAAATGCAAAAAATTCAGTAATAAGAAATTACTTTTTTTACATTGATATTAATATAGAAAAAATTTCTATATTAATAGGCATCGTCCTAATGTAAAAAATAAGAAGATGACTTTTCATCAACATCTGCCCCCTAGTTATAAGAAATACAATACAAGACTTCTATATTCAAGGAAAGAGAATGGCGACAATACCTAAACTTTTGACGGTAATTAAAGAAAAAAATCAATTTTCCTTGGGGCAGAAAATCACTGAACAGAGTTGTGAAAAGCATGGGGTATAGATGGTGGAAATGCCAATCAAAACGAAAAATCTTGGTAGAATGACCGGATATTATTGATTGGAGGGGAAACTATCTGCGTAAAATGAAGTATCGAGAAGAAGAACGTGAAATTGTGTACGTAGACTAGACATGGGTCGATAGTAATTTAACTCACCGAAAATGTTGGAAAAGTGATGACGTAATGGGAGTTCAGGACAATATGAATTCGGGAAACAGAATGATCATACTACATGCCGGGGGCGCAAGTGGTTTTCTTGCCGGTGCAGAACTAATATACAAAGCTGGCTCTACAACAGGAGACTACCATGGGCAAATGAATAGCGTCAATTTTCAAAAATGGGTAGTTAATCAACTTATGCCAAATCTTCAACCAAATTCTGTTGTCGTTTTAGACAATGCACCATACCATTGTATTCAGGTTGATAAAGCGCCATCATCCTACGCCCTCAAAGGGGACATGATAGAGTGGCTGCGAAAAAAAGGAGTCGAGTGCAATGAGACAGTGAGTAAGAACGACCTATATAAACTGATTCTTCCACTGAAACCTAAGGAGAAAAGGTATAGGATAGATAATATATTGTCAGGTAGCTGGCATGTTGTGATACGTCTTCCTCCATATATGTGTGATTTAAATGTCATCGAACTCGCATGGTCGAAAATCAAGAGAATTGTAAGGGACACGAATGTCACAGGAGTTTTGTCTTTAACAAAACTATGCGAAACTACGAAGAACGCAATACAGGAGGTAACACGGCAAGATTGGGCAGATTTCTGCCACTTTAGAAGCAGAATATTGGGAAAAGGACGAAGTATTTCCAAATGTAATTGTCCAAATATGAATCAACTTGAACACTGATAGTGATAGTGAAGCCGAAGTCAGTTCATCTTCTGAAAAATCCGTGTGAAACGCGACTCCGTCTGCATCCCACTGCAACCCTACACACTGCAAGGTAAGAGGAAATGTTTTTTACACGCATAATAGTACGTTTACCAATAAGCTCAGGGAAATGATACAAGACTTTTTCCTTCTTACGGGCCTCCCCGGATAATTTATCGGTATCATAATCCTCAATAAGCATGTTTGTAAAACGTCTTCTCATGTTATAATGCGATGTGTACCTAATAATGTTATTATTCACACATTAAACAACGCCCATTCCCGTCTTCTAGCACAAAAAATATTTATCTTCCCACTCAGAATCAAACACAGGACTCCTACGTGGACTCATGTTGTAAGCGATCCAGCAATGTTCAGTATGACTGGCAGTATACAGTAAGTAACGAACGGCATGAGAATTTGAGAGTGGAAATGCACGTCGTGAGCGATTCTTCGCCATCCCTATACATGTACAGGGACATCATTTTATTTTTACTTCAATTTTTATTGTACCTGAGTTTTTAATGTACTTCACTCCCACCCCTTCTACTAGTAAACTTCCAACCATCTCCATACAGAACCAAGGCCACGTATGCAGTCAAATTCGCCTTATGATCACAGTATAGCCTACAGTACTGAGTTAGTGAGTGTAGTACGTTCCAGAAATATGTCCGTTTGCCTACGGCGCATCCCGGTTTCCCCCACCCGCTTCTGCTCGCTCCTCTGTAAAGGCTAGTGACTGGGCTGTCTTAACTCTTTTCTGAAAACATTAATTTCTGTTAGGAATTGGACGTCTATGTAATATTATACAAATGTTTAAAATAACTTAAATAAAAGGGCTTCGTTAAGTAATTAACTGTCACGCGATTTCTCTCCTTTCCACGATCCTGCGATATAACCACTTGGACAGTAGATAGCATGTCTGAGTAATTTTATCTGTGCGGGTCGGGCAGAAGTGAAGATTGAATTTACAGTACGTAAGGTATTCTGTTATAGAGTAGGTACAGAATTATTTCAACATGAGTCACTAGTACGAAGAACGAAACTGGTAATTGGAATTATATGCAATAGTCTATAGTGCGATAATATATACAAAAGAACTGAAGTCTGTATCGAAATGAACGGCCATCATTTTCAAAAATGTATTTAAATGTCCATATTATGATTATTTTTCAATTTAAATTCATTCTCTAAATTGTACACTAATGTGCTGTAGACAGTATAATATACACTGCATAATGAATACATTCGCATGAATAACTCAGTTCGTGAGTAAAAACACGTATTGTTAATACTGTACTGCATTTTGATTAAACAAAAGCCTTATGAAAATTATCAAACTCAAAATCGCGATATTTCTTAGTTTACGTAAGTGGATGAACTACTTTTCTTTCCTCCTATACCTAGTCAAGTGATTTGTTTGTATTTTACGCGAGTATCATCGAACTCCAGTCGTGGAAGGGGGTAGCAAACGGTGTTTCCGGTGCTCAAACCCTTAATCCAAAGGTATAGCCAGGTTAATATTAAAAATGTTGGTAAAAATAAAATGATGTCCCTGTACAATGTAGAAATGTAACACTGATGCCGTGTCTCAAAGCTCAAGTCCATACTACACACTAGTGACTAGCAACTAGGTGACTTGTAAACTACACACTAGGAGCTTTGGAAATGTATGCTTGAAACATGTCCTTCTTCATAGACTATTTTTCTAAAAACCATGACATCACGGTGCAACACTGAATTAAGAAGGCAGTGTCCTAATGCAGTTTCATTACGAATTATGTGGAAAAGATTAGGGTTTAATATATTATAATAATGTTTAAAACATTGTACAGAAGGTACTAACAATGTCAGTGTTCAAAGTTAACATGTTATTCTACATTATATTTACATCATTTTATATTTATATTATTTCACTTCCAAAGCATTTTCAGATTTCATAACCCCAATTTCTGAAGAAGTATCCATGTTTGTTTAGTGAACAAGTCAGCAATCAAGCAAGCATTTTCGTTTACTAGCTACTACGGACTTGATTGCTATGCAATATGTAGCTTTGAATCATAACTTCTGACGTCATATCCGGCTATTTAGTCAACAATTTAGTTCACTTCAGCTGAAAATGTAGCTTTGAGACACGGCCTGAATGTGCAGTGTATGTGCGCTGATCGCCGCCGGTCTGTGCAGATTGCGTCATTCACTTTGTAGTTGTTACCAGTTTTTAGCCGGAAGAATGTACAAGAATCCATTCTGCTCTTCTAGTGTTAGATTAAATTGACATTTGAACATTATAAACACACTTAGCAGAAGGGGGGGGGGGAAACACAAATTGTCAGTGTCTATATTTGACAATTGTAACACAAGAAACAATAGACTTACTCAGATATAATTCACAAAACAATGGTTTGTAAGCATCATTTATTAATATAATTTGTATGCAGTATTTGAAGAAAATATAAATATTACAGTAATTTCGATACAACAAAAAAACAAACACAGTATTTCATTTTACGTAGTAGATACTGATTATTTCAAAGTAATATTCTTTCATTGTTCGTCAAACATTATTTGGATCATTGGTGCACAAATGTTAAAGAAAATATTTTACTCCCAATTACATGCTTTAGAACATTGTGAGGCTTTTACACTGAAATTATTTCCTTGTTGTATATCAATTAATATTAATAAATTCGATAACTTAAGCTTTAATTTGAATTTATATATAGTTTATTTGGAAAGCGCCGTGGCGTCGTGGTCTAAGGCATCTTGCTAGGACTCGCGTTACGGAATGCGCGCTGGTTCGAGTCCACATGGGGGAAGAAATTTTCTCATGAAATTTCGACCAGTGTATGGGACCGATGCCCACCCAGCATAGTGATGCACTTGGGAAGCTACGATAGGTAGCGAAAAACCGGTTTCGCAAACCAGCTATAACGGCTGGGGGGGGGGGATCATCGTACTAACCACACGATACCTCCATTCTGTTTGGATGATGTCCACCTCTGCTTCCGCATGTGGACATGAGGCCAGCAGCCAGCTGGTCGGTCTTACTCTTCACTGGCTGTAGCGCCATGGATTTTTTTTTATTTGGAAAACGTTGACAGCAAACATCAGCAATTTGGGAACGTTACTGAAATGAGATAAAAGCGTAGTTCACAAACTGTGAAGCGAGGTTATTTTCTTTATATCAGGTTTAAAGATTTATCAACGTAAGTATATTAACATAATATAGTGACGTGAGATGGAAAATTCGCCATTATAATATATTTTTCCAGAAAATTTTTCCGCCTTACAAATAGCTGCTTTCTTCGCTCCCTTATAACCTCAAGAGCTTTTCACATGTATTCCTCACTCAATATTCTCATCACTTATCAGCGTATCAAATAAAAATTGTAAGTCATCTAACATTTAATGGCTGTGTTAGTACAGACTCCAAAACAACGCTATTGTCACGTTTGTTTTGCTGTGAGAGTACTGATTAAGAAATTAGCACTGGCGAATATCATATTTTGATCTAAATTCTCACAACACTTTTAGATCCACATGAGATGATGAAAGCCTTTCATTTTAAAATAATTATTGTTGGCCGAGGAAAACATGATAACAATTATGTTATATGATCCGTGATGCCTCTTCTTCGTTATATCTGTGGACTCCTCACTTTATTTTTCGTATTGCATTCACAGTCACAGCTCAATCAGCACCCGTACTGATCTGTGTTACTGAAACAAAAGCTGATCTGCTACTGCCGGTACTGTACAACCCTGTCGCGCTCGCCTCCAAGCTGATTCACTCCCTCCAGGTAGGGGAATAGGAACTGCACATCGCACAGAGACAACTGCACAATGTGCAGGGTTTTGGAATGTCTGATGTAAATTGTAGATGATAGCACATTCATTCTATAACAAGGTTATCTCGAAATTAGTGAGTCTGTAATAGCATAACTATTCCTATGAAAAGAGTAAACATGTGACTCTTGAGTGGTTTAAATTCCAGATTCATGTTTTAATCGGCTATATAACAAAGCTATATCAACTCCGCGGATACCTTGCGTCGGCATGATTGATGAGATGAATCTGAGAATATTCTGTGGTATTATCTGACATTCGCCTTACATTTGGGAAATCCTCGGAAGAAGCTCAGCTAATGACCATTCCAAGCGGGATCCGAACCTACACCCACGCTCTACTTCGAAGCAAGGATCCCGCTCTTTATCCTTGAACGACTCGTTTGACCTCCAATGCCATGTTCCTTCCCTCCAAGAGACACAAAGTAAACATCGCTCGCTGTAACGCAATGCAATATTAAGGAGGAAGCATTCCCTCTGCGCCTTTTTAATGACGAAGAATAGGCCTACGCCCTAAATTATAAAACAGCCATCAATAGATTTTAAGCGTTGTTCTACGGTGTCGGTGTTCAACATATTTTTGTTCCACTTTGAAATCGTCAACATAAATAACTAATAATTAAATGACATTTCATGTCATAGTGGATATTTCTGTACACCCACTAGTCTGACATATGAAACAGAACATCCACGAAGAGAGATCAGTACAATGCCGGTCTGCATTTGCGATAATAGAGAACGTAGATTCGAATCCAAGACTATTGCCTCCAAGAAGAATCACCATATACGAGGAACTACATTCTGACGTAACAACTTAAAATGCATCTCCCATCGTGCAGCCGGGACCGCCAGATGGTCACCGTGTCAGTTTTTGTTAAATCGAGATGTCGACTGTGAAAGAAAGAAAAAAATTACGTCGTTCATATGCGATCTGCAGAGAGATTTAAGTTAATTTGTTACAGAGACACTGCTATTGAATTCCTTAAAGAAAAAGCCAAGCCATAGCACTGCATGATGAAGTTTCAGAAATGTTTATGCGTATGATTAATGACATGTGGCAATTAAACACTCCGGTTCAGTTGGCTACTGGTTAGAAATTTCATTTTGAATATGACTCTTCTATTTATAACTTGTTTTTGTATTATTAAATGAAGTAATAGTTTTATTTAAATCTGTTCCTTTGCTAAATTTCTTACTTTATTATTTTTAAATTATCACATTATCAACCAAATTTTTAAAGCTGTTTCTATTTCGTGAAATTAGATAGAATATTTTAAAAATTATCAGTAGTGTTAAATCCTTTACAAGATGAATTGTAAGTACTATATATAATTTCATCTTTGTAATATTTCAAATAAAAAATGCTGAAATTTAATTCCAACAAATGTAATAATTTCCTTTTCAGAACGAAACGTTGCATTTGTTCGCAACAAATTTCAGTACTTATAAAGGACAAAACTAAAATTCATTCTATGATTAATTATCATAATATACTGATCTCTTAAACTGAGCATAGTGGGCGTTAATTCAATGGCTTTCGCAAAATACGCTATGAAATATCTCTTATAGAACAATTTCTATCTCCAAAAGGAAATAAAAAATGAGCAAAATTATATTAAACTTTTGTGTTTGAAATATTTCAAAGAATAACCTCCTGAAATTAATGGCAATTCTATCGGTTCATCCTGAATTTCTGGACAATGGATTTGAGAAGAATTGAACAAAACAAATGAATTTTAAACGAAATGAACCAACTAAAGCTAATGAACCAACTAAAAATTTTGACGAGTTTATTTTCACGACAGACATTACACGCACACGCACACACACACAATAAAACCACACACACATATAAATTTAGGCTGTCATGCATTGTCTTATGCTCTTCTTAAAGAGCTGGAAGTCTGTATATAGTAAATATATAATTCATAGTTACAACAAGCGCATACAGTAAATTGCTTATCGACAGTTTATTAGTAGCATTTTATGTGGGAACTGCATATGAACTTCGTATCCAAGTTATATAAATAGTTTATTAGTAGATAATACAAAGCTGCTGTATCTAATATTCACCTGACAGTTTCCTTTCGATTCTTTCGTTTTTTATCACAATCAAGGTTCTATCATCATGTTCAGATTTTTAATTTTAAAATTAAAAACTAAGTCTCTCTAGCAGGAATTTTTATCAGCATAACATAAACTCAGAAGGCGATATTCGGTATCTACATCACCTCAACTTATTGATTGAACGCTGGATGAGCAGACGAACATTCTCGCCAAGAAGTCTGGCGTCGCCATAGCGACCCTCTGAATTACCAGATGTACTCAAGTTACCAACATAGTAAAATATTTCCTCAGTTGTTTTCTTTCTTTTTCAAATGTTGTAAAATTTCAACTACGCAACACCTCTGGTTCCGAAAATGTATGCTTTGCTGTGTATATATTAGTCTCCTTCCTTCTGCATATATATATATGGAAAGTATACTACAGTAGAATCCCTATTATCCGCGGTAATGAAGGAGGTGGGCTGAACGGTTAATCGAAAAAATCGGATTGTCCGTACCATAAAGGATTTTTGTAAATTTAGTGAATAATGCTTACACTTTCTTAATTTCCTCTATGGTATTGTATTGAACACGCTAGGTAGTGGATCAGAAGTTCACTGATATAAGTCTGGTTGTTAACAACGGGATATTAGGGGACAAGGAAATTTTCTATAATGGCTATCTATGGAAAGATAGGAATTAGTGGAGGTCTCGTATTGTAGATTTACATGCTTTATATATGTCATCCTTAATTTTTATTAAATTGCAGCAGTTGTGACTCCAATCTCGTATTCTGAGATGAGCACAACACGGTTCCTTTTGATACCCGTGGAAGACATTATACTGTATATAGAAGTTATACAGTACGACAACTCGAAGAGAGGCCTAGACCATACTGTGTAAGGGTAAAGTCTTGTAATAACCATAACTAGAAAAAAATAACTTGCTAATATAATGTACAGTATCATACTTCATATTTATTTCTGTAGGAAAAAAGCGATAGAAAGACAGTCGGATAATCCACCAATCGGTTAATAGGGTGACGGATAATCGGGTTCTACTGTATACACAGGAAATATCAGAATTCTTACTCCAAAATTAACGATACTTTGTTCGAAATCCTTGGAAATATTAAGTGAAAGAGTTGTTTATTTTAAATACTTGGATAATATTCTCATGTTTCTTCTTTCTTTTTTTTTAATTGGTTATTTAACGACACTGTATAAACTACTAGGTTATTTACCGTCGATGAAATTGGTGATAGTGAGATGATATCTGGCGAGATGAGGCCGAGAATTCGCCGTAGATTACCTGGTATTCACCTTATGGTTGGGGAAAACCTCGGAAAAAACCCAACCAGGTAATCAGCCCAAGCGGGGATCGAACCCGCACCCGAGCTTCTTCTTTGTTATTTAAGAAATGATTACTTAATATTATTTTCTTTCTGTTATAGAAAAATCTGCAACCGATTAGACTCGAAGCACGTAACAATCGAATTACTCCAATTACTTCAATCTTTGTGATGTTTATGAATGAGTGAACAGGAAAAATTTGAAGATAAATAGACACATACAATTTATTCTTCTCTATTTTACATAAAACAACAGATTTCTTAGAATGTGAGAAAAACGTTTAGTGAGATAATATGTTGCTTTCTTTACTATCGTTCTCTTTATTTTCACAGCCACTAATCTACCTACCCCAAAGAGGAGGCGTACTAATTTCGTTCTCCAGAAGGGGTTGAGTTCTGATTGAAGTAGTATGTAGCTTTTTTTGAATATATTCTTGTAAAGCAACCCGCGTTTTACTTCGTGGGTATATAGCTGGATATTTATACTGCTGACCCTCATTTAAATTTAGAAATACACTGTTCACAGTTACTGGCTTAGTGTCCCATGCATCTAGTGAATGAATGCCAATGTCCTTGGATGTGAGATGGCTTTATGAAAGTTTTCGCTGTAATTCTTGAGGTATTGAGGTGTGTTGCGTTATTGGAGTCTCTAACTGGTGGGAAGATGAAGAGGCTTCTGGTTGTGTTCTTCACATGGACATTGTGGAGATTGTGTTACGTCTATTCTATATAGACACTGAAATAATTTACCGTGATTAGTTGAGTCATAACTCACATGCTCCAAAAATGAAAAATTGAATTCCGTTATATTTCCATGCAGTTATCTGCGTAGAACACAATTCAGAAGTTAATTTTTCACAATTCTTACATGTTACTTGTGTAAACAGGCGACAAACTTCCCGGTTTCTGTCAAATGTCTCATGATCCACTGGATCTTGAGGGTTCTTTTGTATAGCGCTTCTCGACCAATCACCGATCAGTATTTCCCTCCCTCTTCTCCACTTCTTGTGTAGAATAGGGTTGTGGATGAGTATCTTGCATGTGCCTTGTTATTTTTATAAATACCAGTGAATTTACGGCTGTAATTGAGCATTTTGTAAACGTAATATTATGGAAGAGAACGTATTACCAGTTGGAGAGAGAGGACGACCACGGAAACGTATAGTAGCTCCAGAAATAACGAAAAGAAACCAGACCAAATTAGAAAGGTTAATATTATTTTCTGATTCTGCAAGGGTTCTACTGATGTTTTGATAAATTAAGCAGGACCGAGTGTTCTATCACAATTATAATATATTCAACTCTACATGTCTATCATTGATGGTGCCGTGAATAATAATGAATTGGACAATATTGAACACATGTGAGAATTGATGGAAGTAGATATTAATCTTGTGATATAATGGAACGTAATAAGAAAAGTTTGAATTTTGATGAAATTTATAATCTGTATTTCTTTCGTAGGTTGTAAATTAAGGGGTCACTCAAATAAGGGGAGAATCCGCTTTTGTAAGAAAATTCAGATTTTCTTTTTTTCATCTTTACAATGTTGTGTCATAATTGCAGTAACCAGAAATTCGCAGACTGTTCTCAGAATACTTTATTTCTCTATTCCAAGATTGGTGCCTTATTCTTCTCTTTGTACTTTGTTATTTTGTAAAATGTACTCATCTGAAAAAAATTAATAATTCTACGCCAATTTTTTTACATTGAATTTAAAAATACGCTTGAGGCAATGCTCTTGTGTAATATTTTAATTTGTTATTGTCATATTCCACACTATTCCAACTGGTCACTTTCTAAACTCACATGTTCCAAACGGAGCACTCTCAGTACACGCATGATCCAAAAGTTATTATCAGAACTCGTAATTTAAAACTAAATAACTTTTACTGCTTTGTAAATACGGTTACAAATCTGAATAGTAGTTTTTAATCATTGCTCTTTCATTTATTAACCTTCATTGTGGAGAAAATGGCCTCCAAGTATTACACATATGTTTTCCCTCGTTTGTGAAAATGTTCATTTTTGGAACAAGTGAGTTATGGCTCTAATCGATTCAGTTAATAATTTCGTGAGGATAAAATTTGGATGTTGGTTTGTTGTCTGGTGTGAACGTTTGGGAAGGAGAATCGTGTATAGAAGGCCTTAGTAGAGTATGCAGTTTATTCCAGAGGTTTGTGTAATAGTAAGAGATCTTTCGTTTGTAGATGATTATGAAAGTCTATCATATGTTGTTGCACTCTCCTATGGAGTAAGGTTAGCGTGTCTGGCCGCGAAACCAGGTGGCCCGTGTTCGATTTCCGGTCGGGACAACTTAACTGGTTGAGGTTTTTTCCGCGGTTTTCCCTCACCCCAATATGAGCAAATGAAGGGTCACTTTCGGTGCTGGACCCCGGACTCATTTCACCGGCATTATTATTATTATTATTTTTATTATTATTATTATTATTATTATTATTATTATTATTATTATTATTATTATTATTATGTTGTGTTTCCTGATATTGCTACTAATGACAACTGTCTGCGAAGGTAAAGACCTTAATCTCCTACTCGCGTCGGATGTCCTTGAACTGTAGTAGGGATAACTTTTTACAATTACCGAGAGTTCAAATTTTCTTTCCAAAAAAAAAAAAATGTCAAGTTAGTTTTAACTCCACACAAGAATCCAAGAATAATACAAATTTAAATGCATCAACCCAAACACACAACTTTTGGTATAGTGTGTAACAAGCCCTACTGACTAAGCATAGGACTACCATACGATGCTATGGCCCGAAATATTGTGTCTGCTCTGAATCCTTAAGTGTGAAATCAAAGAGGCGCTGATGAGGCGTTTACTAGGAATCTCGATATCTACGTCAGCTTTGAGACAGGAACCAAGACCTCACTTAACTAAATAACTCCTAGTTCTTGGAAGGAGAACAGGGAAACCGGATTTCTGACAGCACACTGCCATCAGAATAAATGGATGTTGAGTCGTCTTTAGACCGAGGATATGCATGAAAGTGCATATTTTTATTGATACATGATATTTAAGAAGTATGCCTACTCATATAACTTTGCCTATCGAACGCAGGATGATCAAAAAAGATAAGTTTTATTTTGCATCTTGTGCATATTTCTTAACTAAAAGTATTATATCTACTAACCTTAAACTTTTGGTGGAAAATGTATATTTCAATTTGACATTGCACATAATTAATAATTTTGCACATAATTAATAATTTTGCAAATTTCTCACGTTTTTCACACATTTTTACGATGAATCTTTAAAACTTCCCGTGAAATGACAGGAGTTATGGTCACAATCACGTTAAAGGAATTCGTAATTCATAAGGATGACCAAACATTCCAATAGTTTTGGTTGTTATTCTCTTGGTTTGAACTAATCCCCAATAATGAGAAACGGAGGACTACGGATAGCAGGATCTTAAGTTCCAGCGAATACAAGTAGAGACCAGGCGCTGGTAGGCCTAGTCTGCATGAGAGCCTGTAATTTATAGTAGCACACTAATCGTTCCTGCTAAGGCCATTGAAGAACTGGAGATCCGGGGTCTACCTCTCCTTGATTCCTTGGCGGTAGTTGAAAATACAAAGGAGAGGCTGAAAGGAGCATGGCAGAATTGTCTAAAAAATTAATCACAGTGTGCTAGCAAAATAGTGGTCTACGTTATTTTCCGAAGGTGGCATTTGTATTGAAGGAGCAGATGAACTCTTGGCTAAATAATGTGGATCTTACGAGGATCCCTATTTTTAAGTCTGCCCCACTTACATCCTGTGATGTTGAACGTTCATTCTTTATCATACGGGCTTGTAGTACCTGGACAGACGTTTCTTCACAAATAAAAAACCTGCGGGAGGGAGGGCTCTATTTTTTTTTTTTTTTGCATTTAAACTACAGCAAAAGCAGCTGCATTAACACAAGTGAAATTATTTGATATCTATCATCATTTTCAAAATGTAAAATTGTGGTTATAAGTTATCTGAAGCTCTCATTAAAAATACATTAAACCGTTTCATAGTCATCTTATTTTAAAATTTCAGTGCATACAGTATTTAAGTGCATAATTGAAAGGTTTTGAGTGAATATTGAATACATATTTTTGCAGCTTTAGTGCATATAAATCCTAGGCCTATCATCACCCAACATTCTGCTAGAATGTCCAGGTTTAAGCCATATGAAGCATAGACAACTCGGAAACAATGTTTTCCGAGTAGATAAAGAAAATCGACCAAACTGAATCGTCAAGCTCGTTATTCATTGTGGTCTTCTGGGATAATTTGAAGTCTACTGGACGTACAATAGGTTACTCGTGTCTAAGTACTTCTGTAGGTTTTTGTTACTGTACGACGCTTTATCAACTGCTATGGTTATGTAGCGTCTGAGGTGGTAATGCCGACGAAATGAGTCCGGAGTCCAGCGCCGAAAGTTACTCAGCATTTGCTCTTAATGGATTGAGGAAACACCCCGGTAAACCTCAATCCCGGAAAAAGCCTCAATCAGATAATTTGTCTCAACTAGGATTTGAACCCGGGCCCTCTCGTTGCACGGTCACACATGCTAACCGTTATTCCACAGCGGTGGACTACTTCTGTTGTTGTCTATGCCATCAGGAGGAAGAAAAAGAGGAGTAGGACTAGAAAGCTGAGTAACTAATATTTAACAGTATTAGAATATTACTAAAATATAGGCTACAACAATCTTGGAAGAAATTACTCCATGTTAACTATTTTACAGTTGTTTGTTACCTATGAAACAAAAATGAAATGTTTACCAGAGCAATGACATTAGTTTTGTCATACCGCATATTGCACAATAAAAATTACGCTGTTAGTTTAAAGTTCGTAGATTTAATGTTATTAGTCAAAAATATTTTAAAATGTAGGAGTAAATTGAATCGGTGAGTGGAAAAGGGGTGAATTCCAAAAAATACAAAAATATACTGAGATAGCAAAATTGTTCATATATCATAGTCTTGCCTATTGAGCAGAAAAAGAATAATATTCCTATCATCCTAATGCCAATGGCATGACCTGTGTTTTGCAGCTGTGTAGAAGAACGGTAACATTCCAGGAATGTTACTTTTATTCCACTCAATAGTGAAGCACTATTGTGTTAGTTTTCATATGGTACAGTATGCTTAGAGCGCTGACAAGCATTGTAATAATCGTTTAGTTTCATGACTGTTTTAGTGCTTTGTTATTACAGGTTTTGCAGGTTATGTTTGATCATTCTTTTTTTAGTAGGTTATTTTAGGACACTTTATCAACATCTAAGTTATTTAGCGTCTGAATGAGATGAAGGTGATAATGTCGGTGAAATGAGTTCGGGGTCCAACACCAAAAGTTACCCAGCATTTGCTCATATTGGGTTGAGGGAAAATCCCGAAGAAAACCTCAACCAGGTAACTCGTCCCAACCAGGAATCGAACCTGGGCCACCTGGTTTTCCGGCCAGACGCGCTAGACGTTACTCCACAGGTGTGGACTGTTTGATCATCGGTTTTCTGTCTGCAAGATTTGGAAAATAGTTTTTGAATTTAATTCTTTGAGTAAAGACAACAATGTTAGAAGAGGAAGATAATGAGCCAAGAAGAAAGAAAGTAAAGGTGAACAAGAATATACATACAAAAGAAATGGAGAAAATATGCAGGAGTGCAGGAGAAGAGTTTGTAACCTACAAAGGTTATTAGTTGAGGGGGGGGGGAAACAGTGTAAACCGTTTTTATGATTGTTTCTTTTTTCCACATTTGAAAAAAAGTATTTGTACGCTTTTTTCGACAGTTACGCTATAAAGAAAACTTACTAATTGTTCAAAATATTTCTGTTCATTTTGACCAATATTCCATTTGACTGGAAAAAGAGCAACATATCCAAGCTTTAAACAATCAAATCTAAAAAACCAATTCATATATATACAAATATATAGGCTGAGATACTTGTAACTAGTAGTAAATGTGACCCATTATAAGTTTTTTGATTAAATTAAAAATAAAGCCATAAAACAGTTTTCTTTTATTATCTCGAATTCATCCTTACTACACAGGGTCATTCAGGACATCTGCAACAAACTCTGGGGGGGGGGGATCGATAGATCTCGCACTGAGGGTAATTTTTCGTAAAACAACCCATGTTCTCCGATGCATCGTTTAGGAGCAAAGCGTCATCGAAAAAAAGACAGGTTTTCAGAGTGTCTACCCTAAACTTGATAAAATTCATTACACCGTCTTGATTATTGGCCTGTGTCGAATTTGATCGAAAACAGCTAATACTCGCATAGTCGGTTCCTCTCTGGTGTCAATTCGAGTGGTGTGACTTCATATGTCCGCCCTCCAGAAAGGGTAAGTGCGTGAAGTCCGCTGGTCACGCAACAGGTCCGGCTCTCCCTATCCATTGTTCCCTGTAGATGTTATTCAGATGTGCTCGTATATACAACCAGGTTCAATTGCATTGGGACGTTATGTTGAATCACATGTCCCCACACATCGAGAAGGGTACATCCTCCACAAGCAGCGGAAGCGTGTACCGAAGAGCGCTCATTCAAACGGGGCAGCAAAATGACAGGATACTTGTAGCCTATCCGCAAGGGTTCTTGAAGAAATAAATGAATAGTTATTTCATAATTAACTGTAAATGTCACTAAAATCTGTCTTTTTTTTCGATGTCGCGTAGCTCCTACAGCAGGCATCAGAGAACATGGGTTGTTTCACGAAAAATGGTCCATATTGCGAGATCTATCGATCCCCAGAGTTTGTTGCAGAGGTCCTGAAGCACTCTGTATAGGCTTATTTATTACTTATCACCAGGCTTCGAGACTTGGGGCCCGATAAAATAAATTTACTGTGCATGTACCATAGTTTGTTGACTCGCTGCAGGTAGTGAAAGGTAGAGATGTGTTGAGGTAACGTGAAAAGCATTTATTCTCCTGTCTTTTGTAAGCATTTGTATTTAATTATACACAGTGTTAATGGTGGAAATAAACATGTAGCAATTTTAATTTCTCCATTTATACTATTGGTCGCCTTTAGGAAGTGCAGTTACAGTACCGAATTGCAATGTACTGCAAGATACATTCTCAGTGTCTCAAACGTAAATCTTTTTCGGTTATCTGCCAAATACAATTTGTAATATGAAAAGCTGCGCTCGACGTCGCATGACGTGACAGGAGCAAAACGAAAAAACCTAACATCATTGCAGTCTCTAAGAAACAGTCCTTTATTCTCGGGTGACGGTATGTCCACTAATGTGCTGTTTATATTACACAGTGATCCATATCCGTTATTTTTACATAAAATTGATTTCCTCTTCTATTTTACACGTTCAGTAACCGGTGTACTTAGTGTCTCATTAATTCTCTGTGTCATTTCCTCAACTAATTTGAGGGCTTCTGGCATCTCTTGCTCTGACTTTTCTAACCGTGTAATAGTTTCAGACAGTTTGAGAATGGGTTTGTATGAAAACCAAATTATTCGTCAGAACCTTCAAATCCAGAACGTTTTCCTTTGCGTATTTGTTGGCATTCATTCTACAGTACCCCACCCACTATACGCTTTACCACTTTACTCAATACGCCGTAATGCGGATTTCCAACTGAACTGTTCTTTCGGGTCCGAAGTCTCGAAGCCTGCTTATCACTTTACGAAGCAAGCTCGGAGATCTAATTGCGATTTGTCATAATTTCATAATGGTCGTCATTTAATCAGAAGTTTGCGGATTGAAACCCGGTCAAAGGCAGTAGATTTTTATGAGCTATAAAATACTGAAGCGTATCGCTAGTCGAGAGACTGGAGGATAGACTTTGCACAGCCCAGTCCAAATATGAAAGTTTTGACTGTTCCAAGTAAATGTTGTGGTAGTTGTATATTTATGGTTATGGTGAACAATAACAGTATTGAGGAAACTTTCTTCGTTTCTAACCTATTTTTCCGACCATTCAGAAATTTATTCATAATTCGTAATCCGCTTGTCATAGGTAAAAAAAAAAAGCTCGGAAGTATTGAGTCGTAATATATAATGAGAGTTGTACGAAGCAAGTGGCCGGGTAAATTTCTGCCTGAGTATTTGGATATGGCACAGTACAAGTAAGCAAAAATTATGGGCATGGAAAACGATCCAGTTCTTTAGTGACTTAGCATCAAGTGAAAAACTCTTCTACTATTTAAAGTAAAAATAACAATGCATATAGGCATATACAGGGACATCGCTTTATTTTTACCAACATTTTTAACATTAACCTGGCTATACTCGGAAACACTGTTACCCCGTTCCATTACAGGAGTTTAGTGTTACTAGTAAGATATGTAAAAAATCATTTTACTAGTTATAGGAGGAGAGAAAAGTAGTGTATCCATTTATGTTACAGGGAAATACGATATTAGGATTTTCAGTTTGATCATTACTTTTACGGTATTTTATCAAAATATAGTAGAGTATTAACAATTTTTTCCACAAACTCAACGCCTCAGGCGGTTTTATTCATTATAAATGGCTACTTTATTCAGCACATTACCGTACTTTCGATAACTCTAATCTTCACTTCTCCTCAGTCCACACAGATAAAGTTATTCAGTCATGCTACACACAGTACCTGTGCGAAATAAGCAGGGGGGGGGGTATTTACGGAGATCGTGAAAATCACGACATAGGCCTAATAGGCTAGATATATAATAGATTTTTACTAATCTTTACGAATTAAGTGATTCTGATTAATAATATGCGGATAAAACAATCACGACAAATCGCGAAATAGAGTTCTAATAGCGAAATATGAACACATTCGTGAATATTCGTGAATTATTATTATTGTGACGTTTTATAGCGAATTTCATATTCTGAGTTTTTTTTCGGACATTTTTTCATTTGGATTTGTTGCACATTCTAGTAGGCTACATTACATGGTATTCCAGGTGTTCTAATTACATTAGTGAACTCAAAAGACGGCGAATTCAACATTTCACTAATAATTTGAAAGTATTATTTGAGAGCTGCAAGTTTTTTTTTCCGTTTTTTTTATGAATGTGTGTTAAATACAGTCTCAATCCAACAAATATTGTCTATTGGCCATACCGCACCTTTACCAGAATCCAATGAATCTTTGATATTAATTATTTGGAAACTAATATTCATACAGAGTTAATACTACAATTTCAAAATAGTTGTATTTTCCAAACTTTCCATTAACATCCTACAAGAGTACAAATCAATATCCAACAATCTCCGGCGATACCAATATTGAAAAACACAAATGATAAAATTAATCTCCATAAATACCTGCCCCAGGAAACAAGCTTCAATAATATAGGCTCTCCCTTCTATGGAAAACGCAACCACATTTCTGAAACACACTATATTCTTTACCCTGCTAGCAGACTTCGAATGCAACAGCGGCCATAAGTTTGTGTGGCTGACGGGAGCAAGAACATTAGTGAAAGGGGTGCGAATCAAGTACATTCAGAAACGCAGGTACAACAAAAATGCAAGTAAAAATAAAGTGATGTCCCTGTATATATATAGGGTGTTTCAAAAATACGGGGCATAATTTCAAGTATGTATTTCCCACATGTAGACAAACAAAATAGTTCATTACAACATGTGTCCGGAAATGCTTTATTTCCGAGTTATGGCCTTCACAACATTGAAATTCACCGGAACGTTTTTCTTTCCGCAGGTCGTTGCCGTCAAAGGACACATTAAGAGGGCACTCTGACAGTTCATTCCGAGGCGAAGGTTACATTCAGTTTTGTGTAGGCGTTAGACTGTGCGACATGTATTCAAATGAAGAGCTGGCAGAGATACACTTCATGTACGGTAAGGCGGACGGCAATGCTGCGCTGGCTAGTCGTTTGTACCAAGAAAGGTACCCACAGCGACAATGTCCAGATCGGAAGACATTTGTACGTCTCCATTACCGTCTGTGCGAGTATGGAAAATTTAACTCTCCTGGTTTGGGAAGGGGACGACCAAGATCTACAACTCCAGAAGTACAGGAGGAGATTCTGGAGGCTGTGAACATGACTCCTTCTATCAGCACACGAAGAGTAACGTTGCAAGTCAATGTTCCTCATACGACTGTCTGGAGACTGTTGAAAGAGTATCAATTGTATCCTTATCATTTGCAACGTGTACAGGCCCTGTCACCAGCAGATTACCCTGCACGAGTTAGGTTCTGTCAGTGGTTCTTGCAGCAGTGTGGTGTAAATCCGAACTTTCGTGCCTTAGTATTATTTACAGATGAAGCACAGTTCACACGAGATGGCATAACAAATTTCCACAATCAGCATGTATAGGCGTATGAAAACCCACGTGCAACTGTTCCATCTCATCACCAGATGCGGTTCTCCCTCAACATGTGGGCCGGTATCATTGGTGATCGATTAGTTGGACCCTATGTACTTGTAAACAGACTTACGGGGCAGGCGTACACAAACATCCTGGAAAACACCATACCTCATGTTTTAGAAGACAATCCGCTGATCAATCGTCAACACATTCACTTCTTGCTTGATGGCGCTCCTGCATACTTCAGTCGTACGGCTCGCCGGTACTTGGATCGAAGGTTTTCTGATCGATGGATAGGTAGAGGTGGCCCAATTGCTTGGCCTCCACGCTCACCTGATCTGAACCCTCTCGATTTCTACTTGTGGGGCCATTTAAAGTCATTGGTTTATTCATCTCCGGTGCCTGATTTGGAATCCCTTCGGAATCGAATTGTGGTATGTTCTGAGGACAAAAGCAATACTCCTGGAGTTTGGGATCGTGTTCGCAGTTCAATGAGATATCGATGTGAGGTCTGTATTCAAGCAGGAAGTGGACATTTTGAACATCTTCTGTAATGACAACGACCTGCGAAAAGAAAAACGTTCCGGTGAATTTCAATGTTGTTAAGGTCATAACTCGGAAATGAAGCATTTCCGGACACATGTTGTAATGAACTATTTTGATATTCTACATGTGGGAAATACATACCTGAAATTATGCCCCGTATTTTTTAAACACCCTGTATATATATATATATATATATATATATATATATATATATATATATATATATATATATTTTATTTATCCTATCATTGGAAGTATTAAGCTCCTCGTTACAGGTAGCCAATCTCAGAAATTATTTTCTGTAAGAATTGAATTCTGGAGTCCAGGTTAGACTTCAGGCTAAGTCATTCTGAGAGTAATCTCAGCATATTTGGTACCGTCTGTCATTCTAGATGAAGACTCGAATTCGCCCCGAATCCTCATCAGGAGTTCCACCATGTATACGTACTACTGCTGACGAAGCACGGTACTAGTTATAAACGAAATTCGGCTACGTACAGGAAAACATAGTTTTATTGACTACAAGTTTATATAAAACTTCCAAAGTGCATCATTTTGTTATTTGATGACCATTTCAATTTTGAGGGCATATACACTTATAATTATACTTACTTACAAATGGCTTTTAAGTAACCCGCCCTCGCATAAGCCCGCCTTCGGTCCCTATTCTGTGTAAGATTATTGCAGTCTCTATCATCAGATCCTACCTCCCTCAAATCCACTTTAATATTATCCTCCCATCTACGTCTTGGCTTCCCCAAAGATCTTTTTCCCTCCGGCCTCCCAACTAACACTCTATATGCATTTCTGGATTCGTCCATATATGCTACATGCCCTGCTCATCTCAAACGTCTGGGTTTAATGTTCCTAATTATTATTAGAATACAATGCGTGCAGTTCTGTGTTGTGTAACTTTCTCCATTCTCCTGTAACTTCATCCCTCTTAGCCCCAAATATTTTCCTAAGCACCTTATTCTCAAATACCCTTAATCCAGGTTTCACAACCATACAGAACAACCGGTAATATAACTGTTTTATAAATTCTAACTTTCAGATTTTTTGACAGTAGACTAGATAACAAAAGCTTCTCAACCCGAATAATAATAATAAGCATTACCCATATTTATTCTGCGTTCAATTTTTTCCCCGAGTGTCATTCATATTTGTTACTGTTGCTCCAAGATATTTGAATTTTTCAACCTATTCGAAGGATAAATCTCCAATTTTTATATTTCCATTTCGTACAATATTGTGGTCACGAGACATAATCATATACTTTGCCTTTTCGGGGTTCACTTCCAAACCTATCGCTTTACTTGCTTTAAATAAAATTCCCGTGTTTTCCCTAATCGTTTGTGGATTTTCTGCTAACATATTCACGTTATCATCCGCTTAGACAAGAAGCTGATGTAATCCGTTCAATTCAAAACCCTGCCTGTTATCCTGAACTTTCCTAATGGCATATTCTAGAGCAAAGTTAAAAAGTAAAGGTGATAGTGCATCTCCTTGCTTTAGCCCGCAGTGAATTGGAAAAGCATCAGATAGAAACTGGTCTATACGGACTCTGCTGTAAGCTTCACTGAAATACATTTTAATTAATCGAACTAGTTTCTTGGTAATACCAAATTCAATAAGAATATTATAAAGAGTGTTTCAAAAATGCGGGGCATAATTTCAGGTATGTATTTCCCACATGTAGACAATCAAAATAGTTCATTACAACATGTGTCCGGAAATGATTCATTTCCGTGTTATGGCCTTCACAACATTGAAATTCACCGGAACGTTTTTCTTTCCGCAGGTCGTTGTCATTACAGAAGACGTTCAAAATGTCCACCTCCTGCTTGAATACAGACCTCACATCGATGTCTCATTGACTTGCGAACACGATCCCAAACTCCAGGAGTATTGCGTATGTCCTCAGAACATGCCACAATTCGATTCCGAAGGGATTCCAAATCAGGCATCGGAGACGAATAAACCAATGATTTTAAATGGCGCCACAAGTAGAAATCGAGAGGGTTCAGATCAGGTGAGCGTGGAGACCAAGCAATTGGGCCACCTCTACCTATCCATCGATCAGGAAACCTTCGATCCAAGTACCGGCGAGCCGTACGACTCTGGAGTTGTAGATCTTGGTCGACCCCTTCCCAAACCAGGAGAGTTTAATTTTCCATACTCGCACAGACGGTAATGGAGACGTACAAATGTCTTCCGATCTGGACATTGTCGCTGTGGGTACCTCTCCTGGTACAGTTACGGAAGAAAAAACTGGCCGATGAACAGCAAAACTCGTAATGTTACTTATGCCGGTTTTGTTGTGATTATCACAGTACAGAGTACTGTTTACTCGAAGTTGCGGGACTAGGAGAGAAAGGCTTTCGTACTGTTTCTGTTCACATTCTATATGGTTGAATCTCTCGTGTTTTTGTCGATGTACAGAAATTTGTTATTTAATTGTTTTTACCAGTACGAGGAATGTTACTTATTTCATTATCAACTCATCTGTTCGCCTCTCTTTACTCTATGGACATACGGTACTTCATTTATTTATGGTTTATTTTTACTTTAATATCTTCCTGGAAAAACAGACGACGAAGAGTAAACAAATTTGAGAGAGATACAATGCATACGAACTTAAAGGTAAGATGATATAGATGTGAACAGTTAGTTAAAGTAGAATAAATATAAATTGATTAAGGTAATCCAATACAAATTATTTAAGTGAACATTCAGTTAAATTGAAATAAATAAATACCTATAAATTACTTTCGGTAAACAATTAGTAATGAAGGAAGAGAAACACAAATAGATTTGTTAGTTAGAAATAATTTCGTGCAATTTAGGAAAACGTTTGATTATATAAGTGATTCTAGTGTTTACTAGAACCTATTTATTTATTCTATTATTAATGCTACAGGGTGCTATTCATAGACATTTCGCTAGCCCGGGCTACAAGCGTGCTAAACAGGATTCATATCATATCATATCATATCATATCATATCATATCATATCATATCATATCATATCGCTGACACTGGTTTATGAATACGAAAAACGTTAGTTCGCTGATCATCCACCGAAAGGCCGCGATAAGAATGTCTATGAATACGGCCCACAGTGTTTATTTTTGCTCTAAAAATAGAAAAGAAAAATATATTCCTGAAGCAAATTAATTAATACTGAATGTTCTTTATATCACAAATTAAAATGTTCTTCTACCTATGTAGTTCTAGTTATATACAACAGTTTTCTTCTAGACTTAATAGCCTGTCCATAAACCGTTGACATTGATCACTGCATCCATTCTTCTACTTACAGAATTAACAAGGCTTTGGATATAGACCTACTGTATCTATCTGACAATGCAACATCATCCCAAACATCTGCAATGAGATTCCACAATTCATCTGCAATCCTAGGACACCGACTCTGTAGTTACACATTAACATTGCGTTGCACTTCCGTACACACATTTTCTATGGAATTTAAGTCAGGACTTCTTGGCACCCATGGAACCTCTCGACATCGTCCCTGTGAATGTTGAACCACCGCTGCACGGCGACGCATGTGTGTACCGAAGACAAGTCATGTTGGAATTTTATTTTGTTTTCGGGCTTAAACACACGAACACTAGGTAGCATCACATTTTCCAGTTTATTGGTGTACTGATGCTCATTTATATGCCCATGAATCCTCCATAGTGCACCGCCACCATAACCAGAAATCCGTACCACACCGACACGGACAAACGACCACTGCGTTGTCACTGGACCACAAATATTCAGGGTCAGATCTCTTGGATTGTTTCGGTCGATATACGTGCACTGGCCTGCTATAGTTCATAAACATATCATCCAAAAAGATTACCTCTTTCCATGGATGGTTGTATGAATTAGACAAAATGCGACACGATCAATTCGATGATCTTCAGTCAGAACTTCCTTCACCGCTGTTCTTCTCAGCACAACGTTGGCACTATTGAGCCTTTTACTAGCGTTCTGTTGGAAGCAGGAAATTCCCTGCCGGCCACAAATATTTTAGAAGTATAAAATGAAAGCAGCTGGAACGTTCTATTAACATAAGATCTTGTGGTGTTGATGCCTTGGGTCTTTAACTACCAGGTTTGCGAGTTATGTAACCTCGCTCTTGATACTGCGCCCACCACCTGGATGCTGTTCTAGTCGCAACTCTGTAGCGTTCTCCAGCTCGAGCCGTGCTAAATCGGCCTTCCTCGATCAGTGCAATTACTTTGGCTTTGACGTCCATATCTATGGAACTGAAATACTAATGATGATTTTCGTAGTGGTTGTGGCTATTTATCAGTGGCGTATACTGGTTAAAGGGTTTGGGCTACCGCTGACCCTAGTATTACACAAAATATATCTAACAATTACTTTAATTTTAATTACTATGGTAAAACTAATAATACAAAATTATTACATTATGTTATATTATAAACTTTTTCTTTTGTAATTTCCTTGGGCTACCCCCGGTAGCCCGCAAAATACGCCCCTGCTATTTATACACAAATTCTGTTAATAGGGCTGGAAAGGGTCACGTGCCTAGGACTCTAGAAAGAACACGAAATATACAGTAGTCATAAACCATAAACATAGTATGTCTGTAGAGTGAAGAGAGACGAACAGAGGGGATGAAAATAACATTAACAACATTCCTCATACCCGCAATGGCAAAACAACTTTCTGTCTGTTGACTAAAACACAACAAACGTTGCAAATATACACATAGGCTCTGTGCCGGATTCAGGCCTAGGCAACTTAGACAGTTGCCTAGGGCGGCAATTTCCAGGGGGCGGCATTTTCTCTCTCTCTTTCTCTCCCTTTTTCATTTTTATTTTACAATGAAATTTATTTTTAAAACACTTGTTGGTAAATCGTTTCTGAAGTTTCTTTTTGAACACCTTGTGGATGTCAGATATTGTTTTGTTATCACATTGTCGCGGTCGTGGCAAGAGTGAAAGGAAAGTGTGCAGCTGCATAGTTATATTGTAATGCCGGTATCACATTATTATACTATGAACCTTCTTAAATTTAACTGCTTGTATGAACAAGAATGCAATGTTGCATATTGTTGTTTATTAGCTATTTATCGCTATGAATAGTAACCGCAAATCTCAGTTACATTCACAGTATAATAGCCTATATCAGCGTTTCTCAAATTATGGTCCTTGGACCATCTGTGTCCCCGAGGTTTGCCCTTGTGGTTCTTCAAAAAAGGACAGAAGAAAAAATCAGATTCAAACGAATTGCTTATCACACTATCTGAAAATCTCAGAGTTTGGAAATTACACATGACAGTCACCTTTCACTTTTACTCCCAGTACTGACATTTTATGAAATTTATTAACCTACCTGTCTACCGAATTCCCACTCTACTCTCAGCAAAAAAAAGAGGGATTTAAAGCACTATGAACATGGTGTTTCTCGCCATCTTTTCCCTGCACATCAGCTGACGATATGTGGCTAAGTAAATTGGAATATCTTCCAGATATATTCTCAAAACTAAACGACCTAAATCTCTCTCTCTACAAGGTAATTCTTTGACTGTATGAGAAAAAAGTGTTCGGGAGGAAACTTGGTTTGTGGGTCAGATCCGTAAAACAGAGGTTTTTTTTTCACTATTTCCAACTCTAGAGTCTTCTTTGATTGAAAATGATTTCGTTATTGGAAAGAAAATTATGCAATGGCATACGTTCGCATCTCGAAACTCTGGGGTCACAATTTGAAACTTATTTTCCATGTAAATATGACGAATTTTCATGGGTTCGCGATCCCTTGATATTGAAAATAACAAACTTTCGTTGAGCGAAAGAGAACAGTTAATTGAACTCTCGACTTAAAATGAAATTCCAAGCAGAAAGTATGGTTAATTTCTGGACCTCAACACAAGTGAAAAAAGAATATATTGAACTGTACAGTGGCGCTTTACAGATTATAATTCAGTTTGTTTTTAGGTATCTGTGTGAGAAAGGGTTTTCATCACTAACTCTAATAAAACCAAAGTACCGAAATCGACTCTATGTATGTAACGATCTCTGACTTAAACTTACCAGCATATATCAAAATATAGAACAACTGCGCAGGAAACGGCAGGCTTATCTATCTCATTAATGAGAATACCAACATTTTATTTATTTACTTACTTACTTACTTATTTATTTATTTATTTATTTATTTATGTATTTATTTATTTATTTATTTATTTATTTATTTATTTATTTATTTATTTATTTATTTATTTATTTATTTATTTATTTATTTATTTATTTATTTATTTTGTTTAGTTAATAAGTTAAAGATTGTCCAAACTCTAATACCTTGATTTAATAAAACTGTAAAATGAATTTTTTTCTATTAACATTAACTTAATTAGTTAATACTAATATAAAGTTAAACGAAGTAAATTAATTTTAATTAATTAATTCAATTTTAAAATATACTGATATTAAAATATGCTTTGCTTTCAAAGGGAACAAGAGTAAGGTGGTCCTCGGAACTGTTCTGACTTAAAAAAGTGGTCCCCACTTCAAAAAAGTTTAAGAAACAGTGGCCTATATCATCAACAATACTATTTAATCCTTTTCAGTATGTTCACTATATAATTCGATTTGAAAGGTTTATTCTGTAAAGAGTTGGAGTTTATTTTTCAATTTATTTTATACTCCTGTCGAAGTAAGAAATACTCGTAAAAATTATACACCAACAGAAACCATGCTTAAAAAAAACCACAGCCTGCCTTTCAAAAATAAATTTTGTTTCAACAATGAATAAGTTTGAGTATTATGTTTCTTTGTTTCGAGTCTGATATGCTTCGTCAGATCGACTTTGATAATACTGTACCATCATTGCTTTCTCTGTGAAAGTCCGAAGAAAGTCTTTATAATTCACAAGTAAGATGCATGTATTTTGATTTCAGTAATTTACTGTTTTCTGAAGTCGACCTGGTTGGCGAGTTGGTATAGCGTTGGCCTTCTATGCCCAAGGTTGCGGGTTCGATCCCGGACCAGGTCGATGACATTTAAGTGTGCTTAAATGCGACAGGCTCATGTCAGTAGATTTACTGGCATGTAAAAGAACTCCTGCGGGACAAAATTCCAGCACATCCGGCGACGCTGATATAACCTCTGCAGTTACGAGCGTCGTTAAAGAAATCATAACATTTAACATTTTGTTTTCTGAATTGTAACATTTCATTTAAAAATAACTTTAACTGAACGTCACCTGTATAATAGCTGTCCATAAACTGTTTGTGGGATTTGGGGACGGCAAAATCTAGCACTGCCTAGGAGCGGCACTATACCTAACTCCGGCTCTGCATAACCTACAGAATACTGTAGAATGTAAATAAAACCATTCCGAAAGCCAATCTCTCTAAGGGACGAAGTGAAAAGCGTTAATGTATCCCATGAATTTATTTCTATTCACTACATTGTACACCAACAGAAATCATGTGCAAAACAAATCAAAATGGTGTTATAGAAGTAGTCCAGTTGGAAAAACCACCAACACAATTATATCGAAAAGTCTCGCTCATTGTCAATTTAAGTCTCTCTTGATGAATGCAATAGCGAGTAAGGCGATCTGTCATATTATAGTAAAGTACGGTGACTTAGTCGTGGCAAATTATTGAATAGGTTCTTTGAACTGAGGGAGGAAACATCATCGTTGACGGAGGAAGAAGAAAAGTCTGTATCATAAGTGAAGAATGAAAAAATGGATTTGTGAACTTGCCTTCTTAATGGAATTATCTGAATGCTTTAAATTGTTTTCTACATGGTAACAACAAGATTATTACACAGTTATATGACAGAGTGAAAGCGTTTAATATAAACCACCTTTAATTATGGAACGTTAGCTTAACTAAAAGGATTATATATATATATATATATATATATATATATATATATATATATAATTTTAATGTACCGAAGTATGATGACGCAGAATATCTGCATGGAAATATCATATGTACTTCGGTACATTAAAATAATATATATATATATATATATATATATATGATATGCGTAAATCACTTTGTGATTTAAGACGGCGCTTATTCCGTCGGATCGCGGCCAACTAGTCACTCATAACGAGTGCACCTCAGCACATGTGTGGACTTCGGTCCTACGTTCATAGACACATATGACGTAGTGCAGAGGGCGGCCACTAGAGGGAACCCAAGAGTTGGAACTTAATCAGAGACAATTCTGTCCGACGCCGGGGTGGTATCCGGTGTGGCTTAGTGGATAAAGCATCAGCACGTAGAGCTGAAAACCCGGGTTCAAATCCCGGCGCCGGAGAGAATTTTTCTCCGTTCCATTACTCTTTCATCGTAAAAGGATAAGTTACAGCACATTTTTCAATATTAACAACGATATAGGCAAACTAGTTTCTTAAGACTTTGGATTTCGAAGAATATGTTCACACATCATGACGATCTGCACCAGAAATTTGATTCGAGATTTAAAGATTAGGAAAATTTTCAATTTGATTTTCAATTAGTATTTGTAATTAGAACTTATTGATTTACTTTACGATAGTGAATTGAAGGATAAAAATCAAAACAAAAGAAGTTATCTGACTTTTATATGAACTTTCCATGTCTTAGATTTCCCCGATTGTACAGACATCCTTTTTCGGATTCACGTAGGTCATCTGTGCGAACAGTAATTTTTTTCTTATGATCAAGATAAACAAGCCATGTCATGGAAGCCAATTATCGGATCACAACTTAAAATGTGCTGTCACATTATGCACTATACAAACAATAGTTCCAATCGTTGAGAAATTGCTGAGGAAAAGAGAATTAAACAAATCCCGAAAAATCAGTGCTAATGCCAGTGTTGAGTGGACTGAATGGAGTTAAATTTCTGCATTATTATTCTTAGGATTTTTGTGTGTTTTGTTCAACATTTTCCTTAACAGAAGCAGTTTACACATTTACAGTAATTGTCATGCATTACCCGAATAATTAACATGAAATGTGTATTACATTTCTAAAAGTAATTATAAATTTATTAACTTCTAACTTTGTTGAAAATAGGCTACAATGTTTTTTTTTTTTTTTTTCAAATTGCTTAAGATAGTTTATTTAGTTATTTCTATTCAGCCCGCATCTTTTTTCCATCAGAAAACAATCATAAACCTATGCAGTAAATTCATATTTTGGTCCCACCGCTGAACGTCTTACCTGCCCTGCTACATTATATTTCAGTTACCTTGCCCTGCTATGACTTTCCGCGGGCGAGCGGGTAAGGCTTGACGACACAGTGCTCTGAGTTGGGGACCAATGCTCTATAACTGTGATAATCACAACAAAACCGGCATAAGGGACATTACGAGTTTTGCTGCACATCGGCCAGTTTTTTCTTCCGTGACTGTACAAACGACGAGCCAGCGCAGCATTGCCGTCCGCCTTACCGTATATGAAGTGTATCTCTGCCAGCTCTTCATTTGAATACATGTCGCACAGTTTAACGCCTACACAACACTGAATGTAACCTTCGCCTCGGAATGAACTGTCAGAGTGCCCTCTTAATGTCTCCTTTGACGGCAACGAGCTGCGGAAAGAAAAACGTTCCGGTGAATTTCAATGTTGTGAAGGCCATAACTCGGAAATAAAGCATTTCCGGACACATGTTGTAATGAACTATTTTGATTGTCTACATGTGGGAAATACATACTTGAAATTATGCCCCGTATTTTTTAAACAACCTGTATAAAACTTCTCTCTTAACCGAGTCATGTGCGTTTTTGAAAACTATGAATAACTGATGTACTGTAACCTTATACTGCCATTTCTTCTCCATTATCTGTCGAATACAAAAAAATCTGATCAATAGTCGATCTATTACGCCTAAAACCGCCTGATGATCCGCAATAATTTCATCTAGGGTACGGAGTTAATCTTCTCAAAAGAATATTGGATAGAATTTTGTACGACGTCAACAAAAGTGATATTTCTCGAAAGTTACTACAGTTACTAGATAATGCGCTTCCATCCTCTTGTCTGCTGGAATTTGATCGATACCTGGAGACTTGTACTTTTCAGATTTTCTATCGCAATTTCAACTACAGAAACTGTGGGTTCGGGTATAAACGGCTCAGCAGTTTGTATTTGAATTTCGTCCCGATCATCTCTATTTGGCCTATGTACATTTTGTAGTTAGCCCAAAATAGTTCTTCCAACTATTGAGGATTGAATGAGAGCCTACAAACAAGTCACCATTCTCATCCTTGATCACTTTTACCCTTGCCTGATATCCGTTCTTAAATTCCTTTATACCCTTATATAGATAATCGAATGTTTTTATTCCTACCATTTGTTTCTACGTCATTTAGTTTTTCCTTCAAGTAATCTCTCTTTTCATCAGTGGCGTAGCATGAAATTTTGAGCGGGGGAAGCTAACTCAAGTTGTCTTTCATACAATATGAGAAAACGTATTACAAAGATACAGTCTTAAAATAAATAGTAGTCAATGTCAAGTCAGCAGTCGAAGATTGGTTGGAATCTCGTAAGTAACACCAATAAGGCATGACCTCGAAGATACGTAGTATAATATGATTTCACGGTTTACACATATCTCTAACAAATAGACGCGTATACGTATAACATTAGCTCACTCCCCGTCATACTTAGAGAAATCACAGTATTAGTATCATTACGTAAGTATGCGTCTGTCTTTTGGTTATGTCCTTCATTGACAGCAAGGGAGTCGGTCATTTGTTTTTTAGATCACACTTTTGTTCGTAAATCAGTCTTGATAATAGAATTATCCTAAAAAAATCAAGTAAATTAGTGTCAGGAACTGTTATTTCACTCATTATTTATTATATCAGCCATAATGCACACTAACACTTCAACTGAACACAACTGACGAAAAGGGATAACTCGGAAACTACTTATTTTAAATGTTAAAGCTAGCTTCTTGCGAGCCTTGCGACTAGGGTAGTTTAGTTAGAAAGGGATGGAAAATCTGCGGGGTGGATTACACAGAAGAAACCAGTCTGCGTGGAAGCTGGTGTGTGCAGGCTTCTTGTTTACTGCTGAATCACAAATCATCCTGAGCTGCCGCATCACAATATTTAACGCATAAATATAAATTCTATTAAAATTAATAAATAATTTTCTCCATAAACTGCAGGTTTATTATGAAATTATTATTAACTGGGGAAACTAAGCTTTTTAGCTTACATTGACGCTACGCCACTGCTTTTCATTCCTAAGTTTGCGACTTGCTTCCCGTCTTTCTTTGAAATAATTATCTCTATTCTCCTCAAGTGGATCCTGTAAGAATTTCTATTTTGTCTGTTTCCTTCTTTCTACTACAATGCAACGATCTTCATCAAACCATGGTTTCTTTTTCTTAGTTTCATAATAACCTATGCTCTGCTCATCTGCAGTTTTGATACTATCTTTGATATTTTCTCACACGCTATTAACATCTAATTCTTTCTCAACTTCTTCGGAACTATCTAAAGTGACAAACCTATTTGAAATTTCGATCTGATAATGTTGCTTAGTTTCGTCGTCCTTTAATTTCAGAATATTGAATCTACTAATATTAAACACTTATAATTATATCAGTAGTAATTAATACAGAGAGGCGAATTTCGGTAAATTGTCCTGTTTTTATTCTTAATGTAAGTAGTTCCGATTAAATAGGTCTGTGCTATAAATATTATGCGTTCTTAATTGTCGAATAAATTAATTTGTAAATATTTATCATTTTTCACGCAGTTCACCAGCCTATCATATAAGCGGTACGGGTTCGAACTTCGATAACTCACGAGAGTTTTAGATTTTTTTACACTTGTGACTTCTGCTCTGGATTCACCCTTTTCCTCGTCTTATGTGTTAGGCTCTATTATTATTATTATTATTATTATTATTATTATTATTATTATTATTATTATTATACTATTATTAAAATGGAATTCAACTATTTCTAAAGGAAATTATATATGTACTTGTAGGCCTAAAACACATTTTTTGTTGAGTGTTTTCGCTTTACAACTGTTATCTCTAATGCTCTTTCCTCTAGACAGGAGGGAGCACATTCAGCCAGTTGCAATACTTTTCTGATATATTACCAACTGTTGCGGAAAGTGTGAAGGTGACGTACGTAATTACGTTATACAGGATTGTACGATTGGAAATGAAGTACTAGGCCGTGACTCTTGTAATTGGTACTATCCCAACTTTCTCCTGGAGAGGCTTGGGAATATACGAAAAATTCAAATCAGGATAGCCGGACTTTGGAATCGGTCCTCGAGCTCCAGAATACAAGTTGGACGTGTTGACTACTGAACTACCGTGTTAAACTTTTCATAAACAAATCTTCCCTCTTTTACCATTACCATCACCACCATTACCATTCTTAGGTCTACTATTATTTTATTACAACTATTACTACTACATTACTTTTGCAATTACGAACACTGCACAACTACTCTTACTGCTACAATTGCAACTTCTACGGTATACGTACTGCAGTTAGTATTGTTCGGTTTCTTATTGCTATTACTGTTACTGCTACCAGTTGTAGTAATATTAGTCGAACGAATTATGCTGGTATCTGTTCCGTGGTTCATAATTATTGTCTTCTCTGCAGTGTCTTCCGTAATTCCCACACCTTTCTGAGTTTGTTATTTCATTTGCCTATAAATATTTTTTATTGTGTCTATCTTTGACTCAGACATTGGTTATTTATTAAAACATAAATTTCTGTTAATCTCGAAGTCAGTTTTCCCAACATAACACTATTTTTCGCTTGATTTATACAATACAAAATTAGCGTGACATGAGTGTAGAATTCATTGTTTATACGCTATATGGCCTGCAGCTTGACTGCCTATAGTTTCTTGCACTGAAGGACGTCCAGAAGATTGTGACCTACATTTCACTAGCAATAATACAATTTACTAAAATACATCAGAAATTATCATCATCGTCGTCATAATCATCTTCAAAATAACAATGTTGTCATCATTCGACGTCATTATCATAATAGCATTCTTGTTATCATTCATAGTCACTACCGCCATCATAATATCATTTTATCACAGTTCATTGTCATTAATAACATTATCATATTTTTTTGTTATTCTCACCGTTTGTTGTCATCACTGCCATTATCACACCATTCTTGTTATCATTTGTCGTTTTCAAAGTCGTTATCATAAAACAATTATTATTGTGTGAGGTGGGGTTTTGTTTGTGATCGCCATAACTTGCTAATAAATAAAGAGGCCAAGGAATCCTTAGTGGGTAATTAGTAACTGCCTGAAATTCTGACTTCACTTACGCATTTAATAACATTATACAAATACAATATAAAACACAATCTGAAGCCAGGTTTTAAGCCATAAACAAAAACAAGCTATGCTCTTAGTGCACTAGATAACAATTACAATCATAATAAACAAATCTAGAAATGGTATTTCATATAACTCTTACAACCTTTTGAAGAAAGTACCCTGATAAAATCCTGTAAAACCCATACCTAAACAATACCTATAATCAAAAGCCAATTAACACGGAAACCCCCAAACACAACTCTCAAAAACCTAACCATAAAAGATAAATTACACAGTCCCAAACTGGCAATCTAACCAATTAAAACCAAACCGAAATAACCAAACCAACGTAGTAGTCCCGAATCTGGAGAGAGAACCCGACGCAAACACACCATTAAAATATGAACTTTGCGTCGTCCACTCGAGTAGAAGTTCATGCGTTGGGGTCACACAGTCTTGTTACCTCAGTCGATCACTTACAGGCAGGATGATTGACTAGCGGATAGTACGGCATAAGCCGTAGTGAGGATGTTAATCGCCAGTTCTAGTTGATCGAAGATAATGCTGGAATAAGCCGGCCGGCTCCAAACAATCACCAGCATCAGGAAATAACTCCTTGGTTTGGAGAAGTCAGGCGAATATATCCACAACCAACCATGTGGAAGGCTGAATATCCTTACGGAGTTTGGTGGTGTACAACACAGACACACCGCGTGCGTCCATCGTCCGATGTCATTAGCCACCAGCCGCCGAAATGAGTCCAATCAGGCTACGCAGGTAACATGGCGCCCCATACTCGTAGAACTGTGGTCCCTCCGCAGCTAAGGTCCTCTCGCCATCGTAGTATTTCAGCGACTCCAACTCCAACCTAGTGTGTCTCACCGGGAACGAACAGCCCGAAAGTCATGAGCCGTTATTTACAAATCAGCCAATGAGATGGCAGCTCTCAAAGAGGAGAAGAAAATAAAAGTGATTGGTAAAAAAACGAAATCAACGCACCCTATTAAGAAAAATAGAAATAAAGGAAACACAACGCCCTCTGATAACATATAATAGAACTACCAGCAAATAATGTAAGAGTATATTTGAAGTACAAAACTGTGGGAAAGATGTCAGGGAAAGGCAAAAGAATGGAAGTGGTGAACAACACCACAATTGTCATAATTCTTTGTCTTAATTTTTTATATATCATTGCTGTCATAATTCGTGGTCATCATAGTACTTATCATACCATTGTTGCCATCATGCATCGTCTTCAATATCATTATCATAATATTATTTTCGTCATTCATCGTCATCATTGTCATCATACCACTCGTCATTGTCTACAATGTTAATATTACTCATTATTGTCATAAGTCGTCATTATTGTCATTATCATGCCATTATTGCCATCATTCGTCGTCGTTATTGTCACTATCATACCACTTTTGTTATCATTCGTCGTCTTGAACGTCATTATTACACATTATCATAATATTATTGTCATTATTCGTCGTTATTAATGCCAGCATAGCATTCTTGTCATTATTAGTTGTCTAAAATGTCATTATTACTCATTATCATGATATTATTGTCATCATTCGTCGTCTTCAATGTCATTATCAAACTATTAATACAGTATTTACACCTTTCATTATTATATTGTTATCATTTGTAATTCTCATTGTGATTATCGTTCCATTTTTATTCTTATTCGTCTTCAATGTCATCGTAATAGTAATAACCTCATTCGTCGTCATTATTGTCATATCGTAGTTGTCAACATTACTCATCTTCAGTGTCATAATATCATTAACATCATCATTCGCCGCAATCTTTGTTATGATATCATTTCAGTTGTCATCTTTGTCATCATACCATTCTTTTAGTTATTCGTCGTCCTTATCATTATCATAATATCACTTTGTTATCATTGACGTCTTCAATGTCATATCATTATTTTTATTCATCATTGTTATCACAATATAGTTCTTGTCATCATCTTGACCTACACTGTCATTCATTCGTTCGTCCGTCCGTCCGTCCGTTCATTCATTCATTCATTCATTCATTCATTCATTCATTCATTCGAGGTATCCAACCCAAGCCCGAGCGCAGCTCTGTATCTGCAGGCCAACGAGTATGCCGACTGAGCTGCATTGGTGGTTCTATTAAAAATATACAATACATAGCAATCAGATTATTAAATTTTAAAATCTAAACTATTATTCATCAGTTGAGCTATAAAATATAATACATACCAAGTAGGTTAATTGAATTTAAAAGCATAAACAATTAGATGAGTTGAGACAGACAAGAATTGAGAATACATATCATGCAATTTACTTCAAATTACAAGCACAAACATTCATCAGTTGAGCCATACAGATTACTATTCAATTTAAAGCATATACAGTTCATCAGCCATTGACAGGTTGGGTTCGGTTTGTTCAGGCTTGTGGTTAGCTTTGCATGTGCGCTTTTTGGTAGATAGGTAAATATATTTATCGTCGACTATAGCGAAGAAAGAGATTTACCCTGGACCACAATAAAGAAAGCGAAATAACTTTACTTTCCCTCGTAGTACATTATCCTGGTGAAATCTTTGGATTATGTCAATGTGTGAAAATGTCGGACAAAGATGTCGGTTGGGAGGTAGTACATAAGAAATGAAGGTATTTGGGGACGGTTGGATGGGTTTATAGCTTTCGCAGTGATCACATCGTTTGCTTAGAGTGATGTGTTACAAATTTGAGGTTATTTTCAATTAGTTACTTAATTATTTTTCTCTTTCTGCCTGTGGTATGTGAGGATATCGAATTTTCACCAAAATTTGGTACAGAGATCCCTAAAAATACTGTAGACTACCATCTTGACGTAACTTTTCTAGCTATGTACTGTCCCATCTTCTGTCTTCTTCAGAACATCCTCCTTCCTCTTCCTTACAGTCACTATATGGAGATGCACAAAGGCGGGAGTGCCGCAGGGCTCCGTATTAGGTCCACTACTTTTCTCTATCTACATTAATGACGTATCAAAGAACTTACAGTATTGCCGATATCACCTCTATGCCGACGACCTACAACTTTACATACATTCCAGACCCAATACGATCAATGAATCGATTGACAAGTTAAATTGTGACCTAGCCACTGTCTCCACTTGGGCGGCCAATTTCGGACTCGCACTTAATCCAAGTAAGACTCAAGCCATAATTATTGGACATAAGCGTTTAGTTAACTCCCTTAATAACAGTAATCTTTCAGTTGTTACCCTTAACAACACGCTAATCCCTTATTCATCTGTCGTAAAAAATCTTGGCTTCTTTTTTGATAATAATCTAAGTTGGAATTTTCAAGTTAAAGAAACGATAAAAAAAATCTGTTCCTCCATTCACTGTTTGAGTCGCTTGAGAAACTTCTTGCCCCAGCAACTAAAACTTACCCTAGTGCAAACCCTAGTAACGCCGCACTTCGATTATTGTGACGTTTTGTTAAGTGACCTAAGTTCTGAATTGTCAGTCAAGTTACAGCGAGCTCAGAATATGTGCGTCAGATACGTGTGCAACATCCGACGGTATGATCACATATCACCGTCCTTCGCAAGTCTCTCGTGGCTCCGACTTAAAGAACGTAGAACTTTACACTCTTTGTCTTTACTCTTTCGAATTCTGCACACTTCAACACCAAATTACCTTTCGTCTCGTTTCTCTTATCTATACTCTAACCACGACGTAAATACCAGATCACTTATCTGTGGCACGCTAAGTATACCTCTTCATAGAACATCTTGTTATTCATCATCTTTTACAATATCCACCTCGCGTCAATGGAATTCCTTGTCACAAAGTATTAGGGGCTGCAAGACAATAAACACCTTTAAGAACAGCTTAAAAGATAACCTTATTAGCATTTCACTCCAATCATACTGATTTAAACTATCACTGACTACATTGTTACTTTTTTCTTTAGACATCATCCTGATTGTGCTGTACTTTAATTGTCTCGTAATAATCTCTTTCTATTATCTAATATTATTTGAAATATATTAACATTCTATGTATTTTAGTTTAATTCTGCTACACAGTTTATTTCAGTGTTTAATTAATAGTTCATAGTATTTTGTTGGTTAATTTGTAAATAACTTTTGTATACATGTAACTCTCATCTCAATCAAATTGTTGGATTCTTTGTAAGTTCATGCATATGTATATACACTTTTTGCTGGTTGAGTGGAAGAGAAGGCCTTACGGCCTTAACTCTGCCAGCTAAAATAAATCATTATTATTATTATTAGTATTATTATTATTATTATTATTATTATTATTATTATTATATCGCTGCATTGGATATGAATTGATAGCATAACCCATAGTTACTCGAAGTAATTACATTCGGTACGAGTAAATATACACTCGTCCCGTGATGGCTGAGTGCTCAGACCTCCGGCCTGTCATGCAGGCGACCGGTGTCCGAGTCCCGGTCAGATGTGAAATTTTCCATTGAAAGGTCCATAGTGACAGTTTGTGGCGGACAAGGATTTTTCGCGGGATTTTCTCCTTTTTTCCCCATATTAGGCATCTACACATTCCGTCAACTTTTCTCCATTTCGTCATCATTCTATAGCATTCTCCGATCCCCGGCTGGCAACTCACGGAGGCGGCTGGCCTAGGGACGAGCGGAGTTGCCTGTTCCAAATCTGTGTACTCAGCGAATCTTACTGTAGTTAGCCGGTGTGGATCTGGGAATGTACCTAGATTGAAGGTTAGCGCAATAGATCGTAACAGGTCGTAGAGCTGGGCCAATGTGCCACTCTCCCGTAAATTCCATTCCAATCCAATTTGCAGAGGATGGTAGTACTGTATCTATAACAGGGACAACCAACTGGCTGCTCGCGGTGCTATGTGCAGGTATTGAGCACGGTGCGGGCTCAGTGCGAGCGGAGTAGTGGACGCGTACAGTTTGTCCTCGGTAGCAGTGGTGTGTCGTAGATCGGCGCCTGTTTGTCATGGAAAGAAGCGAAGGCTTTTAACGCCAACAAACAATTTAAATCCTGAATGGGAAGCAACATACTTCTTAATGGAATGTAGTAAAGTTCTATGTAGATTTTTCGAACTATTGGATGAGATAAATTTGTTTCTGGAAATGAATTTGTTGTAGAGCTCGCAAATATTAACTGGAAATGTGATCTTGCATTCATGGCTGATATAACTGAACATTTGAACGTTTTGAACGAATCACTTCAAGAGAAAAACAAATTGATCACACATATGTAGTATTAAAGCTTTCAAAAATACGCTGTCATTATGGGAACGTCAACTGTCCAATGACGATCCCTGTCATTTTCTTAGGTTGACACATGTGGTCTGGGACTCTGATTTCTTAGAGGTGGGCTGTTACGTTTAACATGTTCAGTTGTTTTCTCGTGAGCTTGAAGGCAGATTTCAAAACCTGAGTCAGTTAAAAATGGGTTTCGATGTATTTGCTACACGTTTAGCCTAAATACTCCCAAAGATGTCCAACTGGAACTAATCAACTTGAAATGTGGCATTGAGTTGGCTGATAGTTACAGGAACAGACGTACTTTGCTAGACTTTTACATCCTATTTCGCAAGTCAAGATTCCCTCGTCTCCATAGGCGTGAGACATCTTTGATTTCAATGTTTGGTGCGACCTATGTGTGTGAAGCTTTATTTTCAGCTATGAAACGTAACAAAGACTCTGAAAGAGCCAACCTCAGTGACCATAACTTGAAGTGTACATTAAGGGTTCAGAGCTGTGTTTCATTATGTCCAAATATAGTTCATATCGTACAAACCAAAAGATGTCAAAAAGCAAAAGAGAGTACTTGGTAAACCTGAAAGTATCACACTCTTAATTGAGATTTTCCATTGTAAAATTTATATCACTTTAATTTGAAACAATTTTTCCATTATTATCGTTCTATTTGTCAATATGTTTTTGTTTACATTTTTCAACATGCCCAGTCTATAAAATATGTAAGAGTTTAATTTGTCAATTGCTAACTTTCATGAACAATGTATTGTTTCGTTCTTATATAACTATACTTAAAAAAAATGTTACAAGTAACTTATATGCTACAATTAAGTTGTATTTAGTTATATTTGTGCAATATATTATTTGTATTTCTATAATGTAGGCTATTTACATTTAGTTGTTTAGGCTATAAAATTCTTCTTTACTATCCTATCATCTATAGCATACCTGCACAAACAGCGCTCAACGAGCGCGCGCGCTCCTTCGGAGCGGGAGAGCCGTGTTTACCGCTCGCCGAAACGGAGAGGAAGATACGTCAGAATGACATAAACTTACTTAGGTAGAGGAGAGGGAAACGACCACTCAGCTATCTAGTGGAGTGCAGTGTGTATTCTCAGTAACTGTTTAACGTTGCTTACCTACTGTTACAGTACAGTATGGAAGAGTCTAAAAGACGGAAAAGTGATCATCAGGCAAATTATTTCAATGTTGCATGGGAAAATGCTTCTTTTTTCATAGCTGCTGGAGTAAATACTCAGTGCTTCATCTGCCACAACATTTTGAAAGGTAGAAATAAATATAAATAATGCGTCATTACGAGTCCAGACAAGAATTTACTTTCGATTGTTTTGTTGCTGAAGATCGCAGTGAAAAAGTTCAGAACTTGGAAAGCTGCATTATTACCCGAGGCAGGTACAGTCGGTATTTATTTTGTATGAATTTGAAATGCATTGTCTTATCAGAGGTACTTTCCGAATTACTTCTATGCCCGAGGTTGCGGGTTCGATTTCGGGCCAGGTCGATTGTATTTAAGTGTGCTTAAATGCGACAGGCTCATGTCAGTAGATTTACTGGCATGTAAAAGAACTCCTGCAGGACAAAATTCGACACAGAGGCGACGCTGATATAACCTCGGCAGTTGCGAGCGTCGTTAAATAAAACATAATATTTAACATTTAACGATTTACAGCTCGAACTTATTGATCTTCATTGTGACCTAAGGGCTAAAGATCGTTTGAATAATACTACTAGCCTGGTTAAGTTTTACAAGACTAAACATTAGCAATAATGTCCATAACTACACAGGCTGGCTGTGAAAATGATTGCTATGTTTGGCTCAACATTTATATTTGTGAGCAACTGTTTTCTATAATCAACTTTAATAAGGCAGGCATCGAACATCTGTAATTGATGTTTCATTATGATCAGTAGGTTACTGTTCCTTCCAGCTGTCAACAGCATAAAATCTCGTTTTCATGTACTGATAAATAAAAATATAACAAAATGATATTGTATATTTAAGTAGCTATAGAATTTCTATTATTTCTGTAAATTAAATATTTTTTATTAATTAATAATAGTCCAATATAGTTTTGCAAAGAGTGAACGGGAATTTATTTCATGAACACTCTTACTAGTACTTTCTATTGTGTACATGTTGTACGAGATCACCCCTTGTTCCAGTCCACCCTTATACAGAGCGCAGCTAATATCTGCATTCCCCTCATGAGCTGTGAGCCGGCTCGGAGAGCACAAACCTTGTGCAGGCCTGATCTATAGTGTAATGATAAACGCAATTAAAGATTAGACACAAGTAGGCCGCCACTGCGCTACGTTCCCGCTGACACAGATCCTGCACCGTGAGCACAGAAGTAATACGGCGTGCTTGTGAGTTGGTTGACGAGGGCTTGGAATCATGAATAGAGTGTAAGAATTCAATACATGTCAATAGGTCATCATATTTTATGTTTCTTTTATGTGATCCATCTTCAACTATTGAAAGTAGTTAAATTCTTTCATAGGTTTTAATCTTTTATTTAGATAATCTATGCATAATATTGCACATTATTCAATATTCATATTAATTCTAGTTGAAATTCGAAATTCCGGACATTTCAAATCTTTTTTAAAATGTCTGCCGGACAGGATAAAATGATTAAAAAAGAGGACATGTCCTCCTTTTGCCGGACGGATGGTAACCCTAGTTACAGCAGTAACACGAACTCCCGATCCGGACAAGTGTTTCAATACCGCTTGGACACGATTGTCAGGTAATCCACAGCGAATCCTAAGTCTCATCTTGCCAAATTACCATTTCCCTATCACACATTCCACCAATAGTAGATAATCTCGCTGTTTCGTAGTTTAAAAATAATCGTTAAAATAAGCGATAGAAATAGAAAAAAACGAAGTGACTTTGTTACGATACGTCCTCCAGAAAAACTAGCAGAATATTCCATATTTGTCATTTTACAATGCTGTCTGTATGTGTCCTCTGTCCCTCGGTGTCAGACCATTTTTATGAAGTATAATATAATTTATTCGGTTGAATATCGATTGGAATTCTAATTTATTTATTACTTTCGTAATATTCGAACATTAAACAATTTTTTAGAAAATATGCAGCTATTACTTCGTTAGTAGAGCATTTAGTAAAGACAGGAAATATTTTCAAGGCCATTAATTGTTATCACTGATTTGACATGCACGGATCTAAAACTTGATATGGATTTTTCATTCTTACTTAATGTTGCATTGTAACTATATCTGTTGGTTTTGTGTATATACGTATAGTATCAACTATATTTGCAAAAAACCTTCCACTTTTCATTAATTTGTTTTTTTTTTATTTAAAATATATTTCGAAATATGCTATATTTTTATAAGTTTATTTCAGCTTTATATTTTTCTCAGTTAAATATATAGTTATTTAGTCTCTCATGATCCAGATGGAAAAATCTCAGAAGTGTATCTTCTTGTGTTGAGAGGGAAGTCAGTTGCCTTGTCGAAGGAGACAGAGAAATCGCAGGACTAGCCGGCAATAGCTTCTGTATGTGAAGAGCATCCTGAAACCAAGAGTCACAGTCATAATGTCACTACGAAGTGTCTCCGAATCTACTGTATAATTGATTAATGTTGGATGCATAATAATTCTGTCACCAGAAGAACGTTTCAGACTGGTAAATATCTGGATTATTAACAATGATTGAAGTTGATAACATGGTTACGATTCAATAAAATCCGTTGTGGATGCTAGGAAACAAACGATGTTATATGAGTGAGAAAACGGAAAATATAATAGCATCGTTCAATCCAGCAATTATGAAGGAGGGTTATTCTGCTCCATGCAGAATCCACGTCTGTAAGGAAATCAAGAGACTTGTGAAGTACGTCTGCATCACAGTTGTCGTTCTGCAGTGTGCTTTAACTACTGTATTATCTCCTTCTGTTTTTTGTGGAATTCGCTTCGGGAGCGTTAATTGTGTTCACGGTCGTTATATTTGTTTATTCCGTAACTTCATGATACGCTACCGCAAGTCAATTGTCTATTAACTTCAATTGTCTGTATCGTAACTATAATGCACAATGTGCGTTGAGTTGTCATTTTTTGTAAAGCGCGTGCAAGTGTTTCCAAAATATCAAGTTTCTCATACTATTAAAACTGTTACCATCTACAGAGTTTTTATGTAATCTCTGAATGTCGTGTTTAGGTATCTATCAACACCATTACCATCATCGTTATCACCCACATTAAGAATTTAGCTATTTGACCCTTCCCTTTCTTACTCTTGTAAGAATTATGAATCAGCATTAGATATGAAGTATTTAACTATTTCCCCATGTAGTTAGCATGCTAAAGATAAAGTGTAAAAGGGAACACACAATCAGTTTCTGTAGGAAGGAGGTAAATTTACACTTTCTGGAACAAGGTGTCGTAGATATTATTCTCTCTTTCTTTATTCTCTCCTTTCTTTCCTCTTTCCTTTCTCCTAGATGAGTAAACAGCCCTCGAAAACCATAAGTATTAGCCCATACCACAGTCTAATATATTGTGACCAATAAAAATCTTTTCAGAAACCTGTTCCGGTTTTCGACTAGCGTACATTCGTGACGTGTGGTCAGCACAACGACGAAATTCCACCTAAGTAAGGCAGCATAATAGGCTTAATAATAAATCTTTAGCAACCACAACAAAAATGGATAAAAATCATGCTTCGAGAGTTATTCTAACCGACGTCTAAAGGCTGGTTCACAATAAACCGGAAACGGAAACGAGAACGAGAACGGAAATGTTAAAATGTATTTAAATTTGAGCATTCACAATTGACGAGAAGCTTTCCGGAGTCCGGGAACGGGAACGTGAAAATTAATTGTGAATGCTCACATTTAAATACATTTATTTTAACAATATTTCAGTTCTCGTTCTCGTTGTCGTTTCCGTTCCCGGTTTATTGTGAACCAGCCTCAAACCAGTTGAAACTGTTAATGGCCTATCTTCATTAAAGATTAAAGACTGAGGACATGAAACAACTCTAAGAATGAATCTCAGATTGAATATATTATGCTTAATTTTCAAGAGGTGTTTTTGAAAAAGTCTGTCTAACTCTCTAACATATAAATATATATATCCTATAATCCAGTAACATTTTGCATAGACCTATATTAGGAAAAGGTTCAATGTTCAACGATGAAGCTGGTCATGTTCCTGAAAATAAGAAAGTTTACACAAGATAAAGTCACTGAGGCGAGATAACTAAATAAATCTTGCAACGTTTTGTTGACTCAGCAATATCAACCTGTCAGGACTGATTCGCACTTCATGACTTGAGGCCCGTAAACAGTGCAATGGCAAACAAGACAGAATTACACTATCCTGCTCTGATGTAAGCTTATTTGCAAGGAATAGTAACCTTAATAAACAATTTGTAAGTGTGAGTTTTCATATAATTATCAACTACCAAGATTATTTAAAACACGGTTCGAAGATTAAAGCTTTACAAAATCAGTAATATCTGACAGTAGGAAAAAAAACATCATTGTGTTAAGGGGACAAAAACTTTTTTACTAATCTCTTCTTTCAACCAAATTTTGGGAGCATTTTTTACTATTTAAAGAACTAGCAGAATCCAAATTTTTAACTCCGAAATGTTCCTGGCCTTTGATTTTTTATTTTTTTTTTTATTTCTTTAGAAATACTGTATTTTCAGACCGAAGTTTTTAGTAGCAGTTCTCAATTTTTAAACTTTCTTTTTTTGGTTACATTCACAAGACATAGAGAAACATTTCTATGTAGGCCTATTCATTTTATGAAATATTTCATTTATTCACTTTAAAGAATTGAAATTTTCAATATGTTATTTTTTCTATAATTCAAGAAGAAATAATAAAATAGACTAACATCGTTTCTTACAAAATAAAGGCGTAGAAACATGCAGTTACCTCATAAATACTAGCACTAAAATTTTCATTCAGATAGATTAATATTTGTCATAAAAATGTTGGTATTGAATCAAGAAAAATAAACTTATGGAAAAATGGATTTGAAAGTAAAATGAATATTTATGTAACACATACTTACTTACTTACTTACTTACTTACTTACTTACTTACTTACTTACTTACTGGCTTTTAAAGAACCCGGAGGTTCATTGCCGCCCTCACATAAGCCCGCCATTGGTCCCTATCCTGAACAAGATTAATCCAGTCTCTACCATCATATCCTACCTCCCTCAAATCCATTTTAATATTATCTTCCCATCTACGTCTCGGCCTCCACAAAGGTCTTTTGCCCTCCGGCCTCCCAACTAACACTCTATATGCATTTCTGGATTCGTCCATACGTGCTACATGTCCTGCCCATCTCAAACGTCTGGATTTTATGGTCCTAATTATGTCAGGTGAAGTATACAATGCGTGAACCTCTGTGTTGTGTAACTTTCTCCATTCTCCTGTAACTTCATCCCTCTTAGCCTCAAAAATTTTCCTAAGAACCTTATTCTCAAACACCCTTAATCTCTGTTCCTCTCTCAAAGTGAGAGTCCAAGTTTCACACCCATACAGAACAACCGGTAATATAACTGTTTATAAATTCTAACTTTCAGACTTTTTGACAGAAAACTACATGACCAAAGCTTCTCAACCGAATAATAACAGTCATTCCCCATATTTATTCTGCGTTTAATTTCCTCCCGAGTGTCATTTATATTTGTTACTGTTGCTCCAAGATATTTGAATTTTTCCACCTCTTCGAAGGATAAATCTCCAATTTTTATAGTTCCATTTCGTACTATATTCTGGTCACGAGACATAATCATATACTTTGTCTTTTCGGGATTTACTTCCAACCCAATCGCTTTACTTGCTTCAATTAGAATTTCAGCGTTTCCCCTAATCGTTTGTGGATTTTCTCCTAACATATTCACGTCATTCGCATAGACAAGAAGCTGATGTGACCCGTTCAATTCCAAACCCTGTGTTATCCTGAACTTTCCTAATGGCATATTCTATTTATGTAACACATACCTATTAAAATTCTCCTCGGCTACATTCATCTAGTAACTTCAGGGAGCCAACTTTAGAACGAAACATTTTCCAGATTTGTAATCAGAAATTTGTATAAAAGAATTCTTTGATGAGAAAAATAATTTTGGCACCCAACTTTAGAACAAAAAGTTACTATATTTGTAATCAGAAATTTGTAAAAAATAATTCTCTGATGAAAAAATTATTTTTACAACTCTTTAAATGCCACGCTCCCTTACAGCCCTAATTTAAAACCATTTTAAGCACATTTGTAATCAGAATTGAACTAAATCCATTTTGATTATAAAAATATAGCTAATTCTAAAGAAATGAAATAGCCAATAATTTTTTTTTGGAAAATTTTCATGACTTTCAGTGGAGTCTCTCCTTAAACAAATTTTGGAATTTACTTTACAATTACAAAATATGATATACCGGTACTGTTCCGTTCTCTTACAAGCAATCAACATCCTTCCTACGACTTCATTCACAGTAATTTGCACAGAATATTTGTAATCTCTTGCGAAATTACTTCTCTTAGTTGGCCGAATTGAGATGTGTCGGTAATAGAAGCCAGATTGTTAGAAAGTGCCTATTGATGACACGATCGCCAAAGATCTCCCTAATTGTTTTGCAGGGGTTTAAATGTGTGTCCGTACTCCATATTGCATGCATATTATGTTTTCCAGTTTGTGATCCCTCACTCTGGGGATGGCTAAGTTCTGCAACATACTGAAATAGCGCTTCCAGTTTACTAAAACAGTCTCCATTATTTCATTGTTACTTTCTTGGAAGAAATATGAGCCAATGTTGAATTGTGAAGTGAAGTCACATCACATAATGACTTTCAGATCGTAAATACATCGTTGAATTAAAACCCGGTTGTCAGTTTCATACCAAATTGTACACATTCTATTTCTTTTGTCTCTGCTAGTAAAAATAAAGCAGCATCATATTGTATAATGTTTGTCACTAATTTTAGTTTAAACGGGTACAAACTGAGAACTTCCCTTTGCATTATCCAACAAAACTCGCTCTTGACCCAGTGGTTAGTCGCTCTGTCTTTCACTACTTTCACTATGGCCACCCGGGTTTGATCCCCGTCTGCACCAAGAAGAAATTTGTGGTGACAAAGTGGGCGTAAAGGATTTTCCTTGAAAGTCTCCATTTTCCCTTCACCATTATCGTCATTCCAATAGGCCTACTTCACAATCGCCCTCACTCTGCAAGGTAGGGTTCCAGAACAAGTAAGAAGTGGCTCAAAGTTATACATATTATGTTCAATAAAGACTATTTATTATTATTTAATATTATCTCTTCTGTCCTATACCGGTATTTCAAGGTGCTTGCACATCTGATTGCCACTACTAATTCCATACTAATTATTTCCACTTACTGTATAGTCTATTATTAGTTTTCTACAGCAGCAACGTCATTGATTGCCTTTAGTGTTCCAACAGAACTAGTTTCTTCAAGCCTCCTTTGCTTATATTCCCCAAATTCTTACGTGTTCTAAATTTTCGTAGACTTTGAGAGAGGTTATACATATTGTACAAGCTGTATCCTAACAATTTATGACATGGTTATGATGCAAAATCATAAAGGTTCATCAACAAAGTGGTAAGTAAGCCGATGAACGAAATAATGTAAAATAAATGACAATGTTCATCTAAAATAATTATGTTTGAATTTATATCTCAAATATTATAATTATTATAGCGCTTAAAAAAGTCATATCCGACTATCGAATTAGCTATACTTTTTTGAGATGTGTGATACAAAATATTTAATGGATAAAACGTTTAGCAGTGGTCGAAGAAGTCACAAATTAATGACTTAATGTGAATATTCTAATGAGGCTATAGAAAGACAAGCATTGGAATGGAATCCCCAAGGAGCTAGGGTTATTGGGTTATTTTACGGTGCTGTATCAACATCTAGGTTATTTAGCGTCTGAATGAAATGAAGGTGATAATGCCGGTGAAATGAGTCCGGGGTCCAGCACCGAAAGTTACCCAGCCCAAGGAGCTAGGGATGTTGGGCGACCAAGAGGGACATGGAGAAGAACGGTTAGTGAAGAGGTGGGAAAGTGTGGGAAAGTCTGGAGAGAAGTGAAGGCTACGGCAACAAATCGTGTCCATTGGAAGGTTCTCACTGAGGCCCTATGCTCCACATAAGAAGTGAAAGGATATACTACTACTACTACAAGTGTGAATATTATAATACCCGCTTGTCACAGAGTGAAAACTATAGAGCAGCCATGCCAAACAAATGAAATGCAGAGCAAGTTGTCGCTCTGGGTATAATTTACTCTCGAAGCAAACCGACGTAGCCGCTGCAGTTGAAATGTCCTACTGGTAACTATAGTCCCGTCGCTCTAATTTCCGGCAGCCAATCACGTTGCAGGTCGGCTACATTTAAACGTGTGCGTCTTGTGATTCGCTGATGATGACGTCATGCATTTCCTAAAGCTCGATAAATACTTAATATAATCGCCCGCCATTTTGACTCTTTCGTTGGCGTTCGCAGAAAGCACACGAGGACGTTATTTGCCGCTCAATTATTTGCTCAATTACAGTGCGTCTGATTTATTATCTTAGGAGCTACGACATGATAATGTTTAACGGTGTAGCAAATAGATTCCTCATCTAGTAGCTCGGCAACGAAAGAACAAGAATGGCGAACGATACTACCTACCTAGACTTTATAGAGCATTCACTTCCTAAGACGTAAGCAAAGAGGAGGAGTCACGCCGGGAATAACAGCGTCGCGACTATAACTAAACATGTCCTACAGATCTCCACGCTCATGCATATCTAACAATAGTTTAAACTAGTCTAGTCAGAACATACAAATAATGGATATACACAGAAAATTAGAAACAGCGTGTTCTTTAAAACGAAGATCATTGCCTACTGATGTTCAATGGGAATAAATGTATTTATTTGTCAAATGTGATGGTGTGGCCTAATGTTTAGTTTCTGCAAAAGAATGCATAAACTCACGAAATGTAATTTGCAAAGATATTACTCTTCGTTCCGTAGCGCAGAATATGATAAATACGAGTACGAAAGCCAGAACTTGCTGCTATTATTTATATGCTAAAGAATAGGCTGTATGGAGATATTAACTGTATTATCATTGTTATTATTAGACCTATTATTATTATGGCTATTATTATTATTATTATTATTATTATTATTATTATTACTACTACTATTGGTTTCATTTTTCGTGTTTTAATGAGTTGGTTTCTGCAGTATTGAAACTTAGTTACCCTCTTAAGTTTTATGTACGAAATTAAGTGAACGTCAGTCTGACCCCTCCCACTTCTGGAATCAAGAAAGACGAATCCATAAATATTTTTTCTAAGGTGTAAAAGGGGATGAGAAACTTTTGTCATCCAGTCTGCTATCAAAAAAGCTGAAAGTTGGAATTTATAAAACAATTATATTATCGGTTGTTCTGTATGATTGTGAAAGTTGAACTCTCACTTTGAGAGAGGAAAAGAGGTTAAGTGTTTTTGAGAATAAGATGCTTAGGAAAAAATTTGGGCCTAAGAGGGGTGAAGTTACAGGAGAATGGAAAAAGCTACACAACGCAGAACTGTAGGCATTGTATTATTCACCTAACATAATTAGAATTAGAATTTAGAATTATAAATTAGAATTAGTAAAGCCCGTAACATCCTTAGCAGGCAAGGGCCTCCTACCATCGGTAGAGCAGCTCTACTTTTGCTCACGGGGTGAGCTAGTCCCTGTGGGCCTTACTCAAAGTTGAGTCACTTCACTTCACTTCACTTCACTTCACTTCACTTTACTTCCCTTCCCTGTTTTGTGTTCTACTATTACTTATTCTAAATCTAAAATTATGTCTTTCCACATTTCTCTGTCTCTCGCAATACGCATCCACTGCGGTCCTATCACGTCAACGAAGTCCTGTGCCCATCTCCTCCTTGGTCTTCCCCTTCCTCTTCTTCCCCTCCTTGGGTCCCAGACTGTAGTGGCGTATGCCCATCTGTCGGCGGGTAGTCTGGCTACATGTCCTCCCCATTTCCATTTTAGTCTTCTCGCTATCTTGCAGGCCATTTCGATACCGCTTTTTAATCTCAGTTCTTCATTTCTTACTTTGTCCTGTAGTTTAATCTCTAGTATCTTTCTCTCCATTTTGCGTTGGCATACCTTCTGTGCTTGTTTTTTAGTCAACTGCCAGGTTTAGCTGCCATATGTTAGGGTGTGTATGATACAGGTCCGTAGGGCTTCCAGTCTTAATTGTATATTAATATCTTTGTCTAAGAGCAGGAATTTGAGTCCCCAGAATTTCCCCCATGCTAGGTTAATTCTTCTTCGAATTTCTTTGTCCCTCTTTCAGTTAGGCTGACTTTTTGTCCCAAATATACATACTGTTTACAGTACTGAATGTGTGTGCCGTCTATCATTATTGGTGTCTCTATGTCGTTTGTCATTGCTTTGGTCTTTGTAGGGTTCATCTGTAGCCCCGCTTTCTCGCTTTCTTTGCTCAAATCTGCTAACATTTCCTGTAGTTCTGTGCGAACAGCACTATGTCGTCTGCAAATCTTAGGTTTGATAGCATTGTTCCATTGATATTTATCCCTTTTCTCTTCTGGCTCCAGTTTAGTCTGACATAATTAGGAACATTATATCCAAACTTTTGAGATGGGCAGGGCATGTAGCATGTATGGGCGAATCCAGAAATGGATAATATGTATTAGTGTTGGGAGGCAGGATAGAAGAAGACCTTTTGGAAGGCCGAGACGTAGATGTGAGGATAATATTAAAATGGATTTGAGGGAGATGGGATATGATGGTAGAGACTTGGTTAATCTTGCTCAGGTTAGGGACCGATCGTGGGCTTATGTGAGGGCGGTAATGAACCTCCGGCTTCCTTAAAAGCCATAAGTAAGTAAGTAAGTAAGTAAAGTAAATAAGGTGTTAGAAGAACTGTATATTAAAATCTATGTTCAGTCAACTCTTATGACACATATATGTTATTCATATTATTTGTTCCGCACTCACACGTTATGTTTTGAAGCCACCAAGTTTTTACCATTAAAATTTAGGCGAGTTCCACGTTTCCCATTTACTACTTTTTTGATTATACACCAATTTTCCAATTCCCATTTCTGAAATACTCTCAGAAATATGTTCTCATGTAAAAATTTTAGTTGTTTAAAATATGTTTTTAACTTGGAATGACGGATTACAGAATTAATAACAAGAATTAATTTCTGACAATAATTATGGGGAAACAAATTAATATTGTCGCCCCTTCTCTTACTGTATCTTGTTAATAGAGACGCGGCAGGGACAGTAGAAGGGAGAGAGTTATAAAAATGCTTAACTTCAGTAATAATACGGCATGCATCAACAAACTCATGAGTCTGACAATCATGTGTAAGTGTCAAAAAAGTTAAGAAAATTCGATTTCTTCTTCATGTTTCTCTCACTTGTCCGTTATATAGTATGCCTTTCTCCTAGGAAAACCTCGCAATAAGACTCGTATGTAGAGAAAGTATTACAAATACGAAATAGGGTTACAAATATTAAATAGTGTGATACACGTCCTGAGACGTTTTGTATTCTAGCGGTAGCCTTTCGAATTACTACGAACTGATAACTTCTTTCGCGGAAATGTGTTAGTTTGCAGTTAGAAGCTGAACTGTTGAAACGTTTATGATTATTGCGTTTTCGAGGAAAGTGACAATTTTGGCGGTAGTTTTTTTCTTCAATGTATATTGTTATTCCTCAATGTTATAAATATTAATGATATGCAGGGTGATTCAGAACTTACTGTATGTTACAGAAGAATATTGTAGATAGAGAGTACGAAAACAAACATTTTTCATTAAGCAATGTGTGTCCTATCTCGGACCGGTGCGTCGTTACACTTGTTTTAATGTTGTGGCTGTTTACCATGTTGTGATTGTTTGTTGCTACTGTACTCATTGATGCGTCATTGTCTTAGTTCACATGTCCTGGCAAATCGCCTAAAGGGAGAAAATTACAGGAACTTTCTGAAAAACACCCTTCCCGTTTTATTGGAAAAGGTACCGCTTCCAGTACGCACAAGGATGTGGTTCCAGCACGACGGAGCTCCTGCGCACTTCAGTGTTGCGGCAAGGGAACAGGAGACGGAAACATTTGGTAACAGATGAAGTGTAACAAAGTCCCGTCCCGTGGCCAGCAAGATCGCCACATCTTAATTCGCTTCTTGTGGGGACAACTGAAGACTCTAGTGTACGTCACACCTGTAGAACAAGTCGATGATATTCTTCCACGGATATGAAATCGAGCAGTAAAAAACCTCGTATTTTTATACTCTATTTTTTCCCTATTTATACAAGGTGCTGAGGAGAGTGCATTTTCAAAAATATACAATCGAAAGTCAAACAGTTTTCGTATTATTGAGCGACAAATTTAGCGTATTTTATAAAAACACGCCTCCTTCAGCGCTCAGAACTCTGGAACCATTTACTGCAGAACATTGAACGAGAGCTCATTTTGAAGCTGACATTTGGTAGGTTATGTTAAGAAGTAATCCTTATTTTTATTTTATACAGCGAGAGATCGTTTGATTTTACTTACTTCTAGGCTTTTTGCCAATTTGTAAAAATGTAAAAAAATATTGAGAAAAAACCTTGCATTATTAAGACGGATTCGGCATTGTTTGGTTAGTGGTACGACAATAAGTTTCGAGGGTATTAAATAGATTATTTTCACACGCCTAGACTTGAACGGCGCAGTACCGCACGCACTGGCCGAGAGCTGAAGATAAACGAGCGTTGGGCGTCATTTTACTCCTGTGTTTATGAAAACCTGTGATAAAGCTAGCACAGCCATGACTGCTAGACGACACATCACGTGTTTATATCTCCTGGCCTTGCTTACCTCGGCTAGTTCCCGCCTCATAGTCAGCTGGTTAGATCTCGAGCGTACTATTTATTTTTATATTTGATATTTTCAATACTTTCTTACCAACGTGCCATCAGTAAAAAATATGTGTTTATTTCTACTTTCAATGCGGAATCTAACTATATATTTTTAAAATATTTTGTCCTTGGCAAAGGCATCTTAATGAGGAAAAATCTCAATTACTCCCTTTCCATAAAAAGTAAGAAAATCTGTTTTATGTCAATATAAACTTTAATTTCTCAGCATCAAAATAAACCATGATTTTGATCATTGGGTGAAAGGGTTTCGAAGCTACAATAGTTTAAAGTTGCAAATTTTATGAAAATACGATAGATTTAAATATTTTTAATTTAAACACTATGAAGTTCTGATGTCTCAAACTTTGCACAAAGCATTGTATCACAGTTCTCTACGTAAAAAAAAAGTGTTATTGTATTTAGAAATTGTGAGGTCAATTTTTCTATATTTCGGTCGATTTGAGATGGAAGAGCTCATACTGTACGTATTACACTTGCCATATTTTAACGGATGCGGCAATCAATGTATCGACGATGCCAGTATTGTTTACAAGAAAGGGGGCGTCTATTCCAAGCTCTTCTGTAATACACAAGTTGTTAAGTGTCGCTATTTGTTGTTTTTCATTGAAAGCTCAGTCAGCAGAGAGCTCAGCCATTGGCTCTTATATGGCCTACCAGCCAAAACACTGAAACAAGTGCAGCTCCGCACCGGTGCGAGATAGGCCATACATTGTTTAATAAAAAATGTTTCCTTTAGTACCTCTATCTGCCACATTTTTCTGTAATGTAAGTTCTGAATCACTCTCTATATCATTAATATTTCTAACATTGAGGAATAATAATGTATATTCATGAAAGGCACCTACCGTCAACATTTTCACTTTCCTCCAAAACGCAATAATGATAAACGTTTCAACAGTTCAGCTTCTAACTGCAGAATAACACATTCCCGCTAAAGAGTCAGTGCGTAGTAATTTGCAAGATTTCCGCTAGAATACAACACGTCTCAGGTCGTATATCTCATTATTTCATATTTGAACTTTTACTTGAAGAACGTCCCAACTCCAAAGAGATAAATGTTTAAGGATGAACAAAAAACATAACTATTCACAATCTGTTTTATGGAAATTGTTTGTATTGTAAAAGAAGTATTATTATCTAACATTAAGTCACAGCATAACTCATTTGATGATTTTAATTAAATGGCTGAGCAATACTGAGTACAGATAAGTGGAATTGGGGCATTATTCAAATAGATCTATGAAAGGTATGATTAAGTAACACTTTATATACAAGTATGGAAATATATGCATTTTTTGTTCATTTGTGCTAATGTAAAGTTAGCATAAATATTACATTTATCCCTCCAATAAGGAACACGATTAAACATAATGTGCTTTCACTTGCCTCATGTTAATCTTATTCTACATGACTCTCCTTATTAATCTCTTCTTCTCCTGCCTTCAAGTTTCTGATGTAATCTATGGTGTCAAGTGCAAGATGCTTACACAGCTTCTATAGGTCTGCTAGTTTTTCAGCTTAACAGGGAGTGTGTGACTGTAACATTGTTGTGTATGTGATGGCAGAGTTGAGGAGATATTAGGTTTCAACAGAGCAAACTTGTTTGAAGGTCCAAGAGAAGACATGAACTTATGGACACTTATTTCATATTTATGGTTATCTTAAAAGTGAAATGTTTTGTACTGACTAACTTTGAATATCTCCTCATTCTTTGTTACATATTTTTTGAAACAGAATTAAAAATGAGGAGCATCGTTTCAAATCATATTATGTCCACAAAACAAAATTTTACAGAAACAACGAAAAACTGATTACTCCTAATCTGGGTAACTTTTCACGAAATTAAAAATGTGAAGTTATTATGCTTGAGGCGTATAACTAGGAACCTGAAAAAATGAAATCACTTTTCAATTGTGTTCTTGATATTGAAGGAAAATGTGTTGGACTTAATACGTTTTGATCCAATAATCGTACTAATGTACGTAATGAAAAACCTTAATGAGACAAATACATAAAATAAGCACTCATTATTGGTATTATTAAAGAAAGACATTATCTGTTAATACAAAATTACAATTTCCACATTAAACATTTTGATATACAGAGTGTTCATAACTTTTCCTGGTATCATTGCGTCTTTAATGAGATAAATGAATGCATAAAAAGCATTATTATTGTTATTATTATTCAATAAAACATTATTTTGTTAATACAAAAAATAATCGACATATTAAAGAAATTTTGATGTAGGCCTACAGGGTGTTCATAACACCCATCTGGCTGGCTTCATAGTGTTTGAATCTATTTCACATTTTCTCGAATCTTCCTCCTTCTTCTAAACAGCCATAAGTTGCCATACTGCCATTGTCCTCATTGCCAATTACCACAGCATCTGCATCGATGATGCTAGCAAAGAAATCAAAATCTCCTGTGTTCCTCCAATCGTCCCCAAAACGTTTGCTTAATAAATTATTCACATCAGTCTTCTTTTCTTCATCCAGACTGCTGAATGGAGCAATGACTGATGGTTCAGGAAGAAGACGCATTCATTTCCCTTTTTTTAAAATGAGACTGAAAATCTTGGATGGGTCATCACAGCGATGTGTTGGCTCCATTTTTATCTTAACTGTAACAGTTTCGTCTTTGATTGACTTCCGTAACATATTTCGTTTAATGTCACTGAAATCATCCATCTTTTTAAAATCTTTGCTGAGTGCTTTTGCAGTCTCTTACACACCATTCGTCACCTAAAATATGAACGGAACCTACAGATTTATAAATACTGTCATAGTCTTTGGATATCAGAGTCTCAGAGTTCCTTCGAAGGTGTTTTTCCAAAACTCCAAAGGCTCTGTCAGAGGGGAGGAATGAGTGGCCTCTTACCGGAAAAATCAGTGTTGCGTTCTTTAACTGCCGAAGAGCTTTTTTTTAAGAAGAAAGAAAATGAAAGCATGTACAACTGAGCATTCTCATTTTGCCCTCCGCAGCCATCTGCAAAAAGCCTCAAGCAATTATTATCAGGAGGGAACTCAAACTTTTCCAGAAAATCACAAAGGCCTTAAGCAAACTCAACAGAGCCTCTGCCAGCTTGATTTTGTGTCCAGACATAGAAGTATAGGTTTTTATTTTCTCTATCTGTTATACAACCAGTTCACAAGTAAAAAACTGTATTGTCCGTATTTAATATGTAGAATTGTAGAGAAAAGTGCGCCAGATTGTCAGTATAACCAACATAAGAAAGTAATTAATTAATTTCATTTATACCAATTCTATAACATGAATATTGGACGTAATACGATATGAAACAGACACTATGAGGGACTGAATACGGTTTGAAACAACCGTTACTTTTAACCAGTCTTTTACACTGTTAGCGAATACGATTTGATGCAGTCAGATTTCATAACATGAAAGATCGCCCCAAAAGTATACGAAAATGTATCAAACTCAATTTTGTCCACCGGTGGACATATTACGATTTGAAACGATGCTCCTCAAATGTACCTTGAAGTCCAGAATCATATCTTTTGACACTTTAACTACTGGAAACTTACTTTCTACTAAGTTCATCCAGCCTTCAAATATTTTCATTCTTTCAACCTTGCGTTTCATCCTTTTAATAATAGCAAATTTTCAATCGCAAGGTAGAAAACTGTGACTCGCAAAGAGACCTTGTAAACAATATCAGAAAATTTCCCACTGTACACCAATGTAAAAATCATTAGGATTTTGTTTTGGTTCTGGTCCCTACAGACATCTGAAAAAAGTCGTAATTTAGTAATATCTTTACCAAGATAATTTTCAATGTAATGATATAATTATGACATTACTTAATTCATGCTACTCTTTCTGGCTACATATTACATGTGAACCACTTTGGTCTTGCAACTGAAGATGCAGAAGTTATAAAGCCATTATTGACTAGAATTCCCATCTGGTATTGTTGCTGAGTTAACAATGACATCTGGCGGGAAAATCTATAAACCCGGTACCATATTATATTTGAATAATGGAGTTGAGTCATTCTTTAATAGTGTAGGATTTTCAGACAGCTGTTTCACATGTTAGGAAACGGAATTGGGCCGTTCTTTTCGTGTAGTAGACGCGCACTAGCTTGTTACAAAATGGTTTAAAAATCTCATTTTGGCCATAATGTGGAATTAGGATGTTCTTCATGTCACAGGTTCATTTTTATTTATTGAACTAATAATTGTAACATAAAATTTAGTACCCAGTATACACAAATAAAATTTTAGCTCAAACCTGGGAGAATAGAACTCGTGCTCAGGGGCGGATTCTTGAATTTAAATTAAGAAGTATATAATACAATTTGTTTTATGTCTATTAAGCAATAAGTTTATACAAATTTAAAATTTACAATTTTTTATTATTTATAAAATCCATACATAACTTTTTTAATTTAATACTAGAATTATTAGAATTGACAAGATTAGGATATTTAAATATAAGTTTGTTATATGTATATTCTTGGATCTAAATTACTACTATGATTAAATACCGTAGCAGTGTTGCATTTTGGTTGGTTATCATTATTGCAGTAAGTGTTGCAAATATGAACTAGGGGTACAAATTTGTGAGAAAAAAAACAGGTATAATATATATAAAAATTCAAATAATGTATTCAAATTAATAAAAAATGATTTGACATCAATTATCTTTCTATCAACTAAAATAAAACCATAATTATTGCATTCTCATTATCTGAAAAATGTAACAAACCCCCTACATCTATATTGTGACGTATTAAATTGCACTCTAATAGATACATATATTATGTTTGCATTAACACCTATTATTATTATTATTTTATAATTCCTTGTGAGAATTCTTTGCTCAATCGATCAATGGGATGAAAGGAGGCAGGCAAACTAAAGATACACGAATGTGCGTCTGTTCTTGCAAGCTTTTTGAGAATCAACATATGATTAATTGACGAATGATTAAATGATTGATATCCTTAATTTATTCTTGCACTTAGACCATGTAGGCCATAATATGTGATAATTGTCTTAGTCCGACCGATGGCTTGGTGGCTTTCGTGAATTCGACGCTGACAGGTTGATTATCCTTCTGGGTTACTCTACTGATGAGCCCGAACACCGGAGCCAGTAGCACCAAGCCTTTAGAACATAAATCAACATAGGTAACCCGTACTTCCCCCAGATATCACTCTAGCCTATTTTACTACTTCAGATGATGGATGAAATGAGGGGGTGTTAAGAGTATTTGTGGAATGACATCTTAACACTTACGTGAGATGCTAACTAAAGACCACGTATCTCACTTCGTTAACAGCATGTCACTTACGGCACTGGAGAAAGTTTTGAAGGGAGCAAATAGAAAAAGCTATAAACTAGCAAAAAAGTTAAATGACTAGGCAATTAAGCCAACAGCGCACAGTCACCAGCTACAGCATTTGTAAGCAGAGAGAGATAAGAGACTGAAATACCGGAAGGCATGTTTGTTGTCAGAAACATGTCTGGAAAGAGATGCAAGAGGAAGATGAATCGTGTTAAATATTTCCGGTTATAATAAAACTGATAGTAATGTTAATACTAAATTTACAATATATTTTAAACTACCCGTACCCGTGCGCTCCGGAGCACCCGTTAGAAATAAATATGAAGTAATTGCATAATTAAAATAGGACATTTGATCCAGGGAACATTCGTGTTTGATAGAAGGATAAATTGTTTATTATGTTACTTAATTTAAATTGTATTAAAAAAATTAAATGCGATCATTATGATCGAGAGACCATTCATTTGGTCATAAAATTATTTTAGGAAATACATAAGAAGCTATTTTAATCCTACCTGTTCTCGATTCACTCAGAAGTTACTGTAATAACATTATAGCATTTAATTTTACAAATCGGTTAATTTAGCTTCCGATATTACTTCATACAAACACAGAAACATTCTCTGTAGGCTATGTTTCATAGCTTTCGATTGTTGTTGTCCAAGGCCCCTTGTAGACGAAGTCATTTCTTTTTATTTCATTACACCGCCTTAGATGGCGTTGTTATTGTAATTTTGAAACTCATTTATCTCATTAAATATCAGTCCTATCAAAATTTTGCATAGAATAAAACTTATCGGAAATTATTTTTAAAGAAACTTTTGTTATGTAATATTTTTCGTGAAAATTAATAATAATAAGGGAGATATTCGATTTATTTAATTCAAGCCCCCTTATAACTTCCCTTTTAAATAAAATATTTTGAATGCCATATAGCCTAAATTCTAAGTTACAACGAACTTAATTTATATTCCAATTTTCATATAAATCGGTTCAGCCATTATCGCGTGAAAAGGTAACAAACATCCAGACAGACAGACATACAAACAAAAATTTCAAAAAAGCGATTTTCGGTTTCAGGGTGGTTAATTATATATGTTAGGACCAATTATTTTTGGAAAATCGAAAATTACCAGAAAAATTTCTGCTACAGATTTATTATTAGTATAGATAAGTTAAGGTTGCGGATAGAGGAGACGGCCTCCAGATATGGAGGGTAGCTGCGAATATATTGAATAAGCAGTCGTGGACAGCCGATAAGGGGTGGTCCTCCAGCTTGGGGGTTGGGCGAAGGGCTAACAACCCATCACCGTAAAAAACAGCTTGTTACGAATTCCTACAGTAAGCCTCGGAATAGGACTGATTCTCTGGCACGACCACAGCAAAGGAATAAGGTTTTGAGATTTGGCACTTGGAACGTAACTAGTCTTTATAGAACAGGAGGGGTAACATTAGTAGCAAAAGAACTAGCTAGATATAGAATAGACTTTGTGGGAGTACAAGAGGTTAGGTTAGATGGGAATGGCATATCACAAATAGGAGATTACTTGTTGTATTATGGGGAAGGAAACAATAATCACCAATTAGGAACAGGATTCTTTGTACATAAAAGAATAAACTCAGCAGTAAAAAAGGTCGAATTTATCAGTGACAGGTTATCGTATTTAGTACTTAAGGGTAGATGGTGCGACATCATAGTTATAAATGCTCACGCCCCTACAGAAGAGAAAGACGACTATCTAAAGGATAGCTTCTATGAGGAATTGGAACATACTTTTGATCAGTTCCCTAGATATCATATGAAAATTTTATTGGGGGATTTCAACGCTAAAGTAGGACGGGAGGATATTTTTAGACCAACTATTGGAAAAGAGAGCCTACACGCAATTAGTAGTGACAATGGAGTTAGATTAGTCAACTTTGCCACATCGAAAAATTTAATTGTCAAAAGTACAACATTCCCCCATAAGGATATACATAAATATACTTGGACTTCTCCAGATGGATTGACACACAACCAAATAGATCACATCTTGATAAATAAACGGAGACATACTAGTATAGTAGATATTCGAACTTTCAGAGGTGCAGACTGTAATTCTGACCATTATTTGGTGATTGGAGAATTAAGAGAAAGATTATCAGTAGCCAAGCGAGTAGAGCAACAAGTTAATATTACTAAATTCAATATTTTGAAATTAAAGGACGAGGAAGCTAAGCAAAATTATCAGGTCGAAATTTCGAATAGGTTTGCCACTTTAGAAAGTTCCGACGAAGTTGAGAAAGAATTAGATGTTAATAGCGTGTGGGAAAATATCAGAGATAGTATCAAAATTGCAGCTGAGCAGAGCATAGGTTATTATGAAACTAAGAAAAAGAAACCGTGGTTTGATGAAGATTGTTGCATGGTAGTAGAAAGAAGGAAACAGGCAAAATTGAAATTCTTACAGGATCCAGTTGAGGAGAAGAGAGATAATTATTTCAATGAAAGACGGGAAGCAAGTCGTACACTTAGGAATAAAAAGAGAGGTTACTTGAAGGAAAAACTGAATGAGGTAGAAACAAATAGTAAGAATAAAAACATTCGAGATTTATATAAGGGTATAAAGGAATTTAAGAACGGATATCAGTCAAGGGTAAACGTGATCAAGGATGAGAATGGTGACTTGCTTGCAGACTCTTCATCAATCCTAAACAGATGGAAAAACTATTTTGCGCAACTACTAAATGTACATAGGCCAAATAGAAATGATCGGGATGATATTGAAATACAAACTGCTGAGCCATTTATACCCGAACCCACGATTTCAGAAGTCGAAATTGCGATAGAAAATCTGAAAAAGTACAAGTCTCCAGGTATCGATCAAATTCCAGCAGAATTAATACAAGAGGGTGGAAGTGCATTATATAGCGAAATTTATAAACTTGTACTTGCTATTTGGGAAAAGGAAATTGTACCAGAACAATGGAAGGAGTCCATAATTGTACCTATTTTTAAAAAGGGGGACAAAACCAACTGTGGTAACTTTCGAGGAATATCACTTTTGTTGACGTCGTACAAAATTTTGTCCAATATTCTTTTGAGGAGATTAACTCCGTACGTAGATGAAATTATTGGGGATCATCAGTGCGGTTTTCGGCGTAATAGATCGACTATTGATCAGATTTTTTGTATTCGGCAGATAATGGAGAAAAAATGGGAGTATAAGGGTACAGTACATCAGTTATTCATAGATTTCAAAAAGGCATATGACTCGGTTAAGAGGGAAGTATTATATGATATTCTTATTGAATTTGGTATTCCCAAGAAACTAGTTCGAATAATTAAAATGTGTCTCAATGAAACATACAGCAGAGTCCGTATAGGTCAGTTTCTATCTGATCCTTTTCCAATTCACTGCGGGCTAAAGCAGGGAGATGCACTATCACCTTTACTTTTTAACTTCGCTTTAGAATATGCCATTAGGAAAGTTCAGGATAACAGGCAGGGTTTGGAATTGAACGGGCTACATCAGCTTCTTGTCTATGCAGATGACGTGAATATGTTAGGAGAAAATACACAAACGGTTAGGGAAAACACGGAAATTTTACTTGAAGCAAGTAAAGCGATCGGTTTGGAAGTAAATCCCGAAAAGACAAAGTATATGATTATGTCTCGTGACGGGAATATTGTACGAAATGGAAATATAAATATTGGAGATTTATCCTTCGAAGAGGTGGAAAAATTCAAATATCTTGGAGCAACAGTAACAAATGTAAATGACACTCGGGAGGAAATTAAACGCAGAATAAATATGGGAAATGCGTGTTATTATTCGGTTGAGAAGCTCTTATCATCCAGTCTGCTGTCCAAAAATCTGAAAGTTAGAATTTATAAAACAGTTATATTACCGGTTCTTCTATATGGCTGTGAAACTTGGACTCTCACTCTGAGAGAGGAACATAGGTTAAGGGTGTTTGAGAATAAGGTGCTTAGGAAAATATTTGGGGCTAAGCGGGATGAAGTTACAGGAGAATGGAGAAAGTTACACAACACAGAACTGCACGCATTGTATTCTTCACCTGACATAATTAGGAACTTGAAATCCAGACGTTTGAGATGGGCAGGGCATGTAGCACGTATGGGCGAATCCAGAAATGCATATAGAGTGTTAGTTGGGAGACCGGAGGGAAAAAGACCTTTAGGGAGGCCGAGACGTAGATGGGAGGATAATATTAAAATGGATTTGAGGGAGGTGGGGTATGATGATAGAGACTGGATTAATCTTGCACAGGATAGGGACCGATGGCGGGCTTATGTGAGGGCGGCAATGAACCTTCGGGTTCCTTAAAAGCCATTTGTAAGTAAGTAAGTAAGTAAGTAATAGATAAGTTAAATTTTAATTTGTGTATATCATTTATAAAATGGTCTGTCGTTGAAGGACGAAATTCGAAAGAAATTAAAGACTATAATGTTAGCCGCGGTGTTCTTGGAACTGTAACTTACATGAAAACCATGAATAATTATAGATTCTAACCGTGCTTAGGATACTGGCATTTGTCGTTGTCAGCTTGAAATGAAGTATTGTATGTCTTAAGTGAAAGATCTGCATTGTACTGCTCTCATCCGTGTATATGCCTGCCTAAAATTGTGAAATGTCTTACAAACTGAGATAAGTTATAGGTCCAATTTTAGGCCACACCTCTTCGAAACTGTAAGAGCCATAAAAAGAAAATAGTGATATTTAAAATTTCTTCACAAATTTAATATTGTTTAATATAGTTTAGTGTAATTGCAAGAATGTAGGACAATATGGGGTCAGAACAAAGATATTTAAAGAGAAGCTTTTGGCTTTTGAAGACAATGGTTTAAATTTATGTTGCTTCACTCGCCATGGAGTGGTTTGAATATTATTATGAGTTTCACAGTCTCTCATTAACGCCCAAATTTGTTTGTTTTAATTAATATTGTCAGATAACTTAAAATATCAATTAAAATAGAAAAATATAGAAAAATATAAAGTTATTAGCATAGCTGGAAACATTATTTAAATTAAGGAAGGTGCCCATATCAGATCCTCAATATTCCTTTAACGAAAATGGAGATGATGATGATGATGATGATTATTATTATTATTATTATTATTAAGAAGAATAAGTTATTGATATTTACTTTTCGGTTATTTACAATATTTGTTGGTTAGAAACAAAACAAGCTTTTCCAATTCATTGCCAGCTAAAGCAAGGAGATGAACTATCACGTTTACTTTTTAACTTTTCTCTAGAATATGCCATTAGGAAAGTCCAGGATAAGAGACACGGTTTGGAACTGAACGGGTTACATCAGCTGCTTGTTCATGCGAATGACGTGAATGTCAGGAGAAAATCCAAAAACTATTAGGGTAAACACGGCAATTTTACTTGAAGCAAGTAAACAGCTAGGCTTGGAAATAAATCCCAAAAAGACAAACTATATGATTATGTCTCTGATCAGAACATAGTACGAAATGGAAATATAACAACTGGAAATTTATCCTTGGAAAAGATGCAAAAATTCAAATATCTCGGAGCATCAGTAAGAAATATAAATGACACTCAAGAAGTAGTTAAACGCAGAATAAATGTTGTAAATGCCTTTTATTATTCGGATGAGAAGCTTTTGCCATCCAGTCTGCTCTCAAAAAACCTGAAAGTTGGAATTTATAAAAAAGTTATATTACTGGTTTTTCTGTATGGTTATGAAATTTGAACTCTCCCTTTGAGAGAGGAACAGAGGTTAAGGATGTTTGAAAACAAGATGCTTAGGAAAACATTTGGGGCTAAGAGGGATGAAGTTACAGGAGAATGGAAAAAATTACACAACGCAGAACTGCACTCATTGTATTCTTTATCTAACGTAATTAGGAACATTAAATCCAGACGTTTGAAATGGGCAGGGCATTTAGCACGTATGGGTGAATTCAGAAATTCATATAGAGTGTTAGTTGGGTGACATGAAGAAAAAATACCTTTTGGGAGGCTGAGACGTAGGTGGGAGGATAATATTAAAATGTATTTGAGGGAGGTGTGATATGACTGTGGTGTATGGAATGGAGTAATGTTGCTCAGAATAGGGATAGATGGCGGGCTTATGTGAGGGCGGCAGTGAACCTTCGGGTTCTGTAAAAGCCTTATGTAAGTAAGATAGTAAGTAAGTAAGTAGGTCTATTGCAGAACACAAATTTTTCAATTTTTGTAACGTCACGTTTGCATAAACCTGCCACAAATTAGTTTATTTTAAAGTAACAGTCCAATGTCATAGAGGCGAGCATTTGCAAGGTAATGTGATATTGTGGCATATCACGTGAATTGTTTATTGTGTCAGACTCGTGATATTTTCATGGCGACGACGAAGTAATAGACCGTGACGCTTCCATTTTAATCCGAACGGCTTGTAACTGAGCAAGTAGTCTATGGGAACTCCTTGCAGTGTTGCCAATTGCACGGAAAGTCGCCAAACAGTAGTTCAAAAGTCTCTAGATTCATTATCATCAATAGAAGAAGTTTTATTATTGTCGCTAAAGGGTGTTTTAGTTGATTATTTAATGACGCTGTATCAACTACCAGGTTATTTATCGTCGAGGTGATTTGCGATAGTGAAATGGTATTTGGCGGTATGAGCCGAGGATTCGCTATAGATTACCTGACCTTAGAGGGCGTTTTTAAAAAAGTCGCTAAATTCCTATTTAAGCAATAGGAAAGTTAGAACAAATTTTCGCTGAAAAAAACAGTTAATAGTCGCCATATTTAAGCCATTAAATTGACGACATTGGCTCCTAGATTTTATGTTAACCTCTGATCTGTCAGCACTCAATATGTGCACTAATTTGATCCGGAAAGGCTCAACAAACAACCGTTTGAGTTCTTTTGATTTGTTACAAATGCCTCGTCACACAGGAGTTACTTGACTTGACTTGTCAATGCCTGAACTGGAATAGCACTGTCACTTACTAGTGGTACATCTGAGTATAATATGTGCCGTGGAAGAAGTAAAAACTGTTACTCAGGCGGTAGTACTTGTTCTGAATTTTTTAAAGGAAAGGATACAGTATGTATGGCGCGTTCTATGTCATATATTAACTGATGTTGCTCGTGGACGTGTTCAGAATCTGTAGACAAAAGTTGCACATTATGACTTCATAACTTCTATTATTATTCCACATAAACATTCTTAATATTCTGACGAACAGTGATAGCTCAATATAAAAGCGAACAGGAAACCACTTAGTTTCCGGGCGTGGGTATGATAACATACGTCGTCATCGTCTGCTTCTAAGTATTCTTTCTCATCTCCTATTCTTACCACGTCTGTACGGTCCAGCAACTAAACTCCTCTTCTCTTTGTGCCATTTCCCTCTCTATCACTTGCTTCATGTGAAGAATTTCCTTCTTTACGGCTAGTAATTGTTATTTGGTTATGACACCTTAACCACACCCAGCTTCATAATATCGTAGCAACTGTCATTAACCTTCTTCGAAATTGACCAAAAATCTTACGTTTCAGTTGTGATAACTATTTGGGATAAATATGTTTTAGTATATTATTTTACGATTCCGTATTAACTACTAGGTTATTTAGTGTCTATAGAATTGGTAATTGAGATAAGATTACTGATATTCGCCCTACGGCAGGGGGGGGGAAAGGTAATCAGCTCAAGCGAGAATCGAACCCACGCCCGAGTGCAGCTCCGGATCAGTAGGAAAACGCATCTGCCGACTGAGCTACGCCGGTGGCTATAAGGGAAGAAAAGAAACTGGTCTCTGACATAAGATAAGAAAAAATTGCAATATGTTTAAGTTGTGGTATTGTAGAAATATAGTATTTTCAAAATCGTTATCGTTTTACCTAACATTTCTCAGAGTTTTATTTCTGAATTTAGTTTGAATGCAAATGTCACAAATTTAGCCGAACTTTAATTTAATGAGTCACAAGCTACAAGAGTAAACAGTAATACATTGTAGGTCTCTTTTACTAGGTATGTGTCATACAAACAATACATTATGAAAGAAAGAAATTAAAAAACAAAGTTTCCTAAAATTTCCGGAGACCTATAGAATACATTATAATTCTTTCAATTGTCTTGGTCAGTGGCCGGCATGTTCCGTGCTCTGTGACGTCATACCACGGACCCGCCACGCTCTTTGCTCGGCAAACTCTGCATACTGAGCACAGTGTGGAGAGAAGGTTCAACTGAATAGTGGCGGTACGGCGCCTATACACTGACAGTGCACGATCCATTCTTCTGAGAGCATGGGAGTAACTACTGTTATTGTAAGTTATCTTGAACCTTACATCCCCTAAGTCTGTCTTTCGAACTGTTCGGTACGCCATGTACTCATCAACGTAACGACACGGCAAGGATGCCCCTCCCTCGGGTAACTTGACTCTTTTCAGACAACGTTGGTTCTTTTACCTTACGGCTCTCTACTGTAAAAGAACTTGGTTCAATACAGACATCATCTTCTCACGATACTCCGGTTTTGAGAGGAGAACATAGTTTCGTAGCAAGTTTTAATTAACCTGTAATGAGTAAGTATTTAAATATAATCGTGTGTACACTCCTCTCTCATCCGGGCTGGGGACCGACAATGGCGGAGTTACTACAGCTATTTCTATACATTATAAAGGCCTGCATGACTTACACCTTCAGCTAATATGTACGTATTATTATAACAATATTTTACTGGCTTATTATTTGAACTTACATTAATTTACAATTATACACAATCCATATCCCTATCATTGCTGCCATCATCGCTTGGTCCAAAATTTATTATTTCGTCAATGGCGTCATCCATTCGAAATTATCTTCTTAATCGTAGGTACTACTTTCTGAACACGATATAATTCTTCGATTGTATCCCGAATAACATGTTGATCGAAGTCGTCCACTTCAACTTTACACAAGTCCTAATGCTGGAATGAAATAATATGTTTAGTAGAACTATAACGGTCTTACTAATAAAAACTCTATATACAGACGTTCTCTATTGCATCCGGTAGAGCGCTCTAGTGTGCAGTGTTAAGTATCCATAGTACAACGTACAACTGGCTCTTATCGATTACCACACTATATTTTGCTCAAAGAGTACAAGCTACGACGTCAATATTATTCTAATTATTCTGTGCTCTTTGGTTTGTTCTTCTGTGGTTACAAGGCAACCATAATAAAAAAAAATGACAGTCGTTACGAACAGCTGTTAGAGGGGCGGCCATTTTTCTCTATATAAAACTTTTAAACAAGGGTTTTCGTGTATATAACTACTGAAAAGCATTTCCCATTGTATAGTTACAGACTGTTTATACGTTCATAGCTTATGCAAGGTTTATTAGTAACGTTTTCTGTCCCAACTCTGCCTAAGTCTCTTATAAAAACTATACATGGTTTATTAGTAAGACCGTAAGAAAATAATAACTTACAACAATAATTCATTATGTCGCTCACAATACACACACTATTGTACATAACTATTATAGCAATAAACATTACATACCTATTCTTTCCCGGAGTAGTGTGAGGTTCATTCCGTTGTAATTCAATATTATTTTTAATTCTCTTCACGGAACTAATACTTTTGCCAGAGTATTTAGCCGCTCTCTCATATTCCTTAACAAGAGGTTCCAGCAAATATTTGTTTAATTTTTCCTCTTCGCAACGCTTAATATATTTGCGATAATTTCTCTTTCTCCGCTGTGGATAACAGCGTTACTTTTTCTCCGCGGTGGTGTGATTTCACCATAATTACTACCCTGTGGTTGCTGCTCCATGTTAACACTACTGGTACGCAGTGAAGGAAATAGTACTATGTTTCTTGACAAGAGATTATGATGCGGAGCATGCGCAAACAACTCAGTTGGCTCCACCCACGTTACGCGCTTCCTTCCCTCTGCCCCTCTGTCACCGCTCAGGAAGTTCAAGATAACTTGTAATAATAGTACAGCGTCATTGATTAGAACGGCACAAAATTATAATACATTTGTACGAAAACAAAACTGTACAACTGTGATAAATCAATGTAACAAAATATTTTGGCTTGTAATCAATTTAATGCATTTACATTAACATGAAATTCATAATACAGCCAGCTGCAGAAGCGTTCGCATATATAAATGAGGTTCCGAAACTGCTGTAAACATACACATATAGAAATAAATACTTTAAGCCAGTGATCAGCAGAATCAGTGCTCTATGACTTCATCCCTCAGAGCAATCGTGCTCTCTTTTAAGAACATCGGCATCCAGAGCTCTGAGGACGAAGAATAGCTTGAATACTGAACTCTGAACGACCTATAGGTCTACATCAAGTTTCGTGCATATGATTATTTCATATAATTTTGCTCGTTTTTGTTTCCTTTTCGAGACAAGAATGGTTTTTATATGAAACATTCCTTAGCGTATTTTGTAAAAGCCATTGATTTAATTCCTAACATGCTCAGTCGGTTTAAGAGAGCAGTGTCTTATGATAACAAATGATTGAAATAATTTTAGTTTTTCCCTTTAAATGTGTATAAATCTGATCCGAAGAAATGTAACTTTTCGTTCAGCAAAAGGAAATTTACAATGTTACATTTGTTCGGATCAAATTTCTGCACATTTAAAGGACAAAAGTAAAATTCTTTCAATCAATTATTAATCATAATACACCGCTCTCTTAAATTGACTGAGCATATTAGGAATTAAAGCAATAGCTTTCACAAATATCCTATGTAATATTTAATATACAATAATTTTTATCTCGATAAGGAAGTAAAAACGAGCAAAATTGTATTTAACTTGTTTGTTTGGAATATTTCAAAGAATAAGCCCCTGAAATCAATGACATTACGTACGGGTCATCCTGTATAGATACAATACAACGTGTAGAACTTAACCAATTCCCCTGAACCACTTATTATTATGCAACTGTAATATAGGCCTAGTACGTCCGCTCAAATGAGAGCCACTTGGAAAGTGCGATTGGACACACTTACCGCAGGGAGCAAGTAGGCACGCAGCTCCGAGCAGGTTCCATGTAAACAACGCTGAGTTGTCATCTCTCCCTTGTGAAGACTAAAGTGAACCTTCGTGTGCGTCTTATAATACAGAACTAAAACACGAATACCTTCTATTCAGAGTCCGTTGAGTCACTATTTAAATCAATTACACAAGATTCCAAGCTAGCTTCTAAGGAGCGATAATCACTTTCTTTTGTCTTTACATGTTCGATATACTTTACCTAATGCTTTTTATTATTAATGTCATCCATCACATTTGCTATTAAAGCACATACTTCTTGAACAGATTTATTTCCCAATGCATTTTCTGACCGGAGATTTCTCTTCAGTTCCGAACAAACGAATTCTATGGCATTGAGACAACAATGGTAGGGGGGGGGGGCAGTCGTTGTACAACATGGTCGTATTTTGATGATAGTTCGTCAATTACATACATCTTTTTCTATGACGGGTACGTTTTTTGGTGCGCCAGTCACTTCTGTAGCGGCACTGGTATTTTTCAATGGTATCCGGCACTTACCAGCATCGTCTTTAAAATACGTATAAACACTAATAATAATTAGCACTGTTTGTTCTTGTACAATCTTACCGCGTTCTAATGGCGATTGTGTGGATTTACGTCTACGGCTATTGTTATTATCCGTTTTCCAAAAACGCCTCATTATAAATACAATCATAATGTATAGAATACAAAAGCCACAATAGACATTTACGCTCTTCTGCCTTGTTCTCAGCTAACTGTACCTTTACTTGCGTGCTCGTCTGAAACCGAATACTATGTATATGAACTTGTTCTCGGAGCACCGACTCAGATCTATCAACAGCGCTGGCGTACCAACAACCAGCCGCGTGCTTCCAGACTGAAACACCTGAAGCCTCCCGCTCAAGGTAGGTGCAAGTGGCTCTCATTTGAGCGGACGTACTTTTTTTTATAGCTTGCCGCTGCGCGATTGCTGTGCACCTCTTCAGGTGCTCATCTAGTCTGACCTTGCTCCGACGTCACAAATGCACAATCTGCCTGCCACTGACTGGTCTCTGTGGTAGACGCGTGCTCTAGAGCCATCTGTTGCGTTGTATGAAGTATAAATACTGTTGTGTTCGCAAGGAATGTACAGCTACGGACATAAAATTTGGAGCTCCCTTATTGTATGTTTCGCGTACAACACACTACGCATGAGCAGTAAACAAGAGTTTCTATAGATATATGCTACTTGTTGACAGGAAATTCTTGCCTACATATAGGTGGACTCCTATCTAGACTCGCTCCAAATTTTAATTCCGTATCAATACAAACTGGTAAGAGGAAGTTTGAGTTATTTGTAAATTTTTTGAAGAAAGTGCCAATAATTTCTGATAATAATTACATTAATTTACAAAACAAAACTGAATTCTGCAGAATATTATCTTCTGTTTCTTGTAGACCAGCAAGCAGCAAACAATGTAAGAAATGAACTACATATCGTTATAGGTTATATTAGTGTAATAACTGGAAAAACTACAACCAGTACTTGGCGCAGAAAGTCAGATCTTCAAGCTCATAGCAAGCATCCTTCGTGAAAACACAATCAGAATTCACGATGGACTAACGCAATCCAAAGGAATCCAGCAAACGAACGGAGTACTGCAGGGAGACCCATTATGTTCAACGTACTTACGCACGACGTGATACAAAGGATACAAACAGAGGAAGTGAGGATGTGGCTATATGCCGATGACATGATCCTGATATCGGAAAGGAGAGAACCCCTGCAAGAAGCCATTAACAAACTGGAAGAGTGGTCTCAGGAAAATGACCTAGTCCTAAACAGGGACAAGACGAAAGTCATGAAATTCAGAAGAGGAGGACCTTTGGCAAACACCGATAGATTCACTTGAGGATGACAAGAACTGGATATAGTCAAAAGCTACAAATACCTAGGACTTACACTACAAGTGACAGGCCACACCTTTTCCAAGCACATCGAAGACAGAGCAGTAAGAGCAATGAAAGCGACCTTCGAGATAAAGAAAATGAGCCTACTATCCGTCACGACAGCCCTGAGGCTTTTCAACATAAAGATTGCACCCATTGCCACATACGGAATACAACTTATATGGAACCACCTCACGTACTCCAATCTCAAACGGCTGTAGAGAGTCAAAGCAGCCTACCTGAAAAGAATGCTCTGCATCTCAAAATACACGCAAAGCAGAATAGCATATATCTTAGCAGACACTACTTACTTCGTAGAGGACCTGATGGCAACTAACAGCCTGGTACCAACACCACAAAGCATCAGATTCCTGGAAGACAGGCGACAAAAAGCAACAGACATTAACCATAGACTCCTTAGCACCCCAGCGATGACAAACAGCGAATGGAAGGAAGCCAACTACCACCTGCGCCATCTATACACGAGAGTAGCAGCCCATGGACTACATCACCGAATATGCCTAACCAAGGGATACCACAGCCCCACCGACGGATGTCAGTGCACCATATGTGGAGGACCCTGCGATACGTATCACATTATCGAATACAAAGAAAGAATATTGACACTATCCCACTATGCAAACGATGCTAACTTTACTTAATCGTACTTATGTACACAGTGTGTTTAATAAATATATTATTATTAGTGTAATAATAAAAAAATAAAATTATATTTAGGCCTATATGTTTCTATTAAAATCAAATAGGTTTCTTAAATTTTATTTAAAAGTCCAGACCCGTTGGATTTTATTGTTTTCTTTGAAATTATATAATCAAACATAAGGGTATTGATGTTAGTTTCTGTGAGCCTCAGACTTGAATTTAAATTACCATCTGTCAGTATGTTCCTTAAACTGATTTTGTTAACAATTATAGAAAAAAAATCATTCGCTCTTACATGTGCTAGCAAACTTACAAACTTACTGCGCACTTGGTCAGTAATTGAGACTCGTTCAGACAGGGCTTATTGTAAATAGTTCTCTTATTCTAACATGAAATACAGTATTTCAAGCTCTGGTAATTTCTTGGCTATATAATTATGTACTTCAGTAAAAGAAATATATGTATATATTTCTTTGTTCATAACTTCTACAATACATTTTCTAGCCCTTAGTAATCAGATAATTCTTTAGTACTTTGATTTTTATTGTAATTGCAATTGTAAATTGAATATTAATTCTTATTATAATTTTAATTGTTTTCTTACATTGCTGTTGTAATTCCTTGGTAGAGAGAAAGAGAAGGCCTTATCTACCAGGTAAAATAAATAAATACTAGCAAACATAGATTTAATTTTTGTTAAAACTTAAAAGGATTTGAAAATTTATAAAATTGTATTAAACCGACATCCCATACGCCTATTGTAGTTGAATATTGTTGATTAAATCTATTTACTCAAACTCTAATTATGCTAGCACAGTTGCCGAATCAACAGAAAAGAGAAGATAAAATAAATCAAATTATACTTAATTCATTAGAGCATACATCGGAAAAACTTACTTTCCGATTATATCAACAGAACGCAACAAGCTCTGCATTCAAATGAAAGGGATGAAAGAGGGTGGGTAAGCTTCCCCTTACCAGAGTATTCAATGTACAGTGCCGGACTATAATCTTAGAAGTACAACGATTACATTGGGTAAAAACGAAAATGTTTCTCTCGATATTTTAATTGTTTCTGGTTCAGTTTTTTGCGCTGATTTCAAATCTGTAATTACTTTTTCTGAAATGATAACGGTTTGAGGGTGAAATTGGGGCCACACGTTGGGCGCCATTTGAGGGTGGTTTGTTATTGAGCCACGTCCGTTGGGCGCCATTTGAGGGTGGATGTCGTTATTGAGGCCCCACGTTGGAGACCATTTGTGGGTGGATGCGTCTCGGTCTTGGTCCTCGATCAATCAATCAATCGATGCGATGGATGATGCCCTCGCTCGCATCAGCCTGCTGGTCCACTCGTACTTCGAGAAGCGCAAATAGGGTAGGCGAATTTATTATTGTTTTAAGTAGTGGGCGCCAGCCCACCCTATTTCGACGCTCGGTGTAGCGTGAGGTCCACTCAGGGTAGCCGAGGTACAGTTGTGGTGTAGGATGATGTCGGGAATAATACCAAGCCGGCTACTTATATAAAAGACAGTGCTGTTTCCAAAACTATAAGTTTATTGTCGTATTCACTTGGTAAACCCTTGAGTATGTATTTCCGGCTGAACTTGTAATTCAATCGTTGGTCGCACTTCTGTATTGACTCTACGGCAGCGCTGAATATGCTCTGTCCAATGCTATAACTTCAATCCTTTGTTCAATACACTACGATCGAAGCTCCTAAACGTTGACGAGTAGTCTCGTCGATGACAAAGTTCTATCTATCGAGTCTTCGCCGGAAGAAAGACTATTAAGTTGGGCCGCTGACACCAAAAAGCTCAGTGTGTGGGGCCGTCGACACGAAAAAGATATGCTCCGTATGTAGGGCCGTCGACACGATAAGAAGTCGTTATGCCCTGTATGTAGGGCCGTCGACACGAAAAGAAGTAGTTGTGCCCTGTATGTAGGGCCGCCGACACGATAAGAAGTTATTCTGCCGTCGACACGAAACGAAGAAGTTGTTCTGCTCTCCGCGCCCCGTCACCCTTATTTATAAAAACCTATCCTACGCTAAAACTAACTATCCTATTGGCTAACAACTACGTCATTTAACCGGCCTAAAATCTATTCTCGATTGGTCCAAAGTGACCTCATAAGCTGAACCAAGATCTTTTCTCGTTGGGCGCGAAATACGTCATCTCTAAATTTAGACTTTGGACTTCCCGCAACATCAAATTAGTTAGTAGATCTTTCGAGAATCCTCGTTCTTTTGGAAATCCGAGCTTTGCAATAGCTTTCCCACGGGTCCAGTCCGACTTTAGGATTTTACGCCTCTACGAGTCTCTATGCAAAACCCTGCCCAAGGTGGCCATAAATCTGTCCGATTCTGACAAGTGACTGAAGGAGGTGAAACCTGCGTGGGAAACTAATTATATACTTGACTCGAAAACATGACGGCCTCTCTTCTTGGAATTGGTAATCCCTCATAAACCCCCATCCTCTACTCAACCCCTAGCCGCGTGGCAGAAATACAATAGATCCCAGCATTGCCAAATCTAGCAGTCATTGCCTCTACCTGTTGGGTTTCACCCGTTTTCAGTATCTTTTTAGACATTTGTCGACGTGTTGTTTTATACCGTTATGCGCTTCAATATGTCTATTTATTCCGGCCATGATTAATGAGTGTTTTAGCAGATGATCCGCAGCCAGGCCTCCTGATTCACCTGAAGATCCAGGACCATCACAAGAACAAATAACACCGTCGAAGAAAACAGAATATCTTATTTGTAGAGGAGCGTAGCTAAAAAAACAAAGTATTAAAATTATTCTAACGTTAGAAATTCTATCCATATTGTAATCGAAAGTTAAGGCAGTTTGATAAGTACAAATCTTAATCACTTAACATCGGACGCAACCGGCGGAGTTGGTAAAAAAATTATATATGGGGCATAGAAATTAAGAATTACGATTCACCAACTGAAGAGAAAATAAACTAAAACAGAATTCGGTAAGATAGACGATTTTATACGTGATTTACTTCGTCGAACAGTATGTGAACAGTACGCGAAAAAGATATCGCCAACAGCAAATAAACTTACGGAAATATTCTGGCCTGATTTGTAAATTATGTTTAAGAATACAGAAAAAATTTCATTCGATTCTATCCAGCACTTTCGGAATTACCAGGAAAAGGGTTTTTAAGGAATATAGTTTGCGGAAGAGGAAAAAAAAAGCTCATGCCGTTTTCCACTTAACAGCTATTATAGCCAATGCCGCACTTTACATTAAAAATCATAACTTCAGAACTAATACAGAGCCACTGGCGTAGCTCAGTTGGCTGAGTTGACTACCGATCCGAAGTTGCACTCGGGCGTGGGTTCAGTTCCCCCTTTGACTGATTTATCTGATTGGGTTTTTTTCGAGGTTTTTCTCAACAGTAAGGCGAATGTCAGGTAATCTATAGCGAATCCTCGACCTCATCTCGCCAAATACCATTTTGCTATCACCAATCCCATCGACACTAAATAACTTAGTAATTGATACAGTGTCGTTAAATAACTAAAAAAACTAATACAGGTTGTTTTACCTGAATGAACTTCAATAGTTGGTGTGGAAATTTAAATTTTATATTACGCCTATATTTTACATAACAGAATTTTAAGGTATAAGAAGTGTATATGCATCCTTAATTAATTCAATCATATTTCGTATCTTATAACGTTCCTTAGGCCTACAGAAAATTTGCATCGAATCAGCAACTAAACTGGCAGAGAAACAAATATATTCTTTTTTGTGCTTTAATATGATTTTCGTGTTATGAAAAAATGATCTAAAAGGAATACATTTATCCATGACTGGTATCTAAACTGGTCTTTATTTCGCCGTCCTTAGCAACCTAAATATGATATTATTCGCAGCAGTGCTTAAAAGTTTTCTAACTTACAGCAGTGAATTAATTGTTTTTAAATCACTCTCTATATGACAACCAACATATTAGCATTAATTAAAATGAATATATACGAACTTCTTTGCCAACAACACATTACAAAGAAAAGACCTACAATTTAAAATTAAATTTACATACCAGTAATGAATAAAATATTGTATAGCACACTAGAGTAAACATTTTAATTGCTTGTGGAAATTATCACCCAAGGCGAAGCGGATAAAATCTAATTTTACTCTCTTGTACTATAAATTGCTATTCAATGATCACAGTTTCCGAAAATTTTACCAGCGTAACATCCTTAATTAAGTATAAAATTCTGGAACTTCAATAACATGAGAATTTAACGCTTATTATATAATTCTGTATTTCTTTGTTTATTTAGGCAAAACATGTTAGTGAAAATATAAATATAAAGTATTTTTAAAATAAGTTTGTTCATTTTTATACCAATTTCGTTTTAGTAATTTATAAATGAAGGTATATTTACAAAGATAATATAGTCTCGCTGAAAATCGCGGTTTCACGAAACATAGTTTGAAAAACGTTCGCAAATCACAATGACTTCAAGAATTGGCAACTCGGCTAAGGGTTTATCCCTTGCGCGTGCCTGCAGTTAACTGGCGAAGGGGATGAGGGGAGGTCGTCATGTTTTCGTGCGAAGTATAACCAAGTCACCAGAACATCCCCGCGAATACAAGTAACTAAAATATGGAGATGTCACTTCGCTATTAAATCGGTCTCTCCCTCTCCTAATTACTGCTTCAGGTTCCAGAAATATAACGATATTCTTAATTACGTTTGTTCTACGTTAAAGCAAGACTTCTAAAGGTGATTGCAGGAATTCACCGGGCTCTTTCTGTTACGTTTATGGATTTTACATCAGTACAAAGCAGAAGAAGCATAACATAAGACCTGGCACCAAAAATTATACTGCCCACAATGTTTACTTTGAAGTACCAATACGAGACCAAGACAATTCATGGGCACCACATGTGTGCTGTTGTTCCTGTAATACAACTTTGGAAGAATGGCTACGAGGATTTCTGAAATTTATGCCTTTCGCTGTCCCCGTGTTTGGAGGGAACCAACCAACCACCATGACAAATGCTACTTTTGCATGGTCGATATGTCATCTTTGAAAAATTTAAAACAACGAGTGAGATTGCAGTATCCGGATATCTCATCTTTTATTGTCAAGGTTTACCGTTCTTGAACCACCAGCCGTTGACTCTAACGAATTTGTATCGCCATATACCCATTCCCGAAAGTGACTCAGAATACAGTGACAGTGACCGTTCCAGCCAAAATCATCATTTTCGAAATCAGAAGGAACTAGATGGCCTTGTACATGATCTTGAATTACCAAAATCGAAAGGAGAACTCCTAGCATCCGGTCTACATGAATGTAATTTGCTTGACGAAAGCTCCAGGATCATAAAATATAGGAAGCGGCATCAAACTTTCGCATAATATTACAGTAATGATGGTCATCTCTGTTACTGTAGTGATATCAGTGGTCTCTTTGGTGAAACTGGAGTAGTGCACAATTCCATTGAATGGCATCTCTTCATAGGCAGCACACATACAGTACTAGCTTGAAGGCTCTGTTGCTGCACAACGGCAACTTATATCCTAGGATACCAGTTGATCACTCTGTTCTGGTAGGCCTAATAAATATGCATATTACTTAAACACATACAGTTAATTTACCAAAGAACTATTGATGCTACAATGAAAATACTGATATTTCTGAACTCAGCGTGTGTGATTTATCGATATGAAACCGAAAAACCAGGAGAAACAAAAAAATGCTCAAAATTTGTTACCCAGTTACCTTGACGTTATTTCGTTTAATATCATGTGTTTCAATATAATTCAAATTGTTATTTTTCACTCTAACAACAATGTATCACTAAGCCTCAAGGCATTTACTCTATTGTATCATGGTACTCTTTGTCGATGGCAACCTGTAGTGGTTACAGGAAGAAATTAAATCTAATCTTGATATGTTTTCATTTATTTTCTTCGTCACTTTTTCACAAATTTTGTTGAACAATGACTGATAAAGTATAACAGAACAAACCCGGGACAGTAATTCAAAGAGAAATGGTATTTGAGTAACTGATCAGTCAGGAGTAAAATTACATATGGGTAATATTAACTGTAAAGTGAGATGCTCATGTGTAATACGGGTTCTTCTTTTTGATTTTGCAATGTTCATTTTTATAAAAAATTGTTCACAAAATAATATAATGTGGAGCCATACATGACTTTGATTTTGGCTGCGTAAGACCTCAGATTTGCATATTTTAATTTGTTTAGTAATTTGAAAATATTAACACCTTCGGAATAAAAAACATGTCGTTTAAGAGATATACAACTTCCTATTGTAATTCAGGTCTTACTATCATTATTTCTCAGCCAAAAGAATTTCCATGCAATTGGAAATCAGTTTCACTTTTTTAACTTGAACGAATCTTTTGTTCTGAAAGTCTATTTGTAGTTCATTCAAAATATCAATGTAATATTGTAATTAGATACTCATATACAGTATCGCCAAATGAGTGTAAGCAAGGAAAATTAAATGTCTTCTTGTCTAATAGATTTTTATTCCATAAATTTGTAAGGAAAATGAAAGAACTAATGCTGTCGTAATGAACTATATTTCTTACTATTCCCTTCAAGCTATCGATTTAAATTGTTGAAGTGTTCTGAAATTTCGGAAAGAAATATCAAATCTAGGAGCCAATTTTCCTCCAACTTCGAAGTTTCTGTGTCCTATAACAGTAATTATTTATTAACGTATTGAAATCCTAGGGTAGTATAATATATACCTATTTCAAACATAGGCGACAGTTACCGACACAAAAATAAATTGCCTCAGATTTTCCTTTAAAAATCATTAAGTTATTTTACGCTTGCCAAAAACTGACGAAGTATTTCTCCAGGGCTAAGTCACCTTACAGCTGTATAATATGGAAAATCTGGTATTAATCCCCAGATCCTATAGGAATTTTCGGAATTTCCGATGTTTTAATTTGATTTTGATCTTACTTGGGTCATGGTGTCACCAACCAACTCAAAAACATATTTCATATTTTGTTGCTTTGCTTCATATTGCCTCTTGGTGAATTATAGAATGTATGAAAGTTATATTATTATCAATGTTTAATTGTGAAATTACAAGAAAGTAGGCCTAAATTATAAATTTTAGTATAATTATAATAATTGAGATATCTTTTACAAGGATCGATATTCTGGTCGAAATTCACATTTCCGTGGGATTTTCAATGGTCTTGATAACATGATAGGTCTACTATAAAGCCAGTCCACACGTGTGGAGTAACGGTTAGCGCGTCTGGCTGCGAAACGAGGTAGCCCGGGTTCGAATCTCAGTCGGGACAAGTTACCTGGTTGAGGTTTTTTCTGGGGTTTTCCCTCAACCCAACATGATATATTTATTATAGTTCACAGACAGAAAAAAGAAAAAATATACATACATATAATCATTGAAGCCTTACATTACATACTTTATAATTTTATATATATATATATATATATATATATATATATATATACAATTTTTAATATAATTTCTAAACTCAACTATTTCATATAAGATGTTTTATCTTGCACTTGCAACTAGTTCTGTGCAAGACTCAACTCATTTTAATATGTTCTCACAATTCATTCAATTCTAGCTATTTCATTTATTCTTTGCATTCTAATTTTGTTGACCAAAAGAGATATAGACCTAATTGTCTTTGTAATTTTATGTTATTAATAATTTTATGAGTTTTCTTATGGTTATTTCTTTATTCATTTGTAGGAACTTTTCATTTATGAATTTCATCCCTATTTATTTTTTATATTGACATTCAATAACAATATGAATGTCGAATAATTTCGAGGGAAAAATTGTTCCGGAGCCGGGTATCGAACCCGGGACCTTTGGTTTAACGTACCAACGCTCTACCACTGAGCTACTCGGGAACTCTAACCGACAACGATCCAATTTTTCCCTCTATATCCACAGACCTCAAAGTGGGCTGACAACCGTCAAGCAACCAACTTCGAGTGCACACTAACTCCGTGTGACTTAAATTTTTCCCTCGAAATTATTCAAATCAACTTTACAGGGAGTTATACCTGAAAATCTTGATTTGCATAATACACGTTACTGTTCGTTACCAGAAAACCACAATTTAAGTCACACGGAGTTAGTGTGCACTCGAAGTTGGTTGCTTGACGGTTGTCAGCCCACTTTGAGGTCTGTGGATATAGAGGGAAAAATTGGATCGGTGTCGGTTAGAGTTCCCGAGTAGCTCAGTGGTAGAGCGTTGGTACGTTAAACCAAAGGTCCCGGGTTCGATACCCGGCTCCGGAACAATTTTTCCCTCGAAATTATTCAAATCAACTTTACAGGGAGTTATACCTGAAAATCTTGATTTGAATATGAATGTCATCTTCCCTATGTCCACATAATGGGCACGTGCCTTGATGTATATTACCTCTATTATTTCTTAATCTCCATATCCCCAGTTTGAACCAGGATAGTCCAATTCTTTCTTTCATTTTCATATTATCTATATAAGTACTCCGACCCCATATCCTTATATATTCATTAAAAATATTAGGGAGCGCATTTCATTGATACTACTAAAATCATTTTGTCTAGTAATATTTTTACATCTCGATTTAATTAATTAATTTATTTATTTATTATTTTGCTAATAATTATAACATAACATATATTATTTATAGAAAAAACTTTAGCTTTAAACTTTAAATTTAGGCTTGCTGCGCTGTTTCTAGTAGCCAAGTTATCCCATAACCATCCTAATCCTATATTAAAAATGTTATTTTTAATTTTGACGATTGCCATATTTGTCGTGTTTTTACTTTTATTTAATAAATATTGCTTAATAAACATATTTTGGTCACTTTGCAACCCAATATGAGCAAATGCTGGGTAACTATCGGTGCTGGACCCCGGACTCATTTCACCGGCATTATCACCTTCATCGCATTCAGACGCTAAATAACGTAAGATGTTGATACAGCGTCGTAAAATATCCTACTAAAAAATCTACTATGAAGTCAAGCCACCAGTGATATTAGTTACGTTGTGTACAACGAACTGCAAGTCCGTTGTGGGTGGGGGTATAGCCTCTACTTGCTTCGTTTTCCAAGGGCTGGCTCGCGAGTCACAGAATTCGGACATATGTATTAGGATTAGAGTCACTAAATAGCTTATGCAATCAAAACTTCCAATAAAGTCTCTGAAGACTGTAAAATACTTCTCGATCTCATTGTATAATTAAAATCTCCACGTATAATTTAAATATATTAATGAACGGATATAACACAGATTGTGGGAAGAAAGATAACTGATCCAAAGTAAACGTTTTCTCTTAAAACCGTGATTATCATCATTCATTTCAAATATCAGTTTATCACGACCTTGCAATTTAAGTTCAAGTAATGTAGGTGGTGCGTAATGTCAGTCAGGAACGCTACATCCTCAATCCAAATGAGGTCAAGTACTGGTGTTTCTTCACCCTTGCCTAACATGAACTTTGCAATATACTTCCTAAACTGGAAGACCCTTTCTCACGTTTTACCTGACTCATCCGGCGCACATCACAGAAATATGGAATACAATTAAATTAAATTAAATTATTTACATTGCATATGGTTAAAAATACTGTAATTGCCTATATCATATAAATTTTATTTTTATGATGAGGGACCATATAATTTACAGCATGAGTGTTAATGGGGCCCCAACTTCAAATAATTTGGGGATCACAGATTTAGATCATAACATTTAATACTGCGCAAACTAAAACACTCTATAATACAGAAATATATAGATAGCTCACTTGTGAATTCGGCTGTGAGGTTATAATGCTTATTTTGCATATGGTACGACAGTCTTTTTTTTTTTTTAACAAATCAGAAACCGAAAGTCATTTCCTTGTGCTTAGCAATGAAACATAACACTTCTACGAGTATCATTATTAACTACTTTATTGTAGTTATGTTTGCTCTCCGTCATCGTGCTACGTTCACCACGAGCATACATTCCTACAACTCATATGCGATTGGATTGCGTGTTGGTAAATTGAACGAGTGCATCATAGACACCTTCTCTAACATCCCTGGTGTAAATCTTCAGCCTGGCGATATGATTTCAAGTTCTGGTCACGCCTGGAATATTTCATTGGAAAATCCATAACGACACCTGTGGTGAACAAAATCACATTTAGGATTTTGTTGGTATTCTTCCATTTTTCAAATTAGCATCAATATCATCCCCTCCCATCTTCATTCCACCATAGGGTCCTCGATCGCCGGCTTGCGACGAGCGTAGGGTGCTCGTTTAGGAACATGAACGAAACCTAGATACTCAAAGAATTTTATTAAGCTGGTGTGGGTTTTTATGTTTATTAGTCCCTTTTCAGCGCAGAGCACTGTCCTCTCACACAGGCCGCTCGGGTAGGCCCATTGTATTACCTGGGATAGAATGTTATAAACTACTGAGACTGAGAGCAAGGCAGAAAATAGGTAAGATTGGAGAACGCCGGGTTTGCAGTGAAAGCCCTGACCTTGAGAAGAACACTATATATATATATATATATATATATATATATATATATATATATATATATATATATCTCAAGACCATTATTGATTAGAACCAACTGAATAAAGCACGAGATAAAATTACTCCGACTATGCTCGCTACTAGTGGCCGGGCAGTAATGAGCCATGTTATGAAATAATTTATTCGAATGACAGGTATATAGAGAACTTATCTTTGACCTAATATTATGAAATAAAATAGCATTGAAATGATAGTAATAACATTCATGGCTATATTCTTTATCATTGATTGCAGTAGTCAAGTGGAGAGTTTAGCGTGTAGGCCTATAACTGTGATATGTTTAGTGCACTAAAAGGAATTACAGATTTTGAAATATACTTCAACACCTTATCAGAGCGAAATGAAGGAGCAATATGTGTTCAGGGACTATCTTTGAAATCGAAGAAATTTGGGACTATAGTCCGACCATCGGTTCTGTGCCCCCGTAAGATATGCGAACTGAACCTTAATTCCTTTTCAGCCTCGGCAATTCATTTCTCTCCCTGTATTCCTATTTCTCTCTTTTCTATCCTTCGCTCCTTCTCTCCCCCACTACTAAGCAATTTTGAGCCTTCTTGCGGGACAGTTTATTTGCACTTGCAGTCCAGTGTTGTCAACTCAACATGAATACTGTAGCACGGAGTGGTGAAAGAAATATTATTACGCAAGTAATAGCATTTTGCATAAGTCAATCAGCGTCATTAGACCTACTTAAATTAAATTATGAATAAGTAATAATTAACCTTACAATACTATAAGCAATATTCAAGAGACATGACAATGTTTGACGGAAGTTTGGCAACATCCCTATTCGGCAAGGTTCGTGGCCTGCTGTTTGACGTAGTGGGAGAGAAACGGGTGGAATGGGGTGAGTAAAGGCGTTAACTTTTCCAAGAACGACGACAACGCTGAAGGGGCATAGATCCGATGGTACGACAATACCTTCGCCAACGCGGTAAATAATTTCCTCTTTGGCGTTATATTTTTAGTCCAGGGAAAATACCTCGTCTTTTAGAAAAAATATTCGCATTGTCATTTAACCAACACTAACCTCTTCACAGTCCTCGATCACCTGTTACTTACTGTCCCCCTCATCTAGTCCACTCTAACCTTGTTATCTATCCCCTTATATAACCCACTTTAATCTTGTGACAATCCTCTATTTTCTGTCAATTATCTCTCATCTAACCTACTCTAACATTATCACATTCCTCGGCTTCGTGCTTATCTATCCCCTTATGTAACTCACTCCAACCTTGTCACATTACTGGCCTTAGGTCACTTAGGTAGCCCATCATGTAACACACATAACTTTCAACTCTCAATTTTTACGAAAATGCACGTTATGGGAAGGTAAAACACAGTGGAACACGATCAGACGTTATCACTAATATTCGCTAAATATGGGTAATTCACTGTGTCGTTAAAATGGACAATTACGCATAATGCTAAAGAGAATACATTTCAACATATTAACAAACAGAAAGATGTTGCCTATTAATAAAAAATGTAAAACCAAGAGAATATAATACTTACGAGATTAGATTTCAAAACATTACTAAAGAGAAAGATGTTGTTTGCTGATTCCCAAGAAGTCACTGCCTACTGTAGAACTAATATCAATATATATAAAATATGGTATTATGCAACTTTCTCTATGACTACTCCATGACTGCATATCTATATATAATTCTATATTCTATTGATTCTATAATTATTGAGTTTCCTCATGTTGGCTGTGTGTGTACTTCGTTGTCATCGGAAGGGCACGGCTGAGAGATACAATGCCTTTTCTCCAGTTTAGCATGAAATTATTGTAAGTGAACTACTAGGATATCTCATACGAATTGGTTGTATTCATGTAACACTCATCAGTATGTGATTTACTTTTCGGAAATGACAGTGACAATTCTTACTGCATAATTTTGTTTTATAATTTAAGTAATAATATTATCGTAGTTTCAGAAACTGTTTAGTGTGTTTCTATACTCACCGTAAGTTCTCCGGAGAATTTCGTTTAATTTAACTTTTGTTGACGTCACTTTGATTGACGGTTACTGTTTCAATATGGAGACTAAAACTGTTCAAAATACTGAAATTGAGGAGGATGGTGAAATTAACGAAATTTCACAAACAATTGACACGAACATGTGCATCACAAATCTGCAAAATTCAGATATTATTGAAATACATATTGATACGATTCCAAAATTAACAAAGTTAACAGTTCCAACACGAACTTTAACGAAAACCAAACTCAATATGCCTAAGACACCTTGAACTCGGGTCACTTCATAATAATTCATTTTGGGAAGAAAGGCTCTTTAAAAGGAGTCTGTACTTCCATATCTTACAATGTTAAATTCCTCAATTTTGGATACACTTTTCTCAGAAGTTATAAAAGATACAAATGTAGAAAACATAGGGCTTATGTAATATACCTTTATATATACGACGGGTTAAATAAATTTAAAATTCCACCAAGCGGTTGGAAAAAAAAAATTCATTGATAACATTTTTTGAATTAAGAATGACTGCAAATTATTTTTTATTTTTGCTGAAGATAGAAATAAAGTTAATTTTTTAACCTACTGTATAAAATGTCATCACATTGATATTGTATATTAATTTCAGCCTTCTGGGCATAATACTTTCTGAGAAAAGTGTACCAATGTCACAAGAAATAAGAAAGTGCAGAAAAATGGTATCACTGTCTACATATCTTGCAATGTTAATTTCCTCAGTTTTGGGGGCACTTTTCTCAGAAGTGATAAAAGGTACAAATGTAGAAAAAATAGGGCATATGTAACATACTTTTATGTATACAACCGACTAAATAAATTTAAAATTCCATTCCGCGGTTGCCAAGAAATAAATTTTCATTGATAACATTTTTTACGTTAAGAAGTACTACAATATTTTTGCTGAAGATAGAGCTAAAAGCTGAAAATTAGAAGAAATAAAATCATATTATCATTTTACACATATTAAACTACCGAAAAATGGTAAAAAACCAACATTTTATTATTATTATTATTATTATTATTATTATTATTATTATTATTATTATTATTATTGTTTATTGTTTATTTTTATTTTTTTTGTTCAAATGTGGTGTACAGATTCCCCTTAACAAACATGCACCTACCCAAACTGGGGAAACTCTTACTTGAAAATAATCAAAACAAATCTGTCACACACTTTAAAATTTAGGGGGAAAAATCGAATTTCATTTTCAAAATTTCCTGAAGGCCAATCAATTCTTCACCATTAGCGGAATTTCATGACAATAATATCAAATATAGGCTATATTCTAAAGGAATAATCATGAATGTAAATCTTGCAATCACGGAAGATGAAATAGAAACAAATGTTAAGAGAGCAGAACAATGTATCTACAGGGATATCAATTTATTTTTACTTCAATTTTTATTGTACCTGAGTTTTTGAATGTACTTCACTCCCACCCCTTCTACTAATGAAGTTCAACCGTCCTCCACACAAAACCAAGACCGCATATACAGTCATAGTAGCCATACGGTCATAGTGAACAGTACGTTCCAGAAATATGTTCACGTTTTCCAGTGACGAAAGAGCTTTCAATATTGAATCATTTTCGCACAGGTACTGTCGCCTACGTCGCATCCCGTTTCCCCCACCAGCTTATATTCGCCCCTTTGTAAAGACTAGTGGCTGGGCTGTCTTAGCTCTTTTCTGAGAAGATTAATTTCTGTTAGAAATTGGACGTCTACGTAATATTATGCAACTGTTTAAAATAACTTAAGTTAAATAAAAGAGTCTCGTAAAATAATTAACTGTCATGTGATTTCCCTCCTTTCTACGACCCTGCGACATAACCACTTGGACGGACAGTACATAGCATGATTGAGTAATTTTATCTTTTCGGATCGGGCAGAAGTGAAGATTGAATTTACAGTACGTAAGGTGCTATTTTATAGAGTAGGTACAGAATTATTTCAACATGAGTAGGAAGGACGAAACTGGTAATTGGAATTAGGTACAATAGTATATAGTGCGATAATATGCACAGTAGATCTGAAGCCTGTATCGAAATGAACGGCCATCATTTTCAAAAATGTGTTTAAATATCCATATTATAATTATTTTTCAACTTAACTTCATTCTCTATAGTGTACAGTAATGTGCTGTGCACAATATAATATACACTGCATAATGAATACGTCCGCATGGACAGCTTAGTTCGTGAGTAAAACACTTATTGTTAATACTGTACTGTATTTTGATTAAACAAAACGTAATGAAAATTATCAAACTCAAAATCGCGATATTTTCTAGTTTACGTAAATGGGTGAACTAGTTTTCTTCCCTCCTATACCTAGTAAAGTGATTTGTTTGTATATTACGCCAGTATCATCGAACTCCAGTCGTGGAAGGAGGTAGCAAACGATGTTTCCGGTTTCTCAACCACTGATCCAAAGGTATAGCCAGGTTAATATTATACATGCTAGTAAAAATAAAATGATGTCCCTGTACTATCCATAATGTCTTCCGATTTAAAAACGAATCGTAGACGAACTGGGAGCAGCAGCCTATATGCCTACAAAAACATACCGAACCTTCCATTCGGAATGACTTCCCAAATAAGTATAGTAATCTACAGACCGATTACTTAATCCTGACAGCTCAGTGACGCGAAAGAGGGGGAGTAATAGCAGTAGTGGGGAGAGCTCCGGAGTAGAGATAAGGGCGAGCGGTCTGTAAAGGAATGCAGTACAACTTAATTGTACTAGAGACATACCGCTCTACCGCACGCATGACATCCGATCGCTCCGACGGCAAGCGAGAGACTAACCCAAACATCCCTTGGCGAAACTAAATGGACTCACCTGACCCAGGCGCACATCGCCGGGGACTGTCAGGACTAAATAATCGTACTATACCTGTAGAAAAATGATGTGATTCTTGGCTTAGTCTATATGCCGGAATTTCGCCCCGTCGTCGTCCTCATTCTCCATAGTCTGTCCTGTGCCTCCCTTGCTACCGCACCTTTTGAAGTCGAGATAACTTTAAACTGCGCCTTAAATAGTCCATTTCAACGGCTATAATAAAATAATAGTTTTTTTTTTCCTCTCCTTCATGGTTCAAACTTCACAACCATAACACAGGACAGACTCAACTATCGTATGACCAATTCTTTTCTTTGTAGATCTTGTAGAAAAAATATTACAAATTAGAAAATGCGCCGGATTTGGTCACTCGGCCAAAGTTTTCGCAATGTACAAAAATGTTTTAGTTGCACAGAATCACACAGCCCATACAAATGCGGACGAGTAGCCTGGTAAGCCCCAGGGGCCCGGAGTCCCAATCCTTTCCTTTGTCATCGTCGGCTGGCATGAGACCATTCTGCCTCAGCCCTCATAGAGGTAGGTTCCATTCTCACACTCTGATAAACTCAGGGGCCCAGAGTGCTAAGCTTTTCCTTTATCAACATCGGAAACCCGTATTAATTCCAAGAGGTCATCCCAGACTATTGTTACTTTTTCAAATGATAAATGAATTGAGGGTGTGGGAACTTAGAAAATTATGATTTATTTAACGACGCTCGCAACTGCAGAGGTTATATCAACGTCGCCGATGTGCCGGAATTTTATCCCGCAGGAGTTCTTTTACATGCCAGTAAATCCACTGACATGAGCTTGTCGCGTTTAAACACACTTAAATGCCATCGACCTGGGCCGGGATTGAACCCACAACCTCGAGCATAGAAGGCCAGCGCTACCGAGGCCGATGAGAGAGTCTGGTGGAATGATAGAGGGAAACGGGAGTACCCCGAGATAAATCCTCTGCAACGTCTGATTTGTCTACCATAAATTTCATCACGATCTGGCCGGGAATGAAACCCGGCCCATCTGCATGGAAGGCCCTTCCAGCGGTCTACCACTTCAGCCATAGACGCGGTTTGTAGTTGTAGCACATGAAGAGGTAAGGGATTAGAACTAGATACTGCTTCGCATATAACAGCTATATTCAAATGGGGGTGTGATGGTGACTGGGCACTGGGAGAAAATGCGAGATACGTATCCACTCTTTAATGATAATTAAGAATGTGAATGACCATTAATGCCTTCTGTTAAACTTCAGGGTTTATTAGAACCGTTCTTCTACTTGCATTTACTATATAACATTGGATGAAAATCTGTTAGAGGTGAAGAAGTTATTAATTTTGCCAAAATTCGCCTCTAGGGACGGGTATTATTACCGCGCTCTCGTGGTTAACATTCGGCAGGACTTTGAGCAGCCTCGTGCATAACATTCGGCAGGGATTTGAAATTTAATTGTATTATTGTTTTCAATTTCTTATGTCGCCCCTCCAATCTCTCGCCTCAATTTCAATATTGCTAAGCTGCTTCCATTATTAAATTATACCTACTTGTCTAATTCACGTGGACTAAAACCGAGGTTGCAATGTCTTGTACTGGGGACGAACATTAAGGTATGTGATTAAAAATTATTATTATAGAATTATTATTAAGAGTTAAGAATGTCAACGTACTCGTATATGAAATAATAATAATAATAATAATAATAATAATAATAATAATAATAACAATAATAATAATAATAATAATTTAACAATATAACAAACTGCTTATTCTTATCGAGGAAGTAGATGTGACCAGTGTTGCAAACTTAGAATTCCATTTACCGCTGCACAAGCTTAAAAAAACCGCTAAACTGTAGTTAAAAAACTCCAGATTTTTCTTAACACATCATTTCCAAATTTGAAATACAAACTATATAGTTTTAGGAACTGGAGAATTTTAGGTTTCAAATATTAAAAAATATTCTAATATTTATAATACTCTGGAAATTGAAATAACACTTACCTCTACCCAGAAGTTTGTTGTGAATGGCAATTTTTTGTTGAACAACATAAAAACACTCGCTACTCTTTTTTTTGTGTGTTTAATTATCAGCATGGGTAATTAAATCTAAATATTTTGCATTCAATATCACCTTACACCATTTACACCGAGCTTTCGAACTATCACCGGTAACTTCTTCCACCCAATCTTTCAACACATGCTTTTTTCACACATCTCTGAACTTTTGTACGTATGTAGTTTTACGCGGCATATTCAAAATTGAATGAAGTAGATCAAGAATATACTGGACACTTCGAAAATAATCACATTCACAGTCACACCAGTCTGTTCGAAATCTGATTTCACACTGAGCTGGAGACGTGCCTGCTAACAATGAGTCTGGTTTTAAGTTTTAAATATTAATATCTGTGTTACGTAAACTTTAATGCGGAATGATAAATTAAGTATATATCATAAATGAAAATAATAATTCAGTTCATTATCTATTCTTTATGATTAAATACATTAATTATTTACAAAAACAATGCATACATTAGATTAAGAGTTTAATGAATGCGGAATACCTTATTTGTACAACAACAATGGATGAAGCATGAAATGGATGTAGTTGCACCAAATCGAGTTCACATAAAACGTTGATATTGTACACTCGCATAATGAAAAAGTGTGTTAATACCATACTAAACTCTGGTTTATGATTAACTATCATTGTCCGCAAGTACATGTAAAAAGTTATAACATCTTTACAGAAAAATAAACTTAAAAATATCATCTCTCTCTGCCTGGAAACATAAAAAAGCTAGCCGCTGACGGTAAAATTCTGTAGCTGACGATAATCCTAAAAGCACCAGATTTAGCTACAAAACCGCTGACTTGGCAACACTGGACGTGACAACATGACGCTTAGAGTGAAACCTACAGAGCAACAATCGGTCGGAAAAATTATGTTTTAAAAGCACACTGCACGTTATTGTATGATGCCGACATGTTAAGCATGAGGCCGCGGCGATAATAGTTTATCTGGTCCAAACGTAATTAGGGTATGTCCATAAAAATAAAATACTATACATTTTTATAAAAATCTGTTGGAAGAGAATTTATGAATTTTGTCCGAATTTACCCTCTAAATAGAGTAGTTTAACTCATCCACACGTAATCAGTGTTTGTCAATATGAAGGCAATGCTACCAGTTAGATGGGAGAGAAATTATTAATTTAGTCTAAATACATTCCCTAGAAAGGTAAATTTATTTTAAGCAAACGTATTCAATAGGGACCGTACTTTGTGTCAGGAGGCTACAATATTAAGTATTACTGGAGGTTTGAGGTGAATGATGTGCTTGCGTCTAGCAAGCAAAGTACTTGACTGGCGGCTCACGCTACTCTTGTTTCGTCAAGTGGGCCAGAACAAAAGATGGACCACTTTAACAATTATACTAATTTAAATTATTTTAACTATGTACACTAAAATACGCAATTTTTTTATTATTTACACTACGATAAAGAATGTAGGCAAGGCCTGCACAAGGTCTGCGCTCTCCGAGTCGGCTCACAGCTCGCGAGCGGAATGCAGATATTGGCTGCGTTCTGTATAAGAGCGGACTGGAAGAAGGGGTGATATCGTACAAAATGTACACAAGAGGAAGTACCAGTACGAGTGTTCATGAAATGAATTCCCGTCCAGTGTTTACAAAACTATCTTGGACTATTATTAATTAGACTAATAAAGAAATATTTATTTCACAGAAATAACAGAAATTTCTAAAGCTACTTAAATATACAATATCATTTTGTTATATTTTAATTACCAGTACATCAAAACGGGGTTTTATGCTGTTGGCAGGTAAAAGGAACAGTACTGATCGTAATGAAACATCAGTTACAGATGTTCGATGCCTGCCTTTATTAAAGTTGATTATAGAAAAAAAGTTGCTCACAAATATAAATGTTAAGCCAAACATAGTAATCATTTTCACAACCACACTGTGTAGTCGTGGATATTATTGCTGAGGTTTAGTCTTGTAAAACTCAACTAGGCTAGTAGTATTATTCAAGCGGTCTTTAGCTCTTAGATCACATTGAAGGTCAATAAGTTCAAGCTGTAAATCGTATGACACTGTTTCAACTGGTGTTGAAGGAATTTATTATGATAACTTTAAACTTCTTTCCAATTAAGACAAGATCTTGGAACTTAGAATTAAATTCATTTTGAATTTCAATTAATATTTGCACATGACTTCATCACGAGTGGTTTCTATCGTTGGAAAGTGAGCCACATTATCTTCCCGAAACTGACTTACGAAAAGTGTAAGCTTACGACTAAAATCCCGTAATTTATTCAACATATCAAGAATGAGCTAGCCTTTTCCCTGAAGAGAGATATTTAAATTGTTGAAGATTAATAAATTCTAACGTACCCTACCTCATGTAATAATGCAACTTTCAACTCCTGAATCTTTTTACTGCGTTCTTCACCAACATCGCACATAGTAATGACGCATTATATTATGCTTTCCTCTTCCTTTCAAACTTTTGTGGCAGATAAGGCACTGAGTATTGACTCCAGCTGGTGTGAAAAAATAAGCATTTTCCCATCCAATATTGAAAGAATTTACCTGACAATCACTTTTCCGTCTTTTAGATTTCTCCATTACGTAGCCGCAGATAGGCAAAGTAAAATAGCTACTGATAATACACACTACACCAGATAGCCGCGTGGACTATCCTCTACCAATAGAAATCCTACGTCATTCCAATGTACCTTTTTGGCGAGCTGTTAGACGACTCTCCCACGCCGAAGCGCCGTTTGTGCAGGCCTGATGTAGGCCTACATTGAACTAACATTATTTACAATATTAAGTTTATGTACAGTGTTGTGTATTGTAATGCAAGTTATTTTATTTTATAATACTATAGCCTACTTATTTTGTAAATTGTGTACAGTAATGTGAATAATATTTGATCAATGTAGTGTAAAGGACTGTTAGACATTGACTACTTTCAAAAGTCGATTGTCAGAAAGACTGCTTTTCGTCTGTAAAATATGATCTTATTTCAAATATTACTTTTGTAGAACTTTTACTTCAATATAGCAATTACCCAAACTGCTGGATTACGAACATAGCGCTTTAGTCTCCGTGACCACAAGATACAAAATATATCGTCTCACGCAGTTCATTACTATTAATCCATACGAAGAACACTTGAATTTATTCCATTATGATCTCATAAAATGCAATGCTGCCTACAACCCGATGACTGGGAGAAGAGATACCCCGATATAAAAGTCAAGGTATATATGTTTTCTAATCAAATCTACACGCTTAGAATAATGTTTACCAAATTTGCTTTAGCCTTCACATAATCAGGAAGAAAAGCTAGACTACATTAAAATATGGACAAACCGCTCTCTCCCTTGGCTTCATAACCCTATCATTTAAAATAAGTAATATTTTGTTGTGGAATACGACCAGTGAAGAGAATTTTTTGGATTCTTTAACATCAAACTAAGGACAAATTTTAGCTCACTATGACACCCTATAACGGCACTCCTAAAGGGTGGTGGAAGTCCGAAGTTCCGTAATCTAAGTAGGCCTACAATTTTATTTGACATCCTGGTTTTTATGGTGGGGATGCGTAATATGACTATCGGATTGATTTGTCTATTTCTCCCTCATTTTGACCCTAAGAGTGTGTATAGGGGTCAAGGGATGTAAAATTCAAAGTCCTCCAGTATAAATTAAATATTATATCGGAGATTTAGGCTACAGTATATTGATATACTTATCTAGCAAAGAAATTCGATACTGCAAGAGTAGGATGTTACTACGAGACACTGAAAACCAAGTAAAGAAACTATAATAATACGATAACAATAATAAACAGCATAATCTTCTTCGTATTTATTATGTAATAGTTAAAGTAGGTGTACAGTCTCAGAAAAAAAAATCACCCGACTCTTGATGATCCTTACAGAGTACGAATCGCACCACAACGAATTATTTCAGTAGTATTACAGGAACGTATAGTCCATTTTCTTTCGTAACGGACACCGCACAATATACACAAGACCTAGTACCTCAACTCAAGCGAAACAAATCTCCGACTCAGTACTATCCCTTTTTTTTTTAGAAGGTTATTTTACGACGCTCTACCAACATCTCAAATTATTTAGCGTCTGAATGGAATGAAGGTGATAATCCCGTGAAATGAGTTGGGAGTCCAGCACCGATAGTTACCCAGCATTTGCTTACATTGGGTTGAGGTAAAACTCCGGAAAAAACCACAACAGGTAACTTATGCCGGCCGAGATTCGAACCCGGCCACCTGGTTTTGCGGTGAGACTCGCTAACCGTTGCTCCACAGGTGTGGACAGTACTATCCTAACTGCCAATAGGTACAAGGATTGTTCAAATCTTTAAATTAATCGTAGCTACTTAATCATCAGCCACGGGAAAAGATACATACTGCAACTTTCATTCATAATTATTTAATACCCATTATAAATAAAGAACATATAATTTCTGTAATGAATAACATAATTGACTATCGACAGATAATGGAGAAAAAATGGGAGTATAACGGTACAGTGCATCAGTTATTTATAGATTTCAAAAAGGCATATGACTCGGTTAAGAGAGAAGTATTACTATGATATTCTTATTGAATTTGGAATTCCCAAGAAACTAGTTCGATTAATTAAAATGTGTCTCAGTGAAACGTACAGCAGAGTTCGTATAGGTCAGTTTCTGTCGGATGCGTTTCCAATTCACTGTGGGCTAAAGCAAGGAGATGCACTATCACCTTTACTTTTTAACTTTGCTCTAGAGTATGCCATTAGGAAAATCCAGGATAACAGAGACGGTTTGGAATTGAACGGGTTACATCAGCTGCTTGTCTATGCGGATGACGTGAATATGTTAGGAGAAAATCCACAAACGATTAGGGAAAACACGGGAATTTTACTGGAAGCAACTAAAGAGATAGGTTTGGAAGTAAATCCCGAAAAGACAAAGTATATGATTATGTCTCGTGACGAGAATATTGTAAGAAATGGAAATATAAAAATTGGAAATTTATCTCTTGAAGTGGTGGAAAAGTTTAAATATCGTGGAGCAACAGTAACAAATATAAGTGATACTCGGGAGGAAATTAAACACAGAATAAATATGGGCAATGCCTGTTATTATTCGGTTGAGAAACTTTTATCATCCAGTTTGCTGTCGAAAAATCGGAAAATTAGAATTTATAAGACAGTTATATTGCCGGTTGTTCTGTGTGGTTATGAAACTTGGACTCTCACTTTGAGAGAGGAACATAGGTTAAGGGTGTTTGAGAATAAGGTGCTTAGGAAAATGTTTGGGGCTAAGAGGGATGAAGTTACAGGAGAATGGAGAAAGTTACACAACACAGAACTGCACGCATTGTATTCTTCACCTGACATAATTAGGAACATTAAATCCAGACGTTTGAGATGGGTAGGGCATGTAGCACATATGGGCGAATCCAGAAATGCATATAGAGTGTTAGTTGGGAGGCCGGAGGGAAAAAGACCTTTAGAGAGGCCGAGACGTAGATGGGAAGATAATATTAAAATGGATTTGAGGGAAGTGGGATATGAAGATAGAGAATGGATTAATCTTGCTCAGGATAGGGACCAATGGCGGGCTTATGTGAGGGCGGCAATGAACCTCCGGGTTCCTTAAAAGCCAGTAAGTAAGTAATAAATAACATAATAGGCATTGGGCCAACTCCTGAACATAAAATAAATATGAATTTTTTGCTCGAGAAACTTAATAACGCGGATCACAAACATTTCATTTATGTATTGGAGTATTAAAACATATGAACACACTTAATAAGTCTGAACATAATGTTATTATGAAACATAAATATATATTATAATTATATAGGTCTGTATAAGCTTTTTTTTCCAAAAGTAAAGCGTGACTATAATTATAATAGTATCTTCACTCTCGTACCAGCTACTGTTCACTTACAATGTAAGGGTTGTCCAAAACTTTTTTTTACCTTGCGTCCATTTGTTTTATCATGAAACACGAGAAAACAAGTACACACTTTTATTAATAACATTTAATACCCGATATGAATCAAGTAAGTTACATATAATATCTATAATAAATAGAATGATATACATTAGATCAACTCTTGGACATAAAATAAATACGGATTGTTTGCTCCATAAACTTCACACGAATCACAAACATATCATTAATATGTGTTAGGTATTAATAAGTATATAGACATTTACTCTTCAATAACATTAAACATAATATTAAAGGAAAACATAAACATAAAGATTAAATATATATTAATAGGCCTATACAAGTTTTCTAATATAACGCATAATTGCAGTTGAAATTATATGATAGGATTTTGAACAAGTAGCTCAGACACGTCAAACCTACTCGTGTATGGATGAGACCTGGCGCTATCAGAGGCGGAGGCAGGTCCACCTATCAGCATCGGATACACGAATGCTACCAAGGTCACCCATCGGACTTGGACAGTTATTGCGTACATAAGTCGCACAATGGGCCAAATCGTGCCTTGCAATGTGTAGGGACCCATTTCGGGTCAGTAGTCCAAACCATCACCACAGTGCTTCTTAACAAAACAAATGAAATATTACATACAAAATACTATAGGGTTCATTTAGAAATGTTCCCTATGACATAACTCGCGCAACAATAGTCGCAAAAATATTTTGTTTTCATAATAATATTCCTTTCTAAATACCTACAAGGTTTGACGTATCTGACGTGAGCTACTTGTCCAAAATCTTCTCGTACAATTTCAACTGCAATTATGTGTTACATTAGAGACACTTTTACAGGCCTATCTATATTTATGATTTTGTTTTCCATTAATATTATGTCCAACGTTGTTACAGAGTATATGTATATACATTTAATACTTAATACATATTAATAATATGTTTATGATTCGTGTGAAGTTTATGGAGCAAACAACCTAATTTTTCATGTATGACTTGAGGCTTTCCCGGCGTTTGATATAGAATAACTCTTCTCGGGTTCTCAGCCAGGTGAGTTGAAGAAGATGGCAGAGCTAGCCGTCGAAAGCTTGGAAGCTAATCTCCAACTCACCTGGCTGAGAACCCGAGAAGAGTTATTCTAATTTTTCATGTCCAGGAGTTGGCCTAATGCATATCATGTTATTTGTTACAGACATTAAGTACGTACTTTATTCATATCGGATATTAAATGTTATGAATAAAAGTATCTGTTTTCTCGTATGTGATGATTAAACAATTGGATGAAAGGGAAGAGTTTGCACAACCATTACATTGTAAGTGTACAATGCCTGGGACCAGGATGCGAATTAAGATTTCAGATGGGGGGGGGGATAGAATCCTAGATAGAGAATATCATACATAAAATTATTATCCTCATTCGATACAGCTCAACGCTTGGTCGCACTGAGTTGCTTGTCTTGCATCTTGATCATAATAATAATTATTATTATTATTATATCCGTGAGCAGGCTTGAGATAAGATTTGTAATTCCTAAGTTATTTATTCTTGTCAGCTTGCCGATGATGTAATACATCAATTATTTTCTATGTTTACTTTATAAATTTATAAAGTATACTCGTATTAAAACAATTATTCTTTGTGAGAGGGAGATAGAAGTTTTCCCCGGCAGGGATATTAATATGAATTTATGTGGGGGATAACTTTCCAACAGGTGGAAATCCCCCATCCCCCCGTTAATTCGTACCCTGCCTGGGACAGGAGTGAAGGCACAATTTTAACTGCACTTATGCGTTATTTAAAGAATCCTGTATAAGCCGATGTATATTAAATTCATGTTTTCCATTAACATTATGTCCATTGTTGCTATACAGTAAATGTGTTTATATTTAATACCCAATACATACTGAATATTGATGAAATGTTTGTGATACGTGTTATTAAGTTTATCGAGTAAATAATTCATATTTATTTTATATTCAGGAGCTGGCCTAATGCATATTATGTTTTATTACAGAAGTTATATGTTCTTTATTTATAATGGATATTAAATAATTATGAATGAAAGTTGCAATATGTATGTTTTCCCGTGGCTGGTGAAAAAATCAAGTCCCTACAGTCTCGGCTGGGCGGAACGAGGAAACCGTGGCAAATTGAACGCTGCGCTTGCCGCCATGATGTTGGAGAGCAGACGCATAATAGCAGTACTTAAATCACACAATTTAACGCTGTCATGATCTAAAATTGACAGATTATGTTCCATTTTCGACGTTTAACGTAAAATTAGGACGAAATAAATATATTCAAAGTTTCATTGATATGGGTCAGAGCATTAAAGGAAAGAAAATACGTACGCAGCAATTTAAAGAGAACATGCTCATACATCCATAAATAGGCCTACACAATACAAAATGTATAATTTTACGATAAACAGCTTATTGTTAGGTTTCAGAGAATCGCAAATTATATTAACATACATTACTCTTAGATCACAAGACGTAAATATATGCATTTGGATTACGCAAGTTCTTATTATAATCAAATTCCTAAGTGAAATAAATATGTGATAATCAGTATAGACCTGTTGTTAAGTTTTAGAGAATAGAAAATTATATTACCGGTACTTTTAGACCACACGACATAAGTAACCACGCAAAATATAATGCGCAAAGGTAGCAAAATTACATTGCATTTATGTCATTCTTCAATTAATAAAGGGAATGCTATCAATTATAAAAAGTAGCCTATCGGTACCAAATACATTGCAAATAATAGGTAACATGAAGACTTAAAAACTAAACATAATCACATTATGCAAAATAAAAAAACATACTTTTTATAACTGGATTTCTTTACATAATATATTGTTATTTTAAATAAATAAATATATATCATTACTTGCGGAGTGATACTACGTAATTTTATGCACATATATAATATCAAGAAGATGGCATTCCTTGCATTTTAAATAATATATTGAGTATGTTAATATCAAAGACGGACATCTGACCTCAATCGAAATTTAGATAGCTGTGGTTTTTTATACAATTTTTCATGCTATTTCCAGTTATAGTGAAACCATATGAAAACTCTAACACTATATTTATAAAATAAATTGTGTTAAATATTACAAAGAACACTGTGAATTAAAAAATTGCCTCTATATCAAAACTATGGAGATGACAGATGTCCGTCTTTGATATTAAGCTATATCCGGCAAAATATAAAAGGGTTATTTGTACTGTGAGTGAACTATATGCATTTATATCCCCCAGTGAAAAATAATGCACTAGGAATATCTGCAAAAACAAAACAACAACAAAAATTGCTGTGCTAATGACAGCATAGACACTCACAAATATAAAGTAATTTTAAATTATCTCTTTACGAAAGGTGAAGGCACAAATTTATCTCTTTTAATAGCAACAAGCCACTTAGCAAGTAGCTCGGGCTTCGTCAAAGGGAATATTTAAAAATAGATTGTTGCCTAATTATAAACTTTTTCAACTACGGTATCTAAGATATACATATGTTACAGTTTCAATGTAGCCTCCAGAATTCAATTTTACTATTTTAAAGCTTGTGTACTTACTTGTGAAAAGAAATTCCTGACCCTCTAAGCCACGTGTTATTGCAGTTGTACACTGCACAGGAAACTACCATTTTACACTATTTACAAAGCACATCACTTTATAAAACATAAAATTTCATACTGTTATCACAACAATTTACATCACTTTCACAGTGTTCACAAAAAACATCCGAGACAAAACACAGCACAAGCAGGCCACTACCGTGTTTACCGCTGTTTCTACCAATTTAATGGCGGCGTTAACATGCGCAGACTGGTTTCAATTTTGGACAGGACATCAGCGCTCCGCGTGAGTCTAGTATACTATGTAACGTCTTTGGATAAAATAGCTTCCAGTTTAAAGGTTTGGACAACTCTTACACTGAACTGTAGTTGGATTAGTACTGGAGGTCGGGGGTTTCTTTTGCTTGAGTGGAGGTACTGGTGCTCTTGTGTATGTGCGATGTCGGTTAAGAAAGCGAATGGATTATATTTTACCACTTATGTAAAAAACACAAAATTAATCCGAAAACAATATTAAATTAGTGCCAAATAAGTAATTATTAAACAAACACAATATAGTACGACAACCCAGATTATAACAATTCATCGTAAGCATTGCGGTAACTCCATGGCAGCTTGCTTGCTCGCAGACTACAAAGTTCAGGGTTCTGATACTGTAGAGAAAAGAGTTCCTTTAATTAATTTTACATGTTCATTTCGTTTACCATCATTCTATTTTCCTGCACGATTTATAAATATTCATCTATTTTTAAGAATTCATTAATTTTTATCGCGCTTTTCAAATGTACTCCCGGTTACAAGAACGAAGTAAAAGGAATTTCGATAACAGAACTTCCAAAGCGATATCGTGTGTATCTACCAGTGTTTTAGAGCACTGAGCATGCGAAATACATTGAATGTGAAACTTAAAAAAAATCTGAGTGGCAATTTTTATTTCTGGACCTGTACAATAAGACAAGTGCAGCAGAAACATGAAATTTAAAAGCAAGAAATGTAGCAAAAATGAATCGCTTTTTGTCGACGTTATATCAGAGGCGGCTTTTCAGGTGAACCAAGTGAAGCACAACTTCACCATAGAATTTTTAAAAATTGAAAAATTCACTGTACTTTTACTATGCATCATAGTGTGACCGATTATATGATATTTATATTTATGTACGTTCAAAAATCTCGCCGCGCTAAAGAATTATCAAACATAGTTTCGGTGAATCCACTTCTTGCATTGCGACTTTCTATTTCGCTTGCTATGGTTACCGTAGCAACAAGACTCCGACACGTTTAAGTTCTGCGCCGATGAAGTGAGCTCGATTTTCTTCCTGTTAGTGTTTCACTCAGCTATGGTTACCATGGCAACAAGGCTACACCCCATCACCCCGCAACAACAGTTATTATTTGGTCGGACGTGAAATAGTAGAAGAGACGAATTCACAACGTTCCGCCAATCAACGACAAACCGTGCGTTTTTTTTTAAGCAAGATGTAAAGCGCTGCAGCAAGACAGTTCTTTTATTACATTTGCTTCACCGTCGCTGCAGCAGCGCTGTAGCAACCGTGCAGCAAATCAAAACATCGCTTTACGAGTTTTGCTGCGCGATTCATCATGGCGGAATATGTGTTGATTGAAAATTGTATTGCTAATGTCAATGTACAAGTTGATTTACAAGAATATGAACGCCTCCTCCAGCACTGTAAGTGCATTATTTTACTTTTTTTATTATTAATTATTGTTCGAATTCAACCGAAGAGTTCCGGTTTACGAAAGAATGAAAATAAAAATGGACAAATATAACACTGTATTATCTGTTTATATTTTGTAGGTGACTATGCCGTTAAAATTCAGCAATTGGTGGACCGAAGGAAAAATGAAACTGGAGAATATTCATATCCTCATGAAGAAGGTATGTACTGGTACCGGTAATATTAAATGGAGTCATATAGGCCTAACAACAGACTAACCAGCAAAATGACATTTTTTAGGCATTCAGTTTCATTGAATTGTAAATTCATAGTATCAGTTCTCGATGAAAATTCGATATTCCCCACATCACAAGCGGGGCTGGGGGGGGGGGGATACATACTTCATTAAAAATAACCTCAAAATTGGGTACGAAATTGTAACACGCCATTCCAGAGACACAATGTGATCACTGAGCTATCAGCTCACCCAACTTGCCCCAAAAATCTTTCTCGAAACAGTTCCGTAAAGTAAACACTACATACTGGATAATTAGCAAAGGAACATTTTTAGTACAATTTGTGGCTCTATCCTTGAGAGCGCGAGTCGTTATATAGGCCTACTCGGTAAGTCAAGACCTACTGCTGGAAATAAAACAATTAATAAAAGTTATCTGAGCTGTAACGACCTCATAAAATATGAAATGAAACAGGAATTGAATAACTAAAATACGATCATTTGATCCAGGGAGCATGCGTCATTTAACGTGTTTCTTAATTGCATTATTTATATTCAATGTAGATATCATCATCATCATCATCATCATCATCGGCCTTCCTCAAAAGCTTCCGCCATTTGCACCCCCCTGTTCATTGCCATGCTCCTGCAATTATTAATTCCCAGCGTCCTGATATCCTGTCGAACACACTCTTTTCATCTTAACTTAGGTCTGCCAACTTTCCAAGTTCCTTCTGGCAAAATGTTAAATGTCCTCATTGTTCTTTGATCATCGGCGCGCAGTACATGTCCAGCCCATTGTAATTTCTTGATGTTAATGAGTTTAACAATATCCGGTTCATTAAATAAATTGTGGAGTTCGAAGTTGTATCTTCGTCTCCATACCAGCACTCCATTTTCTTCTACGGGATCAAAAATATATGTTACGATTCTTGTCTCGAATGTATGTACAGTAACTCTTATCAAGCCTCGACAATGGCCAAGTTTCGGAGGCATACATTAGTACTGGTTGAACTTTATACATCACTACTTTAGTTTTCTGTACAGCAGTCGAGACCTCTGGTGTTTCCTTAGGCCATGAAAGCACCTGTTTGCACAAAGTACTCGCTTTTGAACTTCAGTGCTAACCTTATTATGACAATTAACCTCTGATCCTAAGTAGGTAAAACTGTGACAACTTCGAATTTCTATGAATCGATTTGTATTGTGTAGATCTATTACATTGATTTTTTTTTCTTGGTCACTGGCAGATACTTTCTCTTGACATTTACCATATTTCTAAATTAGTCTTGAATACATTCTTTAATAAATCACTCCAAAGCAATGTCAATATAGCGTGAATTGTGCACGAAGTCAGGGAGATCCTCAATTTGTTTGTGAACAGTGGAGTAAAAATAGAGATACTACTGATGATATCTATGTAATTTACATACGCAGCATCTTGTCAGTTGTGTCATATTGTACAGAGTTATTTGAACATGGTAAAACATCTATAAGCTCATCAATCAACAGACCAAACAACCTTTAGTGTCTTTTTACTATTATAGGCTAAACAAATATGATATAAAAGTTGCAATAACAGACTAAGCGTGGGTCTGATATTGCAGAATACAAACTAGAGGTAAAGAAAGTAAACAAGAACTAAAACTCAATGTTGAGAGTGGAAAACAAGAGATTATGTAGTCAGGTATTTTTTAAGATACAGTAGTTTCAACTACTTGCCTGCAGATGACAACTAAATTTCATTTTTACAAAATTGTTGGATGGTTATAGTTGCATAACTCTGTTCAAATAGAAATGCAGACTAAAACGATGGACTTAGACACACTTATTTGTATTTATATTTATAAATGTTAGGTAACGTGTACTTTTTTTTTCTTTGCAGAACGCAACTGTGTTTTTGCAGAAACGCAACATGAGAATCCAACCATTGAAGTTGGCAACATGAGTAAAACCCAACAGGAGGATGAAAATGGGTTCCATTGGACTACTGCCAGCACATTATTGCTTATCCGTGTCCGGGAGGAAGTGGACCCTGAATTTCAAAAACCGAAATGCAGAAAAAAAATGGAATGTGGTACGTTATAATGTGTCTGCTATCGAATGCGACAGAAAATGGAGGAACTTGTTGACAACGTACAAGAGACGGAAAGACACATCAAGAAAGAGTGGTGAAAGAGCACTACCTTTTTGGGAGTTTGAAGCCACTATGGATGCCTTCATGGGAGACAAACCCAATATTGAGCCACCAAGATCCCATTTGGTGTCCACATTACCTCAAACTGATCACGCTAGGCCCACTGATACACTAAACTCATATACAAAAACTACACAACAGAACATATTGCAAGACATTTCCATAACAAACAATATCTCTGCCCCGGCTCGTAACTGGTCTCCGACCCCATCAACGTCTACCTCAACTCCTGATATTCGATCACCAAGTCCTCACAGGCAGTTCAGTTCAACCCCCATTAATAGTAGTAATAATAATCAGAGGCGCCTTTCAAGAAATAGGAAAGATGATTCTCCACCGAGGTGGTTTTGCGAATATATGGAAAAAAAGGAAGCGACTGATAACGCAAAATTTCGCCAAATGCAAGAGTTGGAAGAACAAAAAATTCAGGCAATAAATGAGCTGACAAGTGTCATGAAACAAATGATTAATAAAAAGTAATGTTGTTCTCTTTAATTAATACTGAAATAAGCAGAAGGACCTACAAGAAATCTCTTTTCTCATATTATTTTAAGTAGAACTTCTATTTCCCTAACATAGTTTTATATCAATAAATACAATATTTTCACTTTTACCCTTTATGGTACAATCAGACACAAAAAGTGCAAAAAACCCAGTATTATAAAGAAAATTATATATCTGCTCTCAACAGCATCACAGAATCACAAATCTTATCTTAAATGAAAGACAAAAGACTGCTAATCAGTTTTGTTTGATGATTAATATTAGCAATTTTTATTTCTATTTTGCATTCTCATGAACAAACAGAAAAATTGCACATCTATACTTAATTTATTCTTCAATTTGCAATTTGATTATTTCCTCTTACTGAATTATTAATGTATAATGTAAGAATATATCTGAAAATGTTCAATTATCTCTATTATTATGTGAGATATTACATATTAAATGTTAAAAAATGTAAAATAAACAACCTCGAGGTATTCAACGGAGAGTCCACACCAGTGGAGTAAAGGTTAGCGCGTCTCTGTTACACACTGTTGAACATAGCATAATGTTACATAAACTACACATTTACTACCAAAAACACAACATTAATTTTTATTGTAATTATGTTTTATGACAAGTAATGTAATATTGAACAAACCAATATTCATTATCTTAAATGAAAAAATTTTTTGATCTGAATGAAGGGGGGGAGGATCAATGGTGAATTGTTCAATGATTGAGTTGTTTGGACTTTTTCCCTTGCTAATTTTTAAAATTGTAGCACGACATTTCGAAGAGTGGATCTCTCTTCATCATCAGGTGAAAACCTTCTGTTTGACTGACGGGTTAGCTGTTTATAACGATCCTCACAGTAGGTTTTCAACTGATGACGAGGAGAGATCCACTCTTCGAAACGTTGTGCTAGAATTTTGAAAATTAGCAATGGGAAAAGTTCAAACAGCACAATCATTCAAGAAAGTTTTTACCAAATGTGTTAATATAGGAACCTTTGAATACGCAATATTGATGATAAACAATCATACGTATTATATTGTATTGTATTTATTTACATTCCATGGTATTCATACTAGCATCATGCATTACAGGCCCTATGTTGGGTTCTAATTCGGTGCTTTTTTAATTTGACCCTAAATAATATGTTTTGAGTTTCATTTATTACATTCATAGGAGGCTATTAAAAATGTTTATTGCCATATAACACACTACTTTTTGATAGTACGATAGACTTGTCAATGAAGTATGAAAGTCATTTTTTTACTGTAGGGGAGACTGGGGCAAAGTGGTCACCTTAAGAGAAAATAAGCTACAGAACGTAAATTAGCTTTGTTTTCCTCTCACAATCTTTGCTACTAAAAAGACGTTTCCTTCCCCTTTTTAATGCAATTATTACGAATTGTTTACTAATTCAATTTTTTATGCAATCAAGAATTTTTTGTTTGTCTGCACATTGACCACTTTACCCCAGGCCCTGGGTAATGTGGTCCCCCAAAAATAAAGATATTTATAAATGAATGATTACAGTTATATTATGAATTTTTTCGACAAAAAATGTTTATTAAGCGTTTTTATCGAATAGTGCACCATTAATTCACATTGCAAAAAGACAAAAACAAAATATAGTAGTGAAAGTAGAACATAGGAAAAAGGAACGCTGTCAACATTCTTACACAAAATCTGTGTTAGTTTAAAAAAAATAACATAGCATTGAAAGTAGAATTAGGATAATAAAGAAGTTATTGTAAACATTTCTAAACACAAGCTAGTCTTTGTGCGAGATAATATTTCTTTTATTTTTTAAGTTTATTTACACAGAAATCACATTTGAAATCGTCGCTGCCATCATCTTCAAACACAGCACATTCCTCGTTAGCCCATTCTAAGCATGATGAACAACGTATCCATCCTTCACCTCCGGTTGACCTGAGATAGCCTATGTGTCCTTACAGAAAATGCACTCCGCATCATCATTATCACTTCCTTCCTCGCTGCTTGTTTCTTCACGAAGAGCGACCTTCGTCGTTTTCTGTTGCTCTTTTTTAGTTTCTATGTGATTATTTTTCATAATATTTCTCCGCACTCTCTTTATTGTGGACTGTTTGTTCTTAGTTTTATCTTTGGCTCCTTTGTCCTCTCTCTCTTGAGCCAATTGATTTTTATACGGTCTACTGGTCAGGATTTCAGCTGAACCTGTTTTTCTCTTTTGGGAACGGGCAATAGTGGATTTGGGTGAAGAACTGATATCTTCCAGATTTACTGTGAAGGATGAACTAGGCTGGGGAGAAATTGCTGCAGGAAGAATGATAATGGAACTATCATTTGGCGTATCTGAGGATGTGGATGGAACTGGGTCAACAGGAGAGGTTTCTGAATCGTTAGAAGATTCCACATGATTGAGAGGCCTGTCAGTAGGCAACGATGGAGCGAAATCCGTATCATCAAAAACATCTTGATCAAGAGGATATAATCTACATTTTTTGAAGCCATTTATTGCATTTGTAGGTGTTGCTGCTCGTAGCTAAGCCTCTCCAAAAGTTTACTGACCTAAAACTGTGTCTTGGTTCGAGTTCATTACTCTTCTCTTAAGAGTCATTCTTGGAATTCCGAATAATTTGCTGGTTTTTTTTTTTTGCAGCCCATTTCACCCTTCCTAACACACCTGATAGCCTCGCGCATTTTTGTTGGACTCCAGCTCTATTGGGAAGTTTTGCGGGGTCGATTTCTAGACATTTTATCTGTATTCTGCAACAACAAAGAAATAGTCACGAATTTAACAATTTCTGGGGCAAAATGGTCCCCTAGAAAAAAATGGGGAACACGTTACCCCGACCGCTCTATTTTAAACAAAGTCATGGCTACGGACGGATACCATCTTGTATAGTTTCGATAAACATTGAAATATGTAGTATAGAACTGGGTCTTACTTGAGCAATAACTTTATATAGTAACTCTCCTAATGACAGAACGTACAGTGCTATGAAACAGGAAGCTTACCTTACATCAGATCTTCAAAAAATGGAATTTTCTCTGTATCTTATCATTTAACACGTCCAAACACTTCAGCAGACACGTACGTAATGGCTGGATAGAGAAGGAAGTACTACGGAACTCTAAACGGAGATGGCAGCACCAACTGGAGAGATAAGTAGACGGTACCACTTTACCCCGGGGGACCACTATAGACAGGTCTCCCCTACCTGTTGAATTAGTTACAAAGTTTTTACGATTACATACGAGTAAGATCATTTATGAAAAAAAATGTACTGATAAGCTTTGGGGATTATTTGTAGTTTTGTTCAAAATGAACTACACGATTCCCTAGACTTGGCACACACTGTTATTGTATATATTGTATTATATATTGTATTGTATAGTCCCGACGCTGTTATTTCCGGCGTGACTCCTCCTCTTTGCTTACCTCTTAGAAAGTGAAGGCTCTATAAAGTCTGGGTAGGTAGCATCGTTCGCCATTTTTGTTCTTATGTTGCCGAGCTACCATACGAGGAATCTATTTGCCACATCGTTAAACATTATGTCTTAGCTCCTATGATAATAAATCAAACGCAATGTAATTCAGCAAATAATTGAGCGGCAAATAACGTCTTCGTGTGCTTTCTGCGAACGCCAACGAAAGAGATAAAATGGCGGGCGATTATATTAAGTATTTATCGAGCCTTAAGAAATGAATCAGCGAATCACAAGACGCACACGTTTAAATGTAGCCGACCTGCAACGTGATTGGCTGCCGGAAATTAGAGCGACGGGACTATAATATGTGAACTCACTTTTAATATTTCGCTTATTTCATTATACCCCGAGGAATTTTTTGACTTTAAACTTTTAATAATTGCAATTATTTCTTGTTTATTAAATATATTTGCAATTTCATTTGGATCTGATACTTTTGTATTGTTACATATAAGGATATAGTTTGTTACTTTTCTTTTTGATTGTTCACTTTCCTTTTTAATTATGTTCCAAGTTGTTTTGATTTTATTCTCAGAGATTTGTATTATATTCTACTGTAATTCTTTAGCTTTTTGGACCACTTTGTGTAATATTTTTGAATAATTTTTACAGTGTTGTTTTAAGTTTTTGTCATTATTATTTCTGCTCTGTATTTATAATGATCTCTTCGTTTTGCATGAAATTGTAATACCTTGTGTAATCCATCTATTGTTGCATATTTATAGTGTACCAGGAAACTGGATTAAAAATATTTATTGGAACTCATTGAATTTACTATTCATATCACTTTGACTATATACTGATATCCTGTTAATATTTATGAATCTCACTTTAGTTGGGTTTTTTGTTGATGTAGGTATTTACCATACAGTCTTTGATAATATTATTTCTTGGTACAGTTTCAATGATTAGTATTACAGATAGAAGGTACTTTCAAATGATATAAATACAAATGAAAAATGCAGAGAAAGGTATTGAAATTGGCTTTAGGATCATAAAACTAAAAAAGAAAAAAAAAGCTAAGAATTTATACTTATTGTTCTATCATTTTCTTCTTCATCCTGTTCACCTTGTGTCTACGACACATAATCAATTATAATTTGTTTTTGATTCGTCCATGTAAATAGGAATTCTGAAGATCACAGCTTCCCAAGGCCCAAATTCTGAAAATATTCTTTTCCTTAGTTCTTTGAGTTCAAATCCAAGTTTCCTGATTGAGTTTTTTTTTTTTTTTTTTTTTTTTTTTGTGGGACTTTTCCTCAACCCATTAAGAGCAAAGGCTGGGTAACTTTTGGCACCGACTCGAAAGCTGACATTATATTCATCTCATTCAGACACTAGCTAACTGTAGCAGTTTATAGCGTTGTAAAGTAACCAATTAAAAAGTAATAAATATATATACACGCAAACGGTTTGGGGTACTGTACCTGTCATTCGTTAGTGGGTCCTATTACCTAGTCAGGAGAATTGTCCAGCTCTACTGATCGTATACCCTCATCACTGGGTGCTTATGCATGCAATGGCAGAACAGCATGCTGAAATACAGCTGACTTGATCCACAGAGCTTCAGCAGTTGTTAAAAACAGGTTGCACCTTGGGAAGGTGAGGATGGGAACTGAGTAGGAGAGATTATGAAATGCACTTTTCTACTCCTTGTAACACATGAAAAGTAATGTAAATTTATATTGATCATTATGTTTAAGTATAAAATTGTGATGTGTGTTAACATGAAACTGTAATCTTGATCAATTATACGAGAGTTGGGGTACAAGTCAATCGATGGGGTATCACAAGATGTCATATGACATCCATAGCATGTAGTCGCATCACTAGGGAGCACAGTGCGATATCGTTATCACACAGAGCGATGCAACTAGTAACATGTAGAGCAGTTGTGAGTCAACCATTGTACAGAATGAATGTTACCCAGTGGGTTTTTAAAGTATGTGTACCATAATGCTGTTCCAACTACCATGTAAACACGAGTACCATGATGCTGTGTTGTTTATGGAAGTTTGGATCACTAGCCTACCTCTCGTACATACTGTCCTTTCAAGTAGCATATACCCATACCCTGCCCTTTCAAGTAGCATGATGCTTTGTCGTTCATAGAAGTTTGATCCCTACTCTATTAGAGTCGAAGGCAATTCAGAAGGCGGTAGTCTGCTAGCATTTACGTAAGACAGATAGAGAGAGCAAGGCAGCGTACAACATTGCCACATCGTACGTCGCGCGCATGTGTAATACAAACAGCGCAGGAGAGAATTTAAATTATCAAAAGACAATAATGACCTTAGCCTTTGATTACTGTAAGCATGACACCAAACAAACCCTCTTTCCTTCTCTAACAGTACTCTTTACACGGTTCTCAATCCTACACCACATGCTTCTGCAGTCGTTTCTTGCGCGTTGGCAACATTGCTGGCAGTGTTCTGCTCGTCAACGCTTTTAAAATAATTATACACCTTAAACACTGTTTTCTGCGTCTTTTTACAGTCTCGTCTTTTTATAGTAATACTCGTCTTTTTACAGTCTCTTCTTCCATTTATTTATCTTACACATACACAGTAAATGTTATTTTTACTTATTCAATGTACTGAAACACTCATACGTGAACAAACGAACTCTGGAAGTACTTGTTATAGACTGATTCCTATTGGTTCTACTGTACAAGCTTGTGATGTCACATACCATAAATGCTACGGCGCATATAGCAGCTGACCGCCTTCCGAATTGACATCTAGTGTAGTACACATACCCTGTCCTTTCATTAGCATATTTCAAAATTTCGAACCCCCCCCCACATTATCACAAAAAAATAGTTGCCATGACTTATGTCTCAACACTCGTATTATTTCTTATACTATGTACAAATATAAAAGTCACCCTTTTAATGAAAGTAATGTTGACATCACGAACTCATTGTTGTCAATTATCCCATGAATCATGCCTAAAGACACCTAGTTTTCATAAACTACGTATCCGTGGAAAATTGTTTTTCAGCTGATAAAAGCAAAAATTTTGTTTCAAGTATTCCAGGTCAAAATTTCTTAAGTTCAAACTCACGAAATTCTTGGGAAAAGAACAAATTGGCACCCATCTGTGACTTATGAGAGATATGAAAGATTCTTACAAAGCATTCATTATCTTCCAGGGACCAATTTAACAGTTGAAAAAACAGCTATCGGTAGTACTGTTCAGGGGACGATGGCCATTTCTACAATACATGGCTTCTAAACCACCAGAAAAATATAGTATGAAGATATTTTTATTGCAATTTCAAAAATTTCTACCCTTTGAAGGGAATGCTATATTTAGGGAAAAAAGCAACAAATGTAAGTACCTTAGTAGTTCCTCATCTCTCAAAGTCATACAATTATGCCAATAGAAATATCACCTGCGATAATTTTTTTAAATATTTGCAATTGGGTGAACAATTACTAAGAAAATGGTCTCACTTTGTCTGGTACAGTTAGGAAAAATGCATTTTTTCCTGCTGAATTCCAGCCATACAGAACAAGCAAACAAGTCGTCCCTCTTTGGCTTCACTAAATTCTTCTCCTTAGTGCTATATGTACCAGCACAAAAAAAGTCTGTAATACTTCTTAGCAGTATGTATCACACAAATTACGTTGTGGTAGAACCAGCAAACAATTCATGTATTACATTTATATAAAAAATATAGACAATAAGAAACACACAGATAAAACTGGCCCTGATAGATGATATACTATTCCTATATGACAATAAAAGATAAATTGAAAACTTACATCAACACCTAAAGAAACCAGGCCATAACCTAAATTTACACACCAATTATCTAGTCACTACACGTTGTTCTATCTTTGTCTTAACTAACGATAGCGAAGACCTTGTCAAGAATATAGACTTGCTTGGTATTACGCTCGCTTGGTATTGGTGTAATACTAACATTTTTAGCGATATTCAACAGTTGTCACTGCAATGATAAAATTGGTGGCACGTTCAACCTCAAGTGTCTTGTTTTGCTTATCGAGAGAAATATTACCAATAATCTCATGACGTATGTTCAACGTGAATCGAAGAATGCAGGTATGGAGGGAAAATAAGAACCTGAACAGCTTGCAAAAGTAATACTGCATATAACAGGAAATAGACCTATACAGAGTATAAAGTTTTAAAGGGTATTTGAAACAGGAGTGGAATATTATTGGACAAATAGCAGCAATGGAAGATTGACGTGGCCACATAATAATAGTAGTAGTAGTAGTAGCAACAGGAGCAGGAGCAGGAGTAGTAGTAGTAGTAGTAGTAGTAGTAGTAGTAGTAGTAGTAGTAGTAGTAGTAGTAGTATGATTTATGATATGATATGATATGATATGATATGATATGATATGATATGATATGATATGATATGATATGATGTGCCGCCCTCATGGATTCAAGACGCTTTCCCAATTTTTTGACTTTTCCTGCTTTCCAAAATCGGCCACACGACCTACCTGTCTGTAGCATCATCAAATCTGTCTTGAAAACTGTACCTGCAATGACGGAAGTGTTTGCCGTTCCCTTGGGTCACACACGCCTCTTTCAACATAGTGCCTCTACATACATCGTGGTGGCTTTTGCTAAGTTATATTCTCTGTTTTAAGTTATATTATTGTTTTAACCTCTGTTTTTAACTTTATATACCAAGTGTTCACTTATTATAACATATTCTATTCGACCTACACGACCTGAAGATGCCAATCAAAATTGGCGAAAACGTTTGTTTTTAAATCTGTTTAATGTTGTTATAACATATTTTATTGTGTTTTTATGCATTGACTGAATAGAACTCATTTATCAATTAACATTGAACTTAGCGGAACCAATATGCCTTAAAAAAAAGGATAGGATAGGATTTTGCATGATTCATTCATTCATAGTGCTCTGTCCTTGGGCAGGTCTTTCACTGCAAACGCAGCATTCTCCAGTCTTTCCTATTTTCTCTTATGGCATGATACAGTAATAGTATAGTATAGTGCAGTATTGTATAGTATAGCATAGTATAGTGTAGTGTAGTGTAGTGTAGTGTAGTGTAGTATAGTGTAGTACAGTGCGATGTGATGTGATGTAATATAATATAATATAATATAATATACTATTCATGCTTTCATTTCATTCATAGTAGTCGGCCCAAGGGCAGGTCTTTCACTGCAAACCCAGCATTCTCCAATCTTTCCTATTTTCTGCCGTCGTCTTAGGTTTCGTAAATGATCATTGTATCTTAATGTCATATATAAATAATAATAATAATAATAATAATAATAATAATAATAATAATATTTCATTCAGTTTCGCGAGTTCAGTTCACATTGTGTTCTATCATATGTTTGTAATAATTAATTTATTATTTCCGCCCTTGTCTTGTTGCTTCCTAGGTTTCTACGACAAGATAGCTATATAATATTTTAGTTACATTGTGAAATTTATAAGCCGTATCTTACACTTTTTCCTTAAACGGAGGAACTAAGATCTAGTCGTCCGTAAAGAATAATGAGAAAATAAATACCTTTTACTCGTATAATAATGATTATTTTTAAATTGACTAGACTTTAAACCTACATTATTAACATATCGAACATTTTTATCGTACCAATTTTGGGGTTCTATAAGCCTACTTCAATTTCGACCTTCGATCTCAGACTAGATGGATACCTGTCAGGATTTCCGTGCTCTTGAAGTCAGAACGTTGTGTGACTTACCTGAAGAGAATGTAGGACATCTTGTTGCGTAAGAGGAATTCGAAGCGATGACCGTGGCTTTCTGGCAAAATTAAAGTTTCGCGTCATAGTCATTGGTTAAGCGACGGTAATTTAATTCATAGTATGCTAATTCTTCAGAAGAAGTGAACCATCGTTGCGCGATCTCGCTCCAAAAGGAGCATTTGGACTATGAGAAAAGGGGAATTTTTAGAGTGCGGGGTGCTCCATCTTGCCTTCACTCCTTACCATAATATTCCTGTGATCGGAAAGTAGAATTTCGAATTTCACACAACTTATTTAGGCTTATTATAAATTTCTTTACTTAGGTAGACTTTCGAACCTTCTATCTGCGGTTGGATACTTTATTCACTAGACCACCATGACAGATGCCGATAAAATTTCTCTTATGTTGTTGCCTCGAGCGGGGAACGCCTTTTGAGCGGTAACAAAATTTAATGTTTCTTTTGAGCGCAAGTTCTTTTGAGCAACTTGCAATATTTAGTACGGAAATATTTGAATAGACTTTATAGACTGTACTTTTTTGCTGACATTACGTCCCTTTACTATATGCTTTCCTTAGAGATAAAACTTAGAAAATGTAGGCATAATTCATATTGTTCTTCCTTTTAATGTTAAATATGAAGAAAATAATTTGACCTTTTATCCAAGTACATTTCTTGTCGAATTTGAATATGCAATTCATAAAAGAATAATACACAAATGGAAAATGCCTGGATAATTGGATATAGGTTTCATTTATCAGAAGCCTGGTACAGAAAAATTAAAATACTTGGGTTAAGTGTAATATACGTAGACAAAGAAAGTGAATATTGAAAATGGCTTATACGGTAATGGAGATGGACCCACTTCTCCTGCGGTAACATTTTTCAGTGATTATTTAGTTGAAAATAACATTTCAGAAGAAGCACATTCACTCCAAAGATATGGGCAAACATAACATGTGATGTTCGCACAACAAATACATACGAGTCATTTCACAAAACATTCAATTATAATTTTATTCTCTTTCTCTAGGCTTTTGGACATTTTTAGATATATCGAAAGGCTTCCAGACGGAAAATTACCTAAAATCAATGGAGTGAACGATGTTGTGCGAAGAAAACTCGCTATGAGCTCAGTGCTACAAAAACTTCAGGATTACGTAAGCCTAAATGATAACTTAATCTCACGCTGCCAGTATGCTAAACTTATATTTAGACAAACCTGTAGTAGAGTGATTTGCAAAGAATATCGACCAATATTGTACAAGTATGTAACATTTTTTATCAACATGCAGCACATTTAACCACAACAGTGTTACAAACTGAATGTATTTCAACGTAACATAAACATCGGTTTAGATCATTGAGAGCCATAAATCTCTGCAAATGGTATGAAAAAGTTTGCTTTTAGTTCTTATTATGTACAATCCGTGGCAAAAATTTCAATTATTCATAGTAAAAATTATTGTTCCTCCGAAGAAACTTCTTACTTGGCTCAAAAGATGCTGTTTTCGCCCTAAGTTACGTCCCCGCTTCGAATGGTCCAGGGCATAGACGAAGAGAGAACTGTTTCCTTGGGGGGGGGGGCAAAGCAAAACCATACAATCCCCATATAACGGGGTAAGGAGGGGACATCATTTACCTCCTCCCCCGTTATAGCTTGGCCGTGATACAGTATATCGGAATATGATCATTTAATAAAAGTATTTTCGGGGAGCGTGTTTCTTACATATCCGCCATGTTTAGGGCTTGAACTGTAGGTCTACTATAAATTATAATAAGACATAACTTAAAACAATCTCCCTCTTTTTCTTTCTCGTACAGAAACACAAGCGTACATCCATAAAACTACGTAACAGTGCTAACAGAAACTTTTTTATAAGAAGATATCATATGAAATGTAAACTCTAATTATTTTATTTAATCTCGTCTTTAAGTTTACACATTATACCAGTTTCACTTTTCTTTTCTCTGCATTGTTGTGCAGTATGTTATTCATACATCTTCAAGTGGCGGCCTGAATATCTCCAGACTTCTAACATATAAGTACAGGCTTTTACAAAACAAATATTACAGTCATTTCATTCCTCAAATGAGGTATAGGAATTCTTATACATTCAGAAATTTAAAATAAATATTATAGTCCAAACACATGATCTGAAGACGTTAATTCGTCAATTTAAGCACAGAAACTTAATCATGAACAAAAGCAAAAAAGATCTTTCGAATTCAATATTTTCTAACGCTAACAGAAAAAAAGTGTTCAGACAAGTTTCGGGGGCAGTGTCCCCCATGCCCCCTAGCATAACTCCGCCTATCCAATAGAAGGGATAACGTTATTAAAGAGAATTTTTGGTAGTGAGAGGAAGGGATAAGGCTAGCGCATCGTCGGTGTCATCTGTTCTAGATTAATTGTATGGAAGTAAACGAATCAGCGTATGTGAATTGAACTTTTTAGATTCTCCAATAATTCTCCTGAAGTGAACTTCAGGAAGAGAAGATATCTTGAGGAAGGGGCGAACTTCTAGAATCAACTTGATCGAGCTATAGCTGTGTATAAGGACATACAGATCTTTTTTTTTATTATTATTTGTATGTAGAAAGTAATTTCAATCGAAAACTGAGACCACGTGTTTACCGGTGTGTACACTTCGCAAAAGGCAATAATTAAATAAAAAATTGTGTCATGTTTGATTCACTTCTTTTGAAGAATTGCCCCTTGCGTATACTCTTATACCAAAGAAGGCTTTCAGCAAAGTGAATACAACGTCCTCTGAATCTTATTGCAGCAACTAACGGCCGGGGCAGCGGCGAACCTGGGCACCATCGGATCGGGCATGACGCTCGGATTCTCCGCAGTGGCACTGCCGGCCATGCAGACATCATACCACGAGCCTGCTGTGTCTGACGAAGAAGCCTCCTGGGTAGGTGAGTGCATCAGAACCGGAAATTACTGCTAAGGCTCGTATCACACTAGTATGCCACTGCAGCTCGCTGGCAGCCCTGCTAGAATTTGTGTAGTGTCTGCCGCCTCAGATGCCAACCAAGATGCCACACTCTCAAAATGGATGTTGAAGTGTTAATACTTATTGCGTGTATTCGTCGTCGTCGTTCAAGTAAAAAGAAAGGGAAAAGGTTGTGGGTGCATTCTTAAGTTTTTCAATTAAGTGAGAACGTCAGTGACATCCTTAGATGAGCTGTTGGACATAATATGTAGAGATGGTTTGGAAAGAAGGAATACAGTCTGGTTGTCAGCCTTGCTCTAAAAAATTAAAAGTGTGTGTAGTACAGTGTGTTTTTGCCATTTTCTTTAAGAATTTCGTATTTGTCGATTACAACCTTGTTCTGGGCGGCTATTCAATTGTTATGGGAAAATATGTCACATTATTGATTTTTTTATTGTGACTGTCACGCCTAGAGAGCGGAATTTTTAGATTTTTAACAGTTAACTTCAGTTCCAACCTGAGAAAGGAGTCGCAAAATATGGTCGATTGTTAAAGCTTTATGCCTAGCCTACAGTTAAAAAAAAAAAAAAAAAAAAAAAAAAAAAAAAAAAAAAAAATATGTTAAGGTAACCTGTCCCAAAGAACTATATGTTTTCAGGGACCAAACCATTTATCAAAATGTATGATTCGGGATAGTGGATTCGGGAAGTTGTCCATTAGGTATAGTGGATTAGGGAAAATGGATAGAAACAGGCCGCATATGTATATGTGTATATATACCAGGTGTTTCAGACCACCTGAATCAGCCTTTTTTTCTCGAAAACTATATGATACTGGTTATTCATAAAAATGTTCATAACCAAAACCTATGTAAAGAATCGATTGGTGACGGTAGGCCTACCATTTCCCGTAACAAACCGGAAGTAGGGGCACCTGTGGTCAACTTCGAAATTTCAAATGAGAACATGGGTCACTGAAGGTGCCATTGGAATCTACTTTTAAAAAGAAACAACTTTTACTGAAACATTTTTTCTAAATTTTATTGTTTACTCACAAAGCAACAAAAAGTGGTATTTTCTGAGAAATGTATGTTGTTTATGTACGTACACTCTTCATAGTAAGTGTTCAAAATGTCCGTCACCCTGTGCTAAGCAATGTTCCGATCTCCTCCTAACATCCGGAGACCTTCAGCACAGCTGAGAGACATACAGGCTTCTATAATTCTTTGTTTCATATCTTCTCTAGTTGTTGGATGCACTTGGTAGAACATGTCTTTAATTCTCCCCCACAAGAAGAAGTCATTTGAAGCGAAGTCAGGAGATCGGGCAGGCCAGGCTATTGGTCCTCCTCGTCCAATCCACCGTAGGGTAATAACCGGTAAATAACTCGCCGAGCCCTACGTGAAAAGTGAGCCGGACAACCGCTCTGCTGAAGCCACATCGTTAAACGAAGCGCAAAGGGAACTTCATGAAGCAACTGGTGCAAAATGTTTCGGAGGAAGCGTGCGTTCTACCATTCAAGCTCTCCTCAAAAAAGTATGGTCCTATGACTCGGTGTCTGAGGAGGCCACACCATGTATTGAGACTACATACGTGTTGGTAATTAATTTCATGCAGCCAGTGTGGATTAACCGGAGACCAGTAATCCGAATTGTAGAGATTCATCTGACCATTACTTTTGAATGTTGCCTCATCAGTCCACAGAATTCTGAGCTCGAAATCACAGTCCATATTTAGAAATCAGTTGCAGAAATCAACACGAGTCTGGAAGACATGTCCCTCAAGTTCCTGATGGAGATGAATATGGTATGAATGAAATTTGTTGTCTCTGAGAATTTTAAACACTGTATTATGGTGCAATCCTGAGTCACGGACAATTCTTCTTGTGGGAGAGAGTTAAAGGCGTGATCTACCAGGTGCGTCCAACAACTAGAGAAGACATGAAACAAAGAATTAGAGAAGCTAAACCATGTGTGTCTTTCAGCTGTGCTGAAGTTCTCCCTGAAATCACGGATGTTAGGAGAAGATCAGAACATTATTTAGCACAGGGTAGCGGATATTTTGAACACTTCCTATGAAGAGTGTACGTACATTAACAACGTATAAATTTCTTAGAAATTACCAATTATCAATTTTTTTATGAACAACCAGTATCATATGAAGAGTCCACTGCAAGAATGATGGATGCCATTTGGATTACATTTTGCAGGAGAAGCAATTGAAAGTTTGAAATGCTTAGCGCTCAAACCTTAACTGTGATTTTCCGATCATTACTGGACAATGACTACCAGTGTTAATGCCATATAACTCTATGCATAGTCTATATGTCTTAAGCTATGCATTGGCAATCTTGGTTCATTTTCGACAAGAAAATGACATCCATCATTCTTGCAGTGGACCCTTCATATAGTTTTCGAGAAAAAAGACTGATACGGGTGGTTTGAAACATCCGGTATATGACTCCCATGATTATGATTCGGTAAAATATTGAAGTAGTTTTGAGTTTAGAAGGAAAAAAATAGGCGAAAACTTATAAATCCGGTTCCTATTGATAATATAAATGTTTAAAAACTCTCAGTATTGTAGAATAAAGTCAATTTGATAAGTTCGTTTTTCTCTGCACTCGTCAAGTTCTTCCCTCCAAAAATGTCCACTACTTCTTCCCTGTATTTCTTCTTCAACTCGCGATTGCTATAATCATCAGATGATGAATCCCATGTCGCTTGTCTGTATTGTATCTCTGTAATGAACTTCTCCGTATCAAAATTGTCCATTTTGCACGGCATTAGTGATGCAATTGTAATGATTGGCAGCTCTGATGGGATAGGAATGTGAGACTCCTTATCTAAGCTCATAATATTTTTTTATGGCAGCGCTACCAGGCGTGCAGCGCGGCCAGTAACCAAGTTGTTTTGGCTTTCTGACTGGCAGCGATGCCAAGTGTGAGATGCGCCAATAGTTTCTATGTTTTGTTATTGGCAGCCATGCCAGCAGAGCTGCCATGGCATCCTAGTGTGATACGAGCCCAAACTCAGCACGAACAGCAGAGCAATGAAGGTCAGCCAATATAATGCGAAAGAACTGTGCAGTACCTACCCAGATCCGGGATCTCATTAAATTCGTTCCAACAAGCAGTTCATGGATCAGTTCTTGTACGGTTCCTGTACCATCTTATGCGCATGCGCTAGTTGAGCATCTGCTATGGGATTGAAACTGGACTGGACGCTGCTGGAACGCTTTCGCGGATCGTTATGTACTAAATCCAGAGATGCTATAACTGTGATCGTTTTTGCTAAGAACGGGATGCTTAATTATTATCGTTTCGCAGCTAATTCTAATTGCAGAAAATATAATTTTGATCATTTTCTATAAAAATGATGACAAAAAATATGGAAGGCAAGAATTCCGCTAATTCAATGTCGTGTACCGGGGGATTCTCATCTAAAAATGGTTATTTTTTAATTATTAATTTATGTACGTTATTTATTATACTTTTAATTAAAGCTGCATGTTGAAATTGTAATTAACTATTTCAAAACCCAAATAATTTTTATTCCCTCTCTTTTTGGCGAAAATTTAAATTAAATCTCTAGTTGCATTATTCGTCTGCACTGTCACTTTTCATCTTAACCTCCTTGATGTGAACATTCGATCTTGTCTTTCTTCAGTATCCAGGAGACGTTGGTGACCTTATGCGCATGCGCATCTCGCGTACTCTTCCGTACATGCCTCAATCCGCTGACTACTTCTGACCGTTCCGAACTCGTGTCAAAAGTTTGTTGGAACGCCCGACTGGAGTACATGTTTCCGATTCAGGACTGGTTCGGATTGTGTTGGAACGCTTTTTCTGTACTCCGCATGCTCACGATAGTTACGGACGGTTCCTGACTGTTGTTGGAACGAACCTATTACTGCTAGGGATATACCAAGAGGACTGGGCCAGGGCTTGTTCTATAAACTCAGGTACGATCACCGGAGTGGCACTTGCGGTGGACAGTATCACATGAAAGTGAACGAAATAAAAAAAACGGTAATTGCATCTCTTTCTTTGCGTATTACAGTTTTTATTTGTTGTCGTAAGGCACTATAATTTTCAATAGGCCTAGTAATTACTCAAGCGATCTTCTCCAGGAGCAATACATAAAAATTAGATAATCTATTCAAAATATGATAGGAATTTTAATAATTGAAAAATGTAGAAATTTCACACTGTCAAAATATATTTACAAAGGTAATAATATTCATTCATTCATAGTGTTCTGCCAAAGGGCAGGTGTTTCACTGCAAACCTAACATTCTCCAGTCTTTCATATTTTCTGCCTTCCTCCTTGTCTCCTCATGTCATCCATATATCTTAATGTCGTCTATCATCTGCCATCTTCTTCTGCTCCGAACTCTTAGGCCTATAATAAATAGCAGCAATAATTATATTCGATTTGAATACTCCTGTTAGGTTATTATTTGTTTGGTTGCTTCTCTGTATTCTTTAGATATTTCTGTAATGCGATTTGTGCTTTGTAGACTACATTATATTTTAATTTTCTGCATGACGACGCAATTTATGTGTTTGGTTACTGTAATATAATAGCGTAAAGATTTTTTCTTTTTGTGTTTGTATATGTTCTGTTTATTATTCTTGAGATTTTTTTCCTATTGTGTTAATCATTCCAGGACTAAACTTAAAAACATTATACAAGGAAACGACACAAATACAAAAAAAAATCATTAGACTAGTATATCACAATAAGAAAACTCATAAAATGAGTCTTCATTCACAAAATAAATATAGGCCACAAAGCACACTACAGATACATCTAAACAATAGTGAGAAACAAACAATAGTATATTGCGATACAAGGTTGGGAAGTGTTTTTTACAAATTCGACGAAAAGTTTGAAAAACGAGCAGAGCGAGATTTTATAATGCACTTCATAAACATGTAATGTACAACATTTTTTGCACGATCGTTATATTTTAAAAATTGAAAATACAATATATTTTGCATTGAAAATTTAGAGCAATTGTATTCAAAAGACTTCGCAAAACTGCACTGTAATGGTAAGTAAGTAACAATAAGTGCACTGTAATGGGTCTATTTAAGTATACTTTTATGTTATGAAGAATGGTTTTCTAGCAACAGGTTTCTGTGTGGGAATTCTAATTTTCAAAGTCTAACAACAATGGCTGTAAATACAGCAAGAAACACGATCGTACAAAAACAAATATTACCTAACGTACGTACACAAAATAATAAATATATTGCTCGAATTTTTATAAAGGACAAACAGACGGAACATTTCAAACTCGAAACAAAAACATATTAAAGTAATACATCAATCAAACAATAACTCGAATTATTCACAACATAGGCTATCATCAATATCTGCCATAGTTCATTATAACATGGAAATATACAGTAGCACATGGAATTATTACATATTGCACGAATAAGCCAGCAATTATGAAATATAATGGAACAATATGAAATACAAAACAGATAAGACTACGCAAATAAGATACAGTATGCTTAATACAAAACTAAATATTTCAATTCACACAACTTTTTTATGTAGTAAACAAAGTAAAGACATCCTCACCACCACATTCGGCACTCTCACATACCGCCTGTCGCAGAAGAGTGATCCGAAAGACGCAACATTTGAAGCATTAGTAAGATCTCTGTTGATGAAACATATTACTTTGAATTGGAGTATTTACTTTATACAGGGTGTTTCAAAAATACGGGGCATAACTTCAGGTATGTATTTCCCACATGTATACAATCAAAATAGTTCATTACAACATGTGTCCGGAAATGCTTTATTTCCGAGTTATGGCCTTCACAACATTGAAATTCACCGGAAAGTTTTTCTTTCCGCAATCAGCATGTATGGGCGTATGAAAACCCACTTGCAACTGTTCCATCTCATCACCAGGTGCGGTTCTCCCTCAACATGTGGGCCGGTATCATTGCTGATCGATTAGTTGGACCCCATGTACTTGTAAATAGACTTACGGGGCAGGCGTACACAAACTTCCTGGAAAACACCATACCTCATGTTTCAGAAGACACTACACTGATCAATCGTCAACACATTTACTTCTTGCATGATGGCGCTCCTGCACACTTCAGTCGTACGGCTCGCCGGTACTTGGATCGAAGGTTTCCTGATCGATGGATAGGTAGAGGTGGCCCAATTGCTTGGCCTCCACGCTCACCTGATCTGAACCCTCTCGAGTTCTACTTGTGGGACCATTTAAAATCATTGGTTTATTCGTCTCCGGTGCCTGATTTGGAATCCCTTCGGAATCGAATTGTGGCATGTTCTGAGGACATACGCAATACTCCTGGAGTTTGGGATCGTGTTCGCAGGTCAATGAAACATCGATGTGAGGTCTGTATTCAAGCAGGAGGTGGACATTTTGAACATCTTCTGTAATGACAACGACCTGCGGAAAGAAAAACGTTCCGGTGAATTTCAATGTTGTGAAGGCCATAACTCGGAAATGAAGCATTTCCGGACACATGTTGTAATGAACTATTTTGATTGTCTACATGTGGGAAATACATACCTGAAATTATGCCCCGTATTTTTAAAACACCCTGTATACCATATGTTTTAACATTAAGAATTTTAAAGTCTTTTTTGAGTTTTAAACTTTTTCTTATTTTAATTATTGAAAGTGTTATAAACTGAATCAGAATGAAGAAAAATAGCTCATTTATTTTTCCAGACCTCTATGGATCTGACGATTATAATGAATGGAGACGTTCTTGGATTTTGGAAAAATAAACGGAACTATCCTACCTCTCCCCCCTCAAAAAGCCTTCCCTAACACATCTTAGTCCGCCGCAAATTCAGCTTGTATTTTAAAGCTTTTAACTTTGATCTTCGCTCTGACCACCAGGCGAACTGTACGTCTCAACCATTAGATTGTGTCAATTTGGTAAATAAATTTAATTCATATTACTAGACTCTTCACCGTAGAAAAGAATACGAATGCTCATTGTCCCTTCGTCTTCTCTGTTGGCATTACTATTTAAGGAATCTTTCAATTGGTCAATATTATACAGAGTGGAACGGCACCGATGCATCCACATTTAAGAAGTGATTCTGCATGTTAATTATAATAAAGATTTTATTACACTTTTCTTTTGATGAAGCACCGTTAAGCAAGAAAAAAATAGTCTTTGTCCAATGTTTGCAGCGCTCTATTGCGGTAATGACTCAAGAGAAATGGCTGATTGCTATAGAAGCAGATAGGTAAAAATATATTTTTTTTTTTTTTTTTTTTTTTTTTTTTTTTTTTTTTGCAAATTAAACAGTATAACCATGAATTTAAATGGAATAATTGCGAAAATCGTTAAAATAAATCTTGCAACGAAGGGTACTGTCGCGCGTCACCGACTGAGTACAGCAGAAGGAAAGGGGACGGTAAAGAGTGCACACCGCTCGTGCTAGAGTAGTCATGCTGTTACCAAATGCTTCATAGAAACATATCGATTTCCTTTAAAACGGTGAATGTTAGAGAAAAAGCTTATTTAAATTTTTCAAGTTTCTCCTCATGATCTATTACCAATTTCATTTTAGTGCAGAGGTTACCATCCACACTGTACAAATAAGAGATCTAGATAGAGAGATAATGTTCTTTTTGAGATGATTATTTAACGATGCTGTATCAACTACTGGGTTATTTAGCGTCGATGGGATTGGTGTTAGCGAGATGGTATTTGGTGAGATAAGGCTGAGGATTCGTCATTGATTATCTGACATTTTCCTTACGTTTGGGGAAACTTCGGAAAACCCCAACCAGGTAATCAGACCTAGCGGGAATCGAACCCGCGCCCGAGCTCAACTCTGGATCGGCAAGCAAGTACCTTAACCGACTGAGCTATGAGCTACACCGGTGGCTAATAGGATTTAAAAAGGGCACGTCAGCCGAAGCTGTCAGATTCTCTCCCAAATGTGTAGCCCCATTCTCTCCCGAAAAATGGCACAAGTCTATTCCCTCTCATAAGAAATCAACTTCACGGATGTTATGGGTCAATTTCCTCCCTCCCATCTGAAATGGATACACAACTCGCGTCCCACTTACAGACTGCGGACTATCATAAGTTCAAATTAATACCCGTGGCTTTGCATTTATCACAGTTTCGAATTATATCTCGGTTCAGGATATGGGAACTAACACATTCATTGTTATGCTCAATATCTCGTTCAATCATTACGTCAGTATTTGAATCAGTTTTAATGAAGCACTTACACATTTCTTAATGTATGTTAATCATTGTACACCGTCCTTCAATGTCTTCTGAAAAATGAATTTAAATCCATTATATAGAATTAAGTCCTTTTCCTTCTCACTTAAAATTTTTGTTACCTCTGTCATAATAGGCCTAGTAACTAACCCAATACAACCTTATAACAACTGTTAACACTACATGTGAACACTGCTACAAAGTAAGCACAGAACTACATCTACACAATCACATAAGAGATTCTCTGCTTCTCTATTCAAAGAATCGGTTATAGACTACAATCATTTTGTACCATTTCAAAATTTATTTTTCACTTAAACTTGTAACTTAGTGGTTCAAGTGAAATGCTTGATTTGTGACCAGTAATTATTTACGCCTAGCACATTTGAGGACAAACTAATCAAAATTCCCTGTTAAAACGGAAATCTTTTAAGCGATTCAATGAAAACAACTGATAAAATTGCAAACATCGTAGTTTGAAGACTTTAATATTCTTCCAAAAATCATGATCAGTTGAATCTGATAACTCCTTTAAGGTATGTTCAGCTCCTGCAGCTATTTTTATTTCATTGGCAGATAATACGTTAGATGGATATTTGGCATTGCACTTATAAATCAAATTTCCTAAAATAAATTCAGGTTTATTGAAATTTGAGGCCAACATCTTAAAGTATATCTTAAACAAATTCAAGTATGAATAATGTGTCAAAGGATAATTAAGTCTTCGGTTTTGTTTCAATAAATGGCTTAAAAGATTGCCTCTTCAACAGGGAAACATAACTATTTTGATCATGTTAAGAGTTCTCAAATGTGCTACTCGTAAATAGGATTATTCAAAGATCAAGCATTTCACTTGATTCCATAATTAACAAAATATTTAAGAAAAAATAAGTTTTGAAGGGGTACAAAATGGATATTTTGCCCAATTTCTTCCCGCCGAAAAAATCGGCATACTTAAGTTCACAATTATGGAATTTTGGAAAGAAATTAAGGACTACCAAAATGTTAACTCTCAATTCATATCTCAAAATATAACGAAAATTGTCCAAATGTATCTTTCTTTGCTGTACTCTTGTGCTTTTGTGGAACGCATATGGTGTTTGACATTGAAAAAATAAATAAAGTGTTGACATACTGTTTTATCACTTGTACATGCGCAACGTGAAAAATGTGTGCTGTGACTATCCTGTAATACAAGAAAATAATGCTTAAATTATTTAATGAAAACGTGTACAAACGGGACAAAAGAAAGGATAACATTATTGGACTTGGGCCTACTGAATAGTTGATGAAAAAGAAATGGCAGATAACGGAGAAACTCAATTTTTAATTTTAACTATAAATCCAAAGGTTTTCTGTTTACCGGTGTATACTTCTAATTAATACATGGGCATCAAATTGAACCGTTGAGCTTTTATTTGATATTTTTACTGATTTTTGGGAATTATTTAAACATGTGTAGGCATTTCCATCTGTAAAAACCTGGCAACATTGCATACCGGTGAAATATTGTTCATGACTGTGTAAGAATATGAAATAATTATTGTTTGTGCTGTTGCTGTAAAAGACGACTTCGTACATTACCACGAAGTGTTGTTGCTGTCTACTGGCGCGCCGGTAACGGAATATCTTGTTACAATCAAAACTCTGACGGAATGGAACTCTCATGGTCCGTTGATGTAGTGAATATCCACGGCTCTTTCAACTCTTGTGGTTATACAATAGGTACAATTGCTGCCTAGCGGTGTAACGAAGTTTTTTCACCTGTAACTAAGCATGTCAGTGAATATTATGTTCGTCAGTAATGTTAATCATCTAGGCCTATTGTTTTTTTTTTTTTGATGCAGCCTCCCTAACTTCCATCGGCATGCCGGTGGGCTGCCTCTTCATGGGGCCCTTGATGGACAGGCTAGGACGCAAGCGCACTCTCATGCTGGTTAACCTGCCCGCTGTTCTTGGTTGGCTGCTCCTTGCATCGGCGTCCCACAGCCCAAGCTGGTTCTTGTGGCAGGTGTACGCGGGTCGACTCCTGACGGGACTCACAACAGGTCTCGTGAACACTCCAGCCGTGGTGTACGCCAGCGAGACCATGGAGAAGATGTGGCGCGGCGTCGTGGTCACCTGGCCTTCTATAGGTAAGGTAGGCGCCGCTTCGGGAGCTCATGTCGTACCTACCGTATAAGTATAGAAGTGCTGTCATGGTAATTTTTCTCTTAGCCATACGCCATATTCCTTGTTTTCTCCCCTGAAATATATTTTAATCATCTCTCTCTATCTCTCCGACTGCCATTTATTGATTTTTTTTAATATTAAAGAAGAAGTAAAAAAATTGTTTTGCTTTACATTTTAATTGTACAACAAGTTGATTAAAAGAATGTACCATGCAGCCCCACTGTAGATGCACACTTGTCTCGATGAATCTTGGAGTGTGTATTTGCAGCACTTCTTGTCTTTCAACCATTATTTTATATAATTCTGGATTCCAGTGCTGCAGAGTTGGACAGTTTTTGTTTATGAATATCAAACAAAATACATTAGGAACAGCAAGAGATGTTCTAAGATCTGTACAGATCTCCTCGTACAAAACTTAGGCAACCATATGCCGTATGGCTCCGTACAGACAATGTTTTCCCCCATACGATTAATTAAAAAAATTGTAGATTCCCATATGATGTATGGTCCCGTATGGCATCCATGACAGCACTGGGCGAGACCTGGCATATGAGCTATATGAAAGGAGAAAGAATGAGCTTTTAGGAAGAGAATTTGTTTCGTGATGGTTAATATTACACTGTACGAATCTACCGACACAGAAGTTCATCTCAGACTAAAACCTATCTTCCCCTTCCATTTGCATTGGTTATATTGCCACTACAAGTGATACGGTCACAGGACAGGTGTTGCTTCTGCTTCTGTACAAACCGAGAAACAGCGTTTTCATTCCCGCCACACGTTTATATATGATAGCTGAATTAAGACTGGTTGCTCTATTGCCATAGGCGTCACCAGTGATGTCAGATGGAGGGAAATTTTCCACATTCCGGAGAAAAATTGATGCCGTGAGGGGAAAAAGGGAAAATCATTATCGGAAAAGGAATATTTAGCATTTTGGACAACTTTTTCAGTTTCATTTACAATTATTTTCTTTGTTGTTTAATATTTCCTAACAAATTTAGAGAATTAATATGAATATTGTGCGACTTTTCCGAATATTTATTGGAGAGAATTGGTCCGAGGAAGGAGAAACAGCAGTGAGAGGGTCAGGGAGAGGAAACATCTTCTCATGTCGTAGCATGAGTCATCGCAATATCAGGTTTTCATTCTGTTATACTGTAACTTGGATAGGATATTCGGCGAATTACCGTACTCACATAATGTTACCTAATGTTTTCAGATTGCGATTACATGCCACTGTCATTAGAGGCAGGTAGTCCAGTGACCTTCATTATATCTACCGGCAATGAAATTAAGTGAAGATTTAAATAACGTCGCAATTATGTTTGAAAGTGAAGAAATAAATATCAGAAGTAAAGGAAAATTTTAATCGTAAAAGGGAAATTTGAACCCATCACGAGGGAAATTATCGCAGCACAATCTGACAACACTGGGCGTCACAGTGATCAGTCGTGTATTCGACACAGATGTGATCGGCTGGTTTGATATTCACTACTCAGCACTTGACAACTAAGACATCGGTTCTTATTGCTTAGTCTCGGATGAATTGATACAGTGCATGAGAAATAAGGTTTTGATTGACGTTACCTGCTGTCTCGTGGACCGAGAGCACAGTGTTGTCACACCTCGTCTTATTCGCTGTCGGTATGTAATTGCGGAGTTTGGGGGAAAAACGAGGCAGTTCCAATTCAGTAATTTTCGAGATAATGAAGAAAAACTTACCGCCAAACAATAAGCATGTATAGAAGAGGCAGGTACAAAATTCGTTATAACTGTGAATGTAATTCTTGGAACTACATGGTTCTTCATCCAAACGATAGAGCGTATTTTTTTTCTCCTCTGTAAAATGAAAAATATTGGAGCTGCCTGGTTTTTCCCCCAAACCCCTCAATTGTGCAATATCTAAATCATCATCTTTATCACTCACTCTTTGTACTGCATTGGGATAACTGTTGAAAATCTGAGTGATATAAGTATATAACTTACTGTACAAGAAAACATTCTCATAGGGGCAGATAAAAAAGTTATTTTATTTTTCGTCCATCATGTTAATAATGTCAAAATAAGTGTTTATGCAATTTTTGGCCATTCGAGAGCAATTACGATGATCGTCCAGACAGTAAGTATCCCTGGGTCCGTTTATAGGAAGAAAACACAATTTCATAGAACGATTTATTGGAACAGATACATCAAATGTCACGCTACTTTTCAACATATTCTACACCGAAATTGACACATTTGTCATACCGTGGGAGATTCAGACGGCTGTCACACACTGGTTCTAATCCCAGGCGGCAGACTTCTACTACACAGGGATACAAAAGTTGATGCCAAGATATGATAAAGGTCTCTGTTTCGGTGTTCAAAAATAGCTCAACAGTGTCTTTATCTGTTCCAATAAATCTTATCATGAAATTTGGTTTCTTCCTGTAAACGGAAAACTTACTTCCTAGAGGCTCTCGTAATTGCGCTCGAGTGGCTAAAATTCGTATAAGCACTAGTTTTGACACTAACATGGTGGAAGAAAAAAATTAACTTTTTTATCTGCTCCCATGAGAATATTTGCTTGTTAGTCAATTAATACATTACGTTGCTGAACTGCGAACGAAACGGAACAAAATTCACTACACTCGGAACTGGACTTGGATCTGATATGAACTGTGACAACGCTTTGTATGTCAGCCCTGGGTCACCAATTGTGATTGGACAAGGTGATACCGAGTTTCCAAACGTACATGTTCGCCCATGCAGTCAATCACAACTTTATTTCTCTTGAACTGTAGTTCTTTCAACATGGGAATTATATACATTGTGGGCCAAAAAAAAAAGGCACAAAATTTTAATGGTTATATTCCAGTAGCTAATTATTTCACTTCAAAGTTTATTTCACAGTCCTTGTAGACCGGGAAAGTAGTCTACTGTAATATTAAATTTTTTACCATTTATTAAACATTATTTTTTTTATTTTTTGTAAGGCAGTGCAAAATCGATCGTTTATGCCGAACTAAACATTATGGTGTTACGAGTTCAGCAGTCCAAGCCGTTTCTTGTGTTACCATAATTTGTTTTCTTCCGTTTTGAGTTCTCATTTTGTGAATAATGGGTCGCTTAACGAATGAAGACGAGATTTTCATTAAACATTTGCACCAATATGATAATTTATCCGCCTGTCAAATTGTAAGGAACTACGCTCAGCAAGAATGGTCTGTTTCAAGTGTACAACGATTGATTAGCAATGTACGAACATGATATCCCTCCTGAGAGATTATTACGTGAAAGATCGCATTTGTCAGATTCTGTGATGGTTTCTGCTGGAGTTTCAAACGAGATCTTAATCCTATGGACTAGCCTATTTTGTATGGGGTCAACTACAAAAAGCAGTTTACTACAAAACAAGGATTCGTAATAATGAACATTAAAAGACAACGCCTTCTTGAATGTTGGGACCGGCTTGATCAAAGACAGATATCCAGTGCTATTGGACAATGGAGAAGACGCCTACAAATGGTTATGCGGGAAAATGGCGTTCACATAGAGCATCATTTTAATTTTGATTATTTGAAAGATCATTAATTATTATTAATTTTACCAACATTCAGTTTCTGCATTTTGAAGTGATAAATTGTCTTCAAAAACCACATTTTTCGCATTATTGTGTACTGACCTCTATAAGATTTTACTTGAGCCTAAAAGAACATAATAAACAGTCCCGCTCATCTTTGAAGTCTACTCTTTCCAACAGTGTATTCATGATAAATTAATGTTATGTATTTCCTAAAATAGCGTATTTTTTTTTTTTTTTTTTTTTTGGTCCAACTGTGTATAAGTCGGCGGGTATTGTTGCATACAGGAGGCTATGGTGCAGCAAAATTTTTAATGTAAATTACTCTTCCATTCCTTTCTACCAAAAGCATTTATAAACGTTATTGTGATGTCATCTGTTATTATAATTCTTCTTCTTTTTCCTGCTATTCTTCTTCTTTTTCTTCTTCTCTAGAATATATAACTTCGTGAAAGTTTTGGCCTCCTCAACAATTTTCTTCCATTCATTTTTATTCTGGATACATATTTTCACACCTTTATTATAAGCCTAATTCCTTTTATATTAGCACTTCACAAAGGACTAATAGCTGTCCTAAAAATATAATTGTGTGTGGTAATAATGATAGATATGTTCGTTAGGTCTAAATGAAAGGAGACTTTCTATTTGTTCTTAGTTTTATTTTAATTCCATATCCTATTATTGGTCTGTTGCTTTTTGTATTCATTACTTATTAAAATTTATTCTTGGTGTCTTACTATTTAACCTCATTCAAGAACAAAGAGATCTTTCACGCACTGTCAGTTCCCTAAATGGGCCAAAAGATTCATATCCTCGTCCCATGAAAGCTATAGTCAAGTTTTATAATCTAATATCCATACCTGACAGAATTCAAGTCTGATATCTTGAGTCAAGAGCCAAGTACGGTAACCGCTAGATCATTACGCAGACTCATCAGAGATTAGTGTTACCACTGCGTTCTTTCCCAACGCAGCTTGTGATTATACAAAGAACAATGCTGTACGTAAACAACCCACCTGTGAAGAGTTGCCTTACAGTGAATATACATTATTTATTGACATTCAACGTTTACTAATAAATTGTATAGTCTTACTTACTTACTTACTTACTTACTTACAAATGGCTTTTAAGGAACCCGAAGGTTCATTGCCGCCCTCACATAAGCCCGCCAGCGGTCCCTATCCTGTGCAAGATTAATCCAGTCTCTATCATCATACCCCACCTCCCTCAAATCCATTTTAATATTATCCTCCCATCTACGTCTCGGCCTCCCTAAAGGTCTTTTTCCTTCCGGTCTCCCAACTAACACTCTATATGCATTTCTGGATTCGCCCATACGTGCTACATGCCCTGCCCATCTCAAACGTCTGGATTTAATGTTCCTAATTATGTCAGGTGAAGAATACAATGCGTGCAGTTCTGTGTTGTGTAACTTTCTCCATTCTCCTGTAACTTCATCCCGCTTAGCCCCAAATATTTTCCTAAGCACCTTATTCTCAAACACCCTTAACCTATGTTCTCTCTCAGAGTGAGAGTCCAAGTTTCACAACCATACAGAAGAAATTGTATAGTCTTAGACAAAAAAATTATCGGTCGCCATACGCTAAGTCTCCTTCGAAAGAATTTGGTTGATTACTTGACAGCTAAGGTTTACACGTTAGCGAATTTCTTATAGAAGACTCCGCTCTGTTTTTTCTTTGTTTTGTTTGTTTGTTGCTTTTTCTGTCTGTTTATAGATCAATAATGTTATAAATAATCAATAAGAATGATATATTGAAAGACTAAATTCGATGCAAAATAAACATCATTTTCCTAGTCGTATGAACCAGGCGCTGCTCAAAGTGGACAAATTCACACTGCAGGAGATAGGTTATTTTTTATATTTAAGGCTGCACATTAAATTACTTCAAACTTTCCGACTAATTAAAAGCCTATTATTCATTTGGGTTCCTTGGAAGTCGCCTTTTATGTATAAGAAACTGTATTTCGTATGAAAATCAGTCCTTCATTCATAGTTTTCTGCCCAAGGACAGTTTTCTTACTGCAAACGTACTATATCCAACCTTCCCTCTCTCCCGTCTTTTTCTTCTTATCCTAATACGAGCCTCGTATCTTAATGTCGTCTATCATCTCATACCTTCTTCTGCCCCAGACTTTTCTTTCATTTATCATTCCTTCCTGTGCATCCTTCAGTAGGCAGTTTCTTCTTAGCCAATGACCTAGTCAATTCCTTTTCCTCTTCCTGATCAGATTCACCAATATTCTTTCGTCACCTCTCTTTCTAGAAAGCTTCATTTCTTATTCTGTTTGTCCATATCACACGTCATATCCACATTTCAAATGCTGCTAGTCGTTTCTCTTCACTTCTTCGTAATATTCATGTTTCTGCCCCATATAATGCCACGCTCCACAGAAAGCATTTCACTAGTCTCTTCCTTAGTTATTTTTGCAGAAGTTCGCATAAGATGATTTATTTGGTATTTGGTATCCTCCCTTTGACTTTCTGCCAGCAGCTAATGTTACTGTTTATTAAATTTATTACCTTGTGCTATTTCTATAATATTTCAGATTAATTCCTTGCTTATGTCCATATTTCTCTTATTATGAAATAGACTGTCACCCAGTATTGGTCTTCAAGACTTCATTTCAGAATTTTCTCTCAGGTCTATTTTTTTTTTTTTCGATTTGTTAGGATACCAGTTTCTGATGCATAAATTAATGCCAGTACATCAATTACTCTATCAAACCTACATTAAAGGTGTGAATTTACAATTAATATATAATTAAATTAAAGGTATACCAAATTATTAGTTACATTTCATTTATTAAAAATGTTACACCACCTTCCTACTCAGTTTTCTTGACTCCTTCGTCGTATACGAGTAATTACGCAAAAATGGCCTTAAACTTACAGGAATTTAAATTATTATTAAAGCTGTTCAAATTTGACGTCACATGTGAATTTATACTTTAACCTACAAGAAAAATGTTAAATATTTTTATTCCTGTTATTACATTGTTGCTAAACAAATCACAAATCCACCGTTTACTTAAAATTCCGAGATAGACCAGTAAATTATGAAAATTCCTGCAGCATGGTTCTTTTGACGTTCACGATGAGAATGTGTGGTCACTATAATCAAATCAGTTCCTCTAATTGCATTAAAATTACATTATATATATATATATTTTTTTTTTTTCCATTTTGTGACAGAACACATAGTCCAACAATATAAACAACTATTTTATTTTATTTTTCCTACTTTGTAGGTTAATGGTAAAAGATAAAGGTATCCCCGTAACATGCCATGAAGGCACTTGGGGGGGCATGGAGGTAGAGCCCCATGCTTTCCATGACCACGGCACTAGAATGAGGTGGTGTGGTCGGCACCACGCTCTGACCGCCTTTTACCCCCGGGAAAGACCCGGTACTCAATTTTATAGGAGGCTGAGTGAACCTCGGGGCCGTTCTGAAAGTTTGGCAACGAGAAAAATCCTGTCACCACCTGGGATCGAACCCCGGACCTTCCAGTCTGTAGACTTTGTAAGCTAATACACTTTAAAATTCATAGAAATAAGTCCTGCGTAACTGAAGTTAAGATTTTTATATGGAATAAATTATATTTCTTGATCTATTACTGAGACACTCTGAAGTGAAGTGTAGGCCACTAGGCATTCTAAGTATTTCAAGAAGATAATTTCTTGCAGGTGTGTCGTTGGGCGTATTAATTGTCTACGTTCTGGGAATTTCTTGCAGATGTGTCGTTGGGCATACTGATCGTCTACGTTCTGGGAATTTCTTGCAGGTGTGTCGTTGGGCGTACTGATCGTCTACGTGCTGGGAATTTCTTGCAGATGTGTCGTTGGGCATACTGATCGTCTACGTTCTGGGAATTTCTTGCAGGTGTGTCGTTGGGCGTACTGATCGTCTACGTTCTGGGCGCCATATTCCGAGACAACTGGCGGCTCGTTGCCGGAATCAGCACTATCATCCCAGTTGTTTCGATCGTGGTGGTGTGGTACGTGCTTCCCGAGACCCCGGTATGGCTCGTATCGAGAGGGAAAAATGAGGAAGCCGAGCTGTCCATTAGACGCATCAGAAGCGTGCCCCCGGAGCAGAGCCTTCCAGATAACTTGCAGGAAGAACTGGACGCCATGATCTCCAGTCGTACTCAGCAGACCAGCGAGAGCAGCTGGAAGGACACATTGGCCTTCCTCAAACGACCAGAGGCTTACAAGCCTCTGCTCATCTTTAACGCATTCTTTTTCTTCCAGCAGTTTTCCGGCATATTCGTCATCATCTTCTACGCTGTCAGTATTATTCGCGAATCCAGAGTAAACTTCGACGGTTACCTAGCAACAGTATTAATCGGAGTTTGCCGTCTGGTGGTGTCGGTGATCATCAGCTTTGCCTCACGGCGCTATGGCCGCCGGTTGCTCTGCAACATTTCAGGGGTGGGCCTCACTCTCACTACAGGATGTCTGGCACTGTTCCTGAGTTTGAACCATGGGGGGATCATCGATGCCAAAGCCTTGGCCACGTACACTTGGATCCCCGTGTCAGCCCTACTGTTATCCGTTCTGCTGGGCACCGTTGGATTTCTCACTCTGCCCTTTGCCATGATAGGAGAGGTATACCCTCTCAAGATCAGGGGGTCAGCCTGCGGTTTCACTACCTTTATGGCCACGATATTCGTCTTCGTGGCTGTGAAACTCTATCCGGAAATGAAGCATCTAATGGGTTTGCATAATGTGTTCGTTTTCTACACAGCCGTGGCGTGTGCGGGTACTGTGACCATGTACTTCTGCCTGCCGGAGACGCAGGGCAAGACCTTGGAGGAGATTGAGGAGTATTTCAGAAGCGGAGGGAAATCTGCGATGGACAAGGAGAAGGCGGCATCCAGCAAACTGCTGCAGGTCACAGTGCAGGAGAAGAGCTCTCTAGAAGAGGAGAGATGACCCTGGTACTCAATGTAATATCGCTGCGATTCCAGGTACGGCACAGGAGTGTGCCGAGGGAGATCCGTCCTCACGAGCCATCGAAGTGGAAGGCGCAGGATCGCTACAAATCACTGTCGATGTCGTGTTGGAGCACACTAATGAAAGCGGAACGATTCAATTTCAAATGCTGTGTTTATATATACTTGTGTAATACTTTATATTCTGGACTTGTATGAAGAACATATATTATGGCCTTGATTATCCGGTCTGAAAGGGACATGAAGTTAATCGTATAGTAAAAATTTCCTGAGGAATTAAATTTGAAATATCATTTAACAATATAAATTTTTATCTATGATTTCTCAGCATCAGATCATCCCAGTACCTACTTCAACTTTTCCTCTTGTTCAAACTACGATTTTTATTTCGACATCAGATATCCCACAATCGCTCAAAAAATTATCGCGATAACTCAATTGAAAAAAGCATAACAACGAGGAAATACTGTATCGTACATTATTTACAACCATACCATTCCGAGTTAATTTCTGTCATCCAATAGCTATACAGGGTGTCCCATTTATCTTGTGCACCTATTATAACTTTTTTTGTTTGAATAGATATTGGAATTTTTGTTTTGACTGTTATGTTAGAACGAAGGACTAAAATGAATGTGGTGATTTGGTGCATGTAACTTCTTTATGGTGCAACAAACACGTGACGTCATCAATTTTTCAAATAGCACTACATACTTTAATCGTGTTACATTGATTAGGGCCTACACACATTAAGACGAGTTCAAAAATGTATCACAATGGCACCTTTCTAATCAATAACAACAACAAAACGAAAATAAATCGTACTTCCAATGTCATAATGTTATGGTTTGAGAGTCACAGAAGATATTCCAAATGGTGACCATTCACATTAATGCACATTCGAAGGCGTTCCCCGAAAGACCGTATGACTGCCTGGCATGTTGCTGGCTGAATGGACACACAAGCCTGTCGAATGCGTTGCTGCATGTCGTCTGGTGTTGTCAGAATGTTCTGGTACACACTGTCCTTTACAGTTCCTCACAGGAAGAAGTCGAGTTGCGACAGGTCAGGAGGACATGCAGGCCACTGTACGAGGATTGTGGCGTCGACAGTTGTGGTGGTTTGTTTACGTGTTAAGACAGCAAACACACAAAACACGACGTATATGGACGTCAGGCGTCTTTCGTTTTGTGTAAGTTAATGCACAAGATGAATGAGGCACCACAACAAACGGCACATTCTGATGGCATTCATTTTGCATTTTGTTGTTGTTATTGATTGGGAAGGTGACATTGTGACACATTTTTCAACTCGCCTTAATGTGTGTAATCAATGTAACATGATTGAAGTATGTAGTGCTCTTTGAAAAATTGATGACGTCACGTGTGTCTTCTACCATAATGTAGTTACATCCACCAAATCTCTACACTCATGTTAGCCCCTCGTTCTAACACAACTCTCAAAAACAAAAAATTCCAAACAAAAAAGTTATAATAGGTGAACAAGATAAATGGGACACTCTGTATAGTTCCAGTTTTCATTTTGAAAGTGAAATAAATTAAATAAAGAAAAAGGCCAGAAAGAGTGGATAATATTGTCACATAATTAGACTATCTATACTGTATTGTAATTTAAACAAGAGACATTTTTGCCTTGCATCCTTTTCCTACAGTGTCATCATCTAAGTTACAAATTAAATGTGTTGCACGTCTACAATATTGTTTAAAAGTAACATATCGCCCTGTTAAGTCAAATCTTGAAGACAGGCTGCAAAGTGATCTGGTTTGAGTTCTAACTTTCTTCCATAGTACTGCTAATTTCAAATTATTCAGAATACTACACGAGTTACAGTCGAAATTGAATTGGTGAGGAGAATAAATCTAGATAAAGAAGACACGCCTCCCGTCAGTTGCAAAAGGCCCAGAAATTAACTGAATAAGTACGTGATCATTAACTTTTTTGTAAGTTTTTTCCTCTTCAAAGTTCTTTTGGTGGGACATTGAAGGAACTTAAAACGTTGATGTTAAAAGGATGTACAATAAGCTTTTAAGTACTGGAAAATGCATACAAGGGTGAAGTCTATCAGTAGACAAATAGCCTGCATGTAATGTACTCAACGAGAGACGGCAGTCTAGAACGAAAGCCATTGTTACTCCTCTGTCTACTATCAACAGCATCATTTTTTAATAGTCATCAAGATTGGAATTCTGCATTGAGAGTTCCTTCTTGAATGACTTGTAAATAAGCTTATATACATTTTACTATTTTGTGCTCCTAGTTTTTGCCACCAGGTCAATACTTCTATTCATAACATTATTCTGCATTTTGATTTTTTTATTATGTCTAAAAAATGAACATTCTTGAATCGCTTTTTCATGTTGAATCCAAGAATGAGTTTCATTTTTATCCATCACGTCAGATTTTACAGAAAAAAGGATTTCATGTTTCATATTAAAATAAATGTACCACTAATAAAGGAACAACATTTCATACAAGAAACAAAATATTGTAGCTAAAAAAATATTGAAAATTCTCCAAATAAAAGCCATAACATATGCGTTTTTAGAGTCTTATGGTGACTGTCATTGGAATTAGGTTTTTGAGTAATTAACTGTGTCGTGAAACTTGACACTTCCAACGCTTCGGAACTACTTACAGGTTCCATCATCAGGGTAAAACAAGAGAGGTCCCCTACTCTCGTCTTAAACTAATGATGGAACCTATATGCAATTCCGGAACGTTGGAAATATCAAGTTCCACGACACGGTGGCTTACTCAAAAGTCTAATTCCAAAAGCCATATTAATTTCTTCACTACTCTATAATAAAGAAAAAAGAAAAAAATATGTATTAAGTTAAAAACTTCTCAGATTTTTTTTACATCATTGTGGATACATGAGCTTTACAGTGCCTCTTCAACATTCAAAAGTAGTCAGCAATAATATTTTCGTTACATCTCCCATAGTACCTCTTGTTCATCTCCTTAATATCGAGATGGAATCGTTTTCCTTAAGTTTCATTAAAACGTTCTAGATTTTCCGCAAATAATCGAAGTGAAAAAGAGAAAAGTGAACATTTACTGTCATGTTACACAACCTTTTGAAGTTTTCCAACATATTTTCAACAATGTTTTTGTAATTTGAATTTTTATTGTTCCCTAGGAAGTTTTCATTAAGATATCTTAAGGAGATCCATGTTATATTTCCTTTACAGTCATTGTTTTATAAAATATATGTTATTTGTCGAAGTGTGTATTTTAGAAGCGACAAAAATTCCAGCTTATAACTTGTTTTGTATAATGCTTGAAAATTTTATAGAAAGATACATGAAGCAGGATCCCTCTTTTGGTAGGGCCCTTAAAAGCTGCTTCATTAAACCCAATTTGATGTGTAATGGAAACATGTTATTTTGGGAGTGTACATATTATGTCTTTGGACCAAACCAGGAAATCTTGATGGAATACTCAGTTACACAATTTTTCTTTTATGTTTTGTATTGTGCTCCTGAAGATTAACAAATAAAAGTTACAGCCATGTAGTGGTTTGTTGGTTCCCTACAGATCATGAAATTTCAAAATACAGTATATGAATTGTTTCCTCCCTTCCATGCACAACCTAAAGCCTTAAAAAACTAGACGCAAATTTTATGTGGTGTCCATGGTTTGTCTTGGTACCAAAGTTTCACTGTAAAATAAGCATGTTACACTTTCTTCACAAAATTTAATTTTCAAATATGTAACACTTGCGTGTAAATATTGTAAGACTTAAACCAAAACTTCAATGAGCACTATATAAAAATATACACACATATCATCTATGCAACCTACTATATCTGAGATTCACACATTTTCTAACTGTGAGATCAAACAATTACACGGTGAAGCTGCAGTTGTATCCACATGAAGGTCTAAATGCCTAGCACAATATCCCTTCCAATAAAGTAAATCCTTACTATAATATAATGCTCTCAGAAACCAATATTGGAACTTAATTCTATTGTGAGAAAATTGTAGTTGATAGAAAAACTAAGAAAAGTTCTGAAATTAGTATAAAAAGTGAGCTAAGAACAGATATTAGATTTCAGTATCAGAAATCATTTAGAGTGTTGTAATGGAAATGGAGGTGATTTTGGAAAAGCTAAGTTAATTGCGAAGGAAAAATGCTGGATGAGCGAAATTTCGGCTCACAACTACGCGGAAAGTTTGTTACTGGTAAACACGTAGTTTTGGACACCGACATTTATTTTTGTTAATGTAAAGAATTTTGAACTGTAAAAAATTCAAACTTTATTTCTTCTTCCTCTTCTTACATGACACTACATCCCATGTTGTACCTTCGTCTACTGAAAGATACACTGAAAGGAATGATGAACCAGAGAAGAGTTCGGGGCAGAAGAAGATTTAAGGTGTTAGACGACATTAAGATACATGGATCATATGCGAAGACAAAGAGGAAGGCAGAAAATTGGAAAGATTAGGCAATGACCTGCTCTTGGCATAAACCTATGAATTAAATATATAAAGCAATGCCATATACGAGTATTTTCTTTTCTTCGGTTGCCTTTACAAGTGTCGTAGCTGAAAACGATGTCGCGTAGCAGCAAAACGCAACTTTATTCATTCGTTACATCTGCGAGCCGTTTGTTTAACATTCATGAATAATATACGGGTAATATTGCATTTTATGAGTAATACTGTATTTTTACAACTGTATTAATAGTAATGCAATTAATGACGAACTGAATGCTTGACGCCACAACTTTCTGTATCGGAAACAGAACGATGGTGATGTGAGTAAACGCGTGAATGAGGTTATTTGTCATGTCATTTCTTGGCAGTATTTAGTAACGGAACCTGATAATTCTACATGTATTCAATCGGAAATCACTGTAATTTCGTTGTATGTGAAATAATAAATTTTGTTCCTTGTAATGGCCATGTTGTCACTTGTCCTACGAGATAACATTTATTTTTACGACATACTAGAATCTACGAGTATATAACTTGTCGATAACTAGTATAAGTCTGGTACTCTATTTGAATGAAGTTCCTCTGTACACTTTGATAATTTATACAATTATCCTGGACTCTTTCATTCAAATCCTCTTTGACTGCAATATATTTACCTACTGATCATATTCCAACATCAGGGTTGATGTCATAGCTAGCATGCCATCAGTATGCCCACACAACTTAATTATACATTCAGTAAGCTTATCATAAGACAGCAGTAACCTTGGTAAACTCATAACATAAGGTGATTTAGGAGGAATAGTAAATATTTCAGGAGGTGACAGTATGGACTATTTCGAATAAAACAGTTTGTATAAACATGTATCCCATTTTCGTTGGATGTGGAGATTCAGCTGTTTGAATATAGGCCTACGCATAACATGTTCAGATGTGGTAAGAAGGAAATATTTACTCGTAATTATTACGCTTATTACTTATTTACTTGATATCAGTACATTTTAACAGTTCAAAGTAATGGTTAAAAAATTCCGCCACCGAACTTTTCCATTTTGTTGACAACATTAAGTGTTGCTATTCTTAAGTTGTCTCGTTATTTTATGAGAGCAGCACTATCCATATTGTGAGCAACAAATTCACACCCTGATTACTAAAATGTACAGGGGCTCCGTCATGTTGAAAGAACATGCCCGTCTTTGTAGCCAAGGGAACCTCGTTTTGTAGAAATGGTAATTAATTGAGTCTTGTAAGACAATTTGATAATATAGTCTACCCAATAAATTGCATAACATCTGTTTCAGAATTGGGCACGCTTCAGATCTTTACAGGTTAACTAAAACACCCGTTCTCTACAGTCTACACCTATATAAAATGCTGCTCTCTGATCATCACACATGTACTATTCCTTTGTATACAGGGTTAGATAAAAGTCTCGCACCACCTAAATAACTTTTGAAGCATGTGGTTCAGTGTCATGAAACTCAGTATATGGAGACAACCGCATGCTAAGAACATACTTCTGTACAAATTTATTGTTGCTAAATCAAGAAAATATCCGGGAGGGGGATGCTGCGGAAGGACACATTGCGAAGCAACCCAACAGAGAGAAGAAAAGAAGATTGAGGATTGGAACGTGAAATGTAAGGACTCTTCTGCAAGCAGGTAAGTTGAAAAACTTGAAGGAAGGAATGAGAAGAAACAAAGTGAAAGTGATGGGAATATCAGAAGTGATGTGGGAAAATAGTGGTGAGTTGGTGAATGTTGAATTTGGGTTGTTTTATTCAAATGGTGACCGCAAAGGAAGCCATTATGTTGGCGCATTACTGGAATCACGTGTGAGAGATAAAGTGATATCAGTGCGTTATGTAGATGACCTGCTGATAATGGTGAGGCTACAAGGGAAGAAAATGGATTTGTGCTAGTCGAAGTTTATATACCACATAGTGGATTAGCAGGCGAGGAAGTGGAAGAAAGCTATGACAAGATAGAAGAGATAGTTGAGAAGAAGAAGAAGAAGAAGAAGAAGAAGAAGAAGAAAGGAGCATGCATAATCCTAATGGGCGACTGGAACGCAGTTGTAGGAAAAGGTCAGAGGGAAGAACAATTGGAAAATATGGATTGAGAAGAAGAAATGACAGAGAAGAATCTTTGGTAAATTTCTGTAAAATAAATGCAATAATTGATGGAAATACATTATTTCAACAACATAAACGAAGAAGATACACATTTACATGCCCAAGGGACGAAAGAAGATACCATATAGATTACATACTGGTACAGGAAAGATTCCGAAATTGCTAACCAGGAGCAGATATTAACTCAGATCATGTCCTGTTGATAGGCGAAGTAGATATTCGTCTGAAGAAAATAAGAGGAAGGCAAGTGATGAAGAAGTTGAACATGGAAAAACTGAAGAATGAAGGAGAAAGAAGAAAATTTGAAGCAAATTTTCAAGACAAAGCTGCTACATTAGAATCCACACCTGAGAATGGCAATGAGTACTGGACTCGTCTAAAACGCTGTATACAGACAACAGCAGAAGAAACAATAGGATACATAAAAGGGGGAGAATTAAAAAACCTTGGGTCACAGGGAAAATGTTGGAGAAGATGGAGGAAAGGAGAAAATGGAAAAACACCAACACAGAAGGAAGAAGAAATTACAGGAAACTTAACAATGAACTAAGAAGAGAAAGTGATAAGGCGAAGAAAGGCTGGATGAAAGAGAAATGTAAAGAAATAGAGGATCTAGATAGAAAAGGAAGATATGATTTAATGTACCGCGGAGTAAAATGTTTGAACTTCACAAATAAGAAAATCAAATCCATGTGGTTGATAGAGGACGAATCGGAAATGAAATAACAGACAGACCAGGAATGCTAAACAGATGGACGAAATATGTAGAAGAGTTATATGAAACAGGGAATCATCCAGATGACTTGACTATAGAAGACGAAGTAGCGCATTAGGAGATGAAAAATTATTTTCTATTTTAAGAGAAGATGTTTAACTAGCGCTTAAGAGAATGAAGAATGGGAAAGCAACAGTAGTTGATGGAATCCCCATTGAATTAGTGAAATGCTTGGGTGAAAACAAGAAGAAAATTCTATCATTATGTAATGAAATATAAATGCAAGGCGACTGGCCTGAAGATTTCAAGGAGACAGTGTTGCTTCCAATACCGAATATAAATAATGTCAAGAAATGATACGAGTTCAGGACTGTCGGCCTGATATCGCACTCGGCGAAGATTCTCCTGCGAATACTCAATCGATGTTTATATTCTAAGAAGGAAGAACAGTTGAAAGAAGAGCAGTTTGGCTTCAGGAAGGGAAAAGGTGCGAGAGATGCAATTGAACTGCTACGAACAATCGGCGAAAGATACCTAGAGAAGAATAGAGAAGTGTATATATTATTTGTGGACTTAGAAAAGGCTTTTGACAGAGTGGATTGGAGTAAACTGATGGAGATCCTAAAGAAAATTGGCGTGAATTGGAAAGAGAGGAGGCCATTCAGTAACCTTTATATGAAATGAGTCATAGTAAGGTTAGGAGAAGAAATGTCAGAAGGAAGTGAAATAGAAAGAGGAGTACGACAAGGATGCCCTTTATCACCTACTCTGCTCAACATCTACTTGGAAGATTTAGTGAAGAATTGTTTTCAGAACATGGGAGGAGTAATAGTAGGAGGAAGAAGAATAAAGTGTGTAAGATTTGCTGATGATATGGCGTTGATAGCAGACGGGGAGATGATAGTAAGGGATATGGTACTGAAGCTAAATTACAGCTGTAAACAGTATGAAATGAAGAAAAATGCGAACAAGACGAAGACCATGATCATAGGAAGGAAAGTAAAGAAGGTAAACTTACAAATTCTAAATGAATCAGAGCAAATAGCTTCAAATACTTGGGGTGAACTATAAGCGAGTAACATGAGCTACTGCCAAGAAGTCAAAAGGAGAATAGCAATGGGAAAGGAAGCTTTTAATGGAAAAAGCATTTTCTGCAGAAGTTTGGAGAAAGAACTAAGGAAAATACAAGTGAAGTGCTTTGTGTGGAGTGTAGCATTGTATGGGGCAGAAACATGGACATTACGACGAAGTGAAGAGAAGCGAATAGAAACATTTGAAATGTGAATATGGAGAATGATTGGCGTGTGAAATGGAAAAACAGAATGAGAAACGAAGCTTTGTTGGAAAGAGTGGATGAAGAAAGAATGATGCTGAAACTGATTCGAAAGAGGAAAAGGAATTGGCTGGGTCACTGGTTGAGAAGAAACTACCTACTGAAAAATACACTGGAAGGAATGATAAACGGTAGAAGAATTCGGGGCAGAAGAAGATATGTGGATCATATGCAGAGACAAGAAGGAAGGCAGAAAATAGGAAAGGTTGGAGAATGCTGAGTTTTGAGGAAAGATCTGTCCTTGGGTAGAGCACTATGAATGAATGAATAATCAAGAAAACAGAAAAGTGTAGGTATAACGAATAATACGACTAAAAGGTTTCTTTTGTTTATTGTGATTTGCTTGTCATGCTCGCGGTCCGGGTTCTAGTCCCTATCCGTTCTGGGATTTCTCTTTCAAAAATCCATAATTACACTTGTGGCGGACAATGTCGCAATTGAGGTTTTCTCGGAGTTTTCCCGTTTCCCAGTATTAGGCATGCACAGGGCGATTTATATTTATATCCAACTTTTCATTCATTCTTTACAAATAAATTACAATTTAGATGAGATAATCAAACTAGAATGAAAGAGTAGTACAGACATTAGGATTACTTAAAGTTCAACGTAAGCTCTAGCATTTGCAGCACATTTTTCCAAACGTGGCTGAACGTTCTGTACAGCCCTCACGAAAGTTCATTTGACACTTGACCACACTGTACTCAAATTACCGCTTCTAGAGTAACCATTTCTCGAGGTTTCCTTGTGTACACCTTTCATTTAAGGTATCTCCACAGAAAAAGTCCAACGGTGTTAAATCTGAGCTTCTTGTAGGCCACTCGACATTCCCACGGCGCCCTATGAGCCGTCCAGGATACTATTGGTAAGCCATTCTCGTGTTATTATTGCAAAAGGGTGCGGTGCACCGTCATGAAGTGCGCAACATTAGCATCATTCCAGGCAGATACGATCGGGAAGGACAAAATTCTCCAACATGTCCACGTATCTCTTGGCATTCACTGTGTCATGGAGGATGTACGAGCCTACAAGCGTACTATCACGAATGTCACACCACACGGTTACCGAATGCTTTGACTATAATTTTTCAACCGTAAAGTCTGGATTTGTTTCCCTGGATGTCCATTAATGTCAGTTATGGCCGTTGCATAACTGCCAAAATGGAATACGGCTTCGTCTGACCATACAATGTGTCTTTTAATGTCTGGTTCTTCTTGAATCAACGTTAGTAGTGACTTACTTAACTTACTTACTTACATACAACTTTTAAGGAACGCGGAGGTTCATTGCCGCCCTCACATAAACCCCCCATCAGTTCCTATCCTGAGCAAGATTAATCCAGTCCTTACCATCATATACTACCTCCCTCAAATACATTTTAATATTATCCTCCATCTACGTCTCGGCCTCCCCAAAGGTATTTTTCCCTCCGGCCTCCCAACTAACAACTGTGGGTTGTTAGCCCTTCACCCCAATCCCCCAAGCCGGAAGACCACTCCTTATCAGCTGTACGCGACTATTAGCAGCTACCCTCCATATCTGGAAGCCGTCTCCTCTATCCGCAACCTGAGGACGCGCCATGCCGTGGTGATAGGGACCCACAATACAGGGCCATAGTAGTGACTGAGATTGAAATTAAATTGAAGCTTCTCTTATGCTTCAAATGGTATGGAACGCAGTACATTTGAGCAGTGGAATGCACCTGACTCTTTACGCTACTACAGTGCAATAAAATGCTGGATATAAATATGGATCTCCCTATATATCATTCAGTCATCATCTTTCCATTCCGTCATCATTCCATAACATTCACCGAAAGCCAGTTGGCGACGCACGGAGGGGGCTGGCCTAGGAATGAGTGGTGTTGTCTGCTCGAAATCTGGGTACGCAGTGAACCTTAGTGTAGTCAGCCGGTTTGGGTTTGGGAATGCGCCTAGCTTGAGAGTTAGCGCAGTAGATCTTTAAATATCGCAGTGCTGGGTGGTAGTGCCTCCCCCCCCCCCGAAATTAAATTCAATTCAAACCACTGTTTAGTCTGGAAAATGCCTGAATGAATTATAATTTAAATTCGGCCTTAAGACTTCTATGATATGAGTAAATGTGACTGAAGTTGTGACTGTCACTGGCTTACGCAACATATAATTCTCGTATTCATTATAAGAGAAACAGAAAGCCAGACCTAAGCACAGTTTTTAAATTCACATTACATTTGTTCTAAACTCAGTCCGTTTCCGTATTTCATTTCCACATTCTCTTTACGTAAAATATCTATAAACATTATTCCGCACAGTCTACAAAGCATTAAAATCTGTAACGAATGTCAGAAAATAGCTTTTATCTGCAAATTCCTGACCTTGTATTCGAGTATAAGTATAATTTTGTATCGTTATCGTTGAAGACAGGTTCGACGCATTTCTTGTTCTTTTCAGCTTTATAATCTATGACCTTCGTTTCCTCTTGAAAATTACCTCGCTACCTCAACTAATAAGCTCCAATGAGACAACGATTGGTACCATACTAGAATAGACCAATGAGATCAGGCAACAAAATCCGGCATTGTAATTTTCAGTCCAAGAACGGCTTTTCAAAATTTATAACTGTAATTCTTCATGTGATAATGACTAGTCTATAGCATCGTTTCCCAACCTGTGGTTCGCGAATCCCCAGGGGGTTCGCAAAATATTTCAAGGGGTTCGCCAAAACTTTTCCGTAATGGCGGGTTTCGTGATTAGGCATATTATTGTTCCCTTCATTCCTGCGGCATTGTAATAATAATAATAATAATAATAATAATAATAATAATAATAATAATAATAATAATAATCATATTTACCACGAATGCCTGATTTACAGTTATGTAACAATGTTAGGAATGCATTTTTTGATTTCGCTACAATGGAAATTTAGTCTGCCAGCTTCTTTGTGTTCCAACAATACTAACAACAGTACCGGGACCCGACTAAGGAACGGTTACATGGTGGTCAGGCTTTGATTTTAGATGTTAATGTGGAATTTCAACAAACGTATATTTAATTTTGTATTTTCAACAATAGCCTACTTCTTTCCTTGTGGCAAATGCAGCATGTTGTCAGTTGTATATCAGAATCGTTTCCGTTCACATTAAAATGGATAACTGGCTGAAAAGTGGAAGTTTTAAAGAGAAACAGGGTTTAACAAAACCTCAAGTTAGTGTTGTGTCAACAGGTCATTTAGCTTCTAGTGTGTCAATCCGACAAAAGTGAACCGTGTGTAAAGAAAAGAAAGTGCGGTGATAATTATATTAGGTTTGGATTTTCATATATAGGTAATAAGGATTGTCCAAGACCACATTGTGTTGTTTGTGGCGACATTCTTACTAACAGTAGTCTGAAACCTTCTCTACTTAAACGCCATTTACATACTAAACATTCCACACACATAAACAAATCTGCTGATTTTTTTACACGAAACACTAACGAGTGGAAAAATGATTTAACTACAGTGACAATGAGAATGCTCTTGAAGCGTCTTATCGCGTTAGCTATAGAATTGCTAAAACTGCAAAACCTCATTCAGTAGTTGAAGATTTAGTGCGACACTGTATAAATGCTTTAGTACAGTGCATGCTTGGAGAATCTTTCACAAAAATAGTCAATATGGTACCATTGTCCGACAATACGATCAACCGCCGGATTAAAGACATGGAAAATTATGTCGAAAATGAAATTTTGGAAAGAGTTCGTGCCAGTCCTTCTTTAGCGATTCAACTTGACGAATCTACTGATGTTACCAATTTAGCCATTTTGTTACTTTTCGTCCGTTATATTAATGGAGAGTCTGTAGAAGAGGAGCTACTATTCTGCAAACCCTTAAAAGAGAGAACTACGTGAGGAGATATATTTAAGTTAACTGACGAATACTTTCGCGAAAATTCAATAGACTGGACTCGCTGTGTAGGCATTTGTTCAGATGGTGTTAAATCTATGACAGGGTGTTATGCTGAGTTTGTTGCCAAAGTGAAATCGATACCGCCGAATGCTTCTTGGACACATTGTTGCATTTATAGACAGGCTCTTGTTTCTAAACGCATGCCCGATGGATTGAAATGTGTGCTGGACGAAGCAGTGAAAATAATTAATTTTATTAACCCTAGCAATACCAACCCATAATCTGTAACGTGCATTACCAGGCCCACAAATATAATATTTATTTTATTTTTTCAAATTATGTTACTTTGTTTTTATATCCATTAATTAATACTTCAAATGTTATTTATTTGCTGTAATTCAAGAAACATTAGCCTACACACACGACTCAGTATTCATAGCATAATAAATTCTGAGGACTAGGAACGTAAAAGTTGGGAAAAAGCTCATTGAGGTTTTGAAATAATTTCCTCAGTTGTGCAAACTTGTTATTCTGGCGGCGTAATTCCCTTGTGTTCTTGTCGTTAAATGTAAGAATTCTTCTTAGTTCAAAGAACTGAGTTCGACTCATTGCTCCGTAATAGATTTGTCGACCTTGCAGGAAAGATCACAGATCTTGGATTGGTACAGCGGTGTCGTGGTTTGTGCCATTACCAACAACAAACCAATGTAGCAAAACAACTGTGTGCTGTGCCTCATTGAAGTAGACTTTTATCAGATTCATGATATTTGGTGTAAGAAACAACTGTAGGCTTACTGTTTCCGTTATAGAATTTACTTTCCCCTGTCTACGAAGTCCCATTTTTTCACGTACAATATTCTGCACAATGCAAATCTAGCTTTCATGTGAAGATGAGTTGAATAATATCAAGGGAAAAATTGTTCCGGGGCCGGATATCGAACCCGGGACCTTTGGCTAAGCACACCAACGCTCTACCGATTGAGCTACCCAGGACGGTGTGTCTGTCCACATTGAGGTATGTTGATACAAAGGGAAAAATTGAGTCCGTGTCTGGTAGAGTTCTTGGGTAGCTCAGTCGGTAGAGTATTGGTGGGCTTAGCCAAAGGTCCCGGTTTCGATATCCTGCCCCGGAACAATTTATCCCTTGAAATTATTCAAATTTCTCCACAATTGGCGTGAGGATCGTGCTGGAGGTTGTGTAACACATACACGTCTAGATTTTCATGTATAGATTTCTTCACTAACTGACACATTGTGTTTATCCTCATTTTAAACTTCAGAATCAGACAATCCAACTTCTTCGATGTTGTCCTCAGCTTCACTTGTTTCTGTATCTGATTCGTCTAAGACAGTGGTCTTGCTGAAATTGGTAATGGGTAAGGAGTGAATCGGAATATCCGCAGGTAAGCGACGCTAGCCCGAGGGTGCACTGTGCTAATGATCGCTGGTCTAAGACATCATTGACTATCTTCTCCATGGAGGTTTCACGAATTGCACACCCAGAAATAACTATCTGACTATGTCTATGAACAGAAAAAATGAGAAAGACAAGTTCTCATAACAAACAGGAAATTACAATAAAAACCCGACAGCTGTTAACACCATTATTAAAGTGAAATATATATTTTAAACGTTCAAAACAATAATTCAAAATAAAATATAAAAAAAAACTTGAATTTTTCTACCCTTTCTTTTACCAACGCGGGGGGGGGGGGGGGAACCAAGTCCCATAACAAGTTTGCAATTTTTAAATAATTTTTTATGAAAATAATTTTAAAATATTTCACAGTTTGTCAGTTTACTGTCCAACTGACACTAATTTTTTTTTAATTTTATTCGAAATAATTTATGAGTTAATAATGAAAGACTAAACCTGTGGAACTGTTGGTATTGCTATGGTTAAGGCTCGCCCTACGAATTCCCGCATCTTTGCAGTGCTTTGTGAGGAAATGGGAAGCATTTATAAGTGTTTATTGTCTCACACTGAAGCTAGGTGGCCATCTCGAGGTAGAACTATTTCCAGACTGTATGAGTTTAAAGACAAAGTTTACGTTTTTCTCACTAGCCATGCCTTTCACCAAACAAAGTGCATGGAAGATGAAATCTGGCTTCAGACTTTAGCTTATTTGGCAGATATTTTCTAAAAAATTAACAGTTTAAATTTATCTCTCCAGGGGTCAAATATAAACATTTATATTGTGCAAGACCACATCGAATCATTCTTTAAAAACTTAATCTTGGGAAACGTGTTTCAATAGCAATCAAACCGAGTGCTTTGATACCCTTCACAACTTCCTGATGGAAAATCATCTTTCTTTGGACGAAAATGTCAAGAATATGATTAAAGAACATTTGAAGGGACTTGGAAAAACCTTCAGAGAATATTTCCCTGCTATGTCCTATAATAAAAATTGGATTCGCAATCCCTTCGAAGAGTCAACAATTTTAGAATCCACATTAAGCGTAGATGAAAAAGAGCAGCTTCTTGAAATTTTCACTAATTTTTAGGTACAGAAAAGTTATGAATCTTTGCCATTAATTGGTTTTTGGTTGAATTTAAAGGAGTTCCCAGTGTTAGCGAATAAACCCATAACGGCTTCATTACCCTTTTCATCCATATATTTGTGCGAAAAGTCGTTTTCTTCATATGCCTATTTAAAAAAGAAATACAGAAACAGACTTTGTGCTGAAAATGATTTGAGACTTTATTTAACTTCGGTGGTTCCTGACTTCAAAGCTCTGTGCCATGGAAAGCAGGCACAACCTTCTCACTAAATTCCAAGGAAGAGGTGAGTAATTACTATGAAAACTTGTATTTATTATTCCAACTAGGACTACACTTTGTGTAACTTTAAAGCGTAACTAGAGTAACTATAGGTTTTAACCGTTAAGAGTTAAGTCAATTAAAGGTTATTAAACATTTTGCTTGGAATTACATTTTATGCATATCTACTGTATGTATATTTAAAAGTCAGTGGTTCACTCAACTCACATCGTTGTGGAAGAGGTTCGCAAGTCGAAAAAGGTTGGGAATCGCTGGTCTATAAGAAACACACTATCGCTACAGCATCATCATAATCATCATCATCATCATCATCATCGTTTCCACAGGAATAGGGAATATCAGATGAAAATATATGTGTTTGAGTCTAGATGAACAGGTTTTTCGGTCTGCGGAATAGACCCCATTATGATAATGTTTAATTATGAACAAAATATGATTTTGTATAAATTAAAAATTTGACAATAATATGAAAATCAGAAAAGTTCCCTGTCGCTGTCTGGCCTCGAAAAATAATACCAAGGCACTGCCAGGGTCCGCCAGGTCTGACCCGTAGACTTACACTGCAGCCTGAGGCATATTATGCTTATCACTCCTTACTCATTTTCTTTGAATTATTTTGTCACCGAACAGTTGCACTCTTGAACGTATAGAGAACGCAATACCGCGAACTTAATCTGGGCTATTGTAATGATAACAATGATATTTTGAGTTAATGATGGCTAAATGAGTCCGAGATCGAACGTCGAAAGTTATCCAGCAATTGGCTGCAGAAAAATCTCGGATAATAGAAGCAACCAGGTGAATTGTTGCGACCATGATTTTAATTCCGGCCCACTCGTTCCACAGTCAAGCATACTAACCGTTACTCCACAGCGGTGGACTAGAGCTAGACTTAACATTTCACCAAATGCTTGCCTAACAGACGTGACATCACAGTCATTATAAGCAATCTGTAGCTCAAATTATTGAATAAATTATTGAATTTTTCTCCATGCATTATCTTTCAAATGGAAGGAACAGAGGCGTAATAAGAATTCTGAATACCCTGAATGAAATTAAGTTAAAAATCACTGATGGCTGTGGAGGATCCTAATTATAATCGGAGAACTGCTCTGTAGAATATGCTCGTATGATCCTTGTATTTTGCTCGGTGAAAGGGCGTAAACAAATTACAGGAGTTTACTGATATATTCTTCATATACAGATACTAATTGCGTCAGTTCGTCTGGAATTGTATGGAAACTGCCATCAATGTACCAAGTTGTTGAACGACAAAGTTTCCGCAAGTGCGATTTTGATTCAAAGACTTATACGGTTGTATTCATCTTCCGAATCGCTTTCATTGTTACCGTAAATGTCATGTAATAAAACTGATCTCCACTGTAGTCTTGCGGTATTGCCCAAATCAGACGTAGCCTATAGACTTGGATTCGAAGGAAATTTTCTCTGCCGTCTTTTATTAATGTACCGTTTGAAAGTTAGTAAGCCTACCCCTGATGATATGTTGTATACCTCATTTTGCAATATTTGCGATTGGTTCGTTCAGTGCTGATCGCTTAAGATGCAAATGTCTGGGCAAAGGTTCAAATTTCTCTCGGAATGGTTTGTGATCATGGTCAGCTGCTTTCAGGATTTGTACGTTAGAATGATTAGGGTTTTCGTCATAGCACGCTGTGCACAATTTGGTTTCCTTACATGCTCAATACGTCGTTGTTCGGTGGTTATTTCTTGAATGCAAATTGTAAATGTACTCCTTATTTACGAAAATTAATTAATTTCTCTCACTTTCAATAATTTTTACAAGTTTTTCCATTTTTAAAGAACTGTAAATGTCATTAACCTTCCATTGAAAATTTTGCACTGCAGACATGAGGAACAAAACTGTTTCTTGTTACGGATAAGGTAGCAATGTGTTGCTGGGTGAGTTGGGTGAGAATGTAATTGGATGAAAGGTATTGGACTAATTATATCCAGGCTGAATTGACCTACGCAAATTTATCCGGTTGATGAGTCATTTTGAGGGAATTTCCCCTGGGGAAAGGGGTTGGATCCCCAAAACCTCTACCAATTCCGTCGTCGTCACCATCATCATCATCATCATCATCATCATCATCATTAAAACCGCGATCACGAGCACCAATGTCAATACCACTACCAATCGCATCCTTGTGATCATCATCACTGCGATCTCGATGGTGATATCACTACGAATCGCGTTGTCATCATCATCATCATCATCATTAACATCACCGCGATCACGATCATCAAAGTCAATACCGCTACCAACCTCATCCTCGTGATCATCACCACGGTCACAATCACCAAAGTCAATAACATTACCAATCCCGACGTGAATATCACCATCATCATCATTGCGATCAAGATCAACAAAGTCTATACCAGTACTAATCCCGTCGTCGTGATTATCATCATCGTTATGAACATCATCATCCCAACCACGATCACCAAAATCAATATCACTACCGATTCCGTAGTCGTGATCATCATCAAAATCACAACTGTCAATATCTCCGAAGTCAATACCACTATCAATCCCTTCATAGTGATCATCGTCATTATTGTCATCATCGCGATACGGCAACCAGAATCAATATTGCTACCAACACTGTCGTCTTGATTATCATCATCATCGTCGTCGTCGTCATCGTCGTCACCGCGATCACAAACACCGAAGTAAATATCACTACTAATCCAGTCGTCGAGATAATCATCTTCACTGCGATCGCGATCAACAGAGTCAGTGCCACTTCCTATCCCGTCGTCGTGTTAATCGTCACCACAGGGATCGCGATCACGAAAGTCAATCTCACTAGCAATCCTGTCGTCGTGATAATTATTATGATGATCATAATATCACGATCACGATTATCAAAATCAATACCACTACCAATCCCGTCGCAATTATCATCATCATCATCATCATCGCTATTACGATCATCATAGTTAATATCACTATCAATTCCATCGTCGTGATTTTCATCACCATCATTATAATCAGAAAATGGCTCTTGCTGTATATTTAAGACATATGGGAGAACCCTGCTTCTCAAAAAAGACTCTAGGTAAAATGTTTCGGCCATTTCTTGGAAAAAGTTTGTTTTAACACTGAATATTCTACAGTTGAAAATATCTTTAAATAAAATATGACCACCACCATCATTTTAATCATCAATTTCTTTACCATCACTACCAACATCATTTTTATTGTCATCATTATTACAAGCTTCACCACCACCGTTAGCGTAATTATTTGGATATTACTCTTGATATCACCAACGTTAACTTCATCATAAACATTACACCCTATTCTAGTTTGCTTGTTCTTTCTGGAATCATGAATGTTCTGAGCTTTGTTTCTTCCTTCAGATTCACAAATGTGAATACTTTCACAGTTTCAGGTAAGATCATGGATATTTTCCATTGATACATTACTTTCGGTCACACTTTGCCCTTTGGGTTCACTCAACCCCTAACAGAAACGATTATTAAGGGGTATAAAGGCGGCAATCTCGTAGTAATAACTTCCTTACTGCTATTAATGCCTAATTTTCTGTGAAGATCTGGACTTTAAATCCTGTGGATCTTCAACCCTAGTAGGGTAGACTTTATCTTTACTCTTGAAGTATAGACGTTATTCAGACTTCAGAATATGGTAATATTATTGTGACAGCGTGGTTATAGAGTGAAAACAGAAGATGGACCGAAATCCTGTGAAAAAATCTATTCTAGGGCTGTTAACTGAGCTGCGGCTGACTTTAATTATTCCGTATTTTCATTGAAATAGTGAATTTTTTTGAATCAAAATGATTGTTAAATACGTAAGGTGAAGGGAAATTAGTAATTGTCACTCAAAAAAGATTCTTGAGAAACCCTCAAAATTACACGCAATATACTTACTGAGTGAACCGTACAGCTCATGCATGTTGTCAAGACTCTCCCCCACTGTTCCTACAGAGCTGCGCACGAGATCGGATTAGTCTACATACGAATTATAGGGGAATAGGTTAGCCTTTGCCTTTAACTCGGTAGACACACGCCCGACCTTCTCTTCTATTCCTACCCCTTAACAGAAACGTTGTACGCGCATCGTGAATGTCTTGACAAAATGCATAAGCTATAAGTAATGTCTAATGTTATTAATTTCAGGAGGTTGTTCTTTGTTAAATTTCAAACAAATAGTTTAGTATAATTTTGCTCGTTTTTGTTTCCTTTTCGAGATAAAAATTGTTTTATATGAAATATTGTATAGCATGTTTTGGGAAAGCCATTGATTTAATTCCCAGTATGCTCAGTCATTTAAAAGAGCAATGTATTATGATAATAAATTATTTTAAAATATTTAGTTTTGTCCTTTAAATGTGAATAAATCTGATACGAATAAAGAATTTTAGTTTTGTCCTTTAAATGTGAAGAAATTTGCTAAGAACAACTTTAACTTCCCGTTCTGCAAAATAATTTTTCAATGTTGCCTTTGTCGGATCAAATTTCTGCAAACTAAAAAACTAAAATTCTGTCAATGACTTATTATCATAATACACTGCTCTCTTAAATTGACTGAGCATATCGGAAATTAAAGCAAATGGCTTTTCCAAAACACGCTATGAAATGTTTCACGTAAAATAATTTTTATCTCAAAAAGGAAGCAAAACCGAGAAAATTGTATTAAACTTTTTGTTTCAAACAGGCTATCTCGTAGAATAATCCTCTAAAATTAATGGCATTACTTATGGTTCACTGTGTATATCGCTGCTCTTACTTAACCTATGCATGGACAACCTTTGCACCGCTACCCCTATTTCGGTAGGGGAAGAAAGGTAAACCGCGCGTAGATCAATCTGAGCGCCGAGAGCTCCAGCTCCTCATGCACCTCTGAATTACTGTAGGATGTGGTTATTTCCGGGAGTCGAAAGCAATGGCAAATCATTACACAAGCTTCTGACGGACGTGATAGCACAATAATGTAATATTTTTACGATATGAGTCTCGTAATGTTTCATATTACAATACGAGATTGGGAAGTTGCCAAATGAGGTCGCAAACGTATTTTTATATGAAGTTACGATAAGTATATCATACAATGTTTGATCTACTTTCATAAAATGTATTTTTATAAAAGTATTTGTATTATTTTTATAGCTTTGAACATGCCATTCATTTATGTGTGTTTTATTAGTTCTGAATACAATGTGTTTTTTTTATAACAGAAAAACAGTAGTACAAGGAGAAATAAACAAACAATTGAAGGGCTGAGAGCCATAGTGGGCCAAATCCATTTTCAGAGTATTGAAGCTTATCTCATCTTTTGATTGCCTGCTGACTCACGTAATCAACAGATAGCGTCATTTGGTCCAAATACCTCACGTTGTGAAATAATTAAAGCAACAAAAATATTCTCTCAAGCAAATGCCGGTTCTTTTGAGAAGCAGACTCCAATCAAAGCTGCTGCTTCTTGCCACTTGGCTTGATGTAGAACATGACAGACGAAGAAAAAGAAAATAACTCAACCAAGGTGAAATCTAGTGAGCGTGTGGAAAACTGTGATGAGGGGGAAAAGAATGTACGAAAAAGATAAATAGATAGTGGCCAAGAGTTTGTAAATGCAAGTGAAAATCCTGTGTCTGCGAAAATGTACACTGACAAAGACTGCAAATGTGGGTTATGTTGTGTCGAACGTTTGGATAATGAAAATGATCGAGCATACAGCCATGTGCATGATACATTCTCGTCAATAAATAATTTTGACCAGCAAATGCAGATCTTGCAGGAATGGTACATATAATGAATATAAAGTAGCACAGAGTATCTGCTGATTTAGAGGATAGTCATGAACAGCATTCACGCGTAATTATATTAAGTTAAAGGTACGTACCATAACCTCAAAAATTATACTTGCAGTATATTCATAAACAAGGTACCTATTTAAATAATTGCCTCTTTTAATATGAATACCTTATATCTGAGCTATTAAAATTTCATTAATTTAGCGATGTACTGTACAATTTTACCTAACTTCGTTAGAGTGTGTATTAATTTATAATGAAATGAAAAAAGAAATTATTTAATAAATTAATTTTCATTCAATTTAGAAAATTATATTCCAAAAGAAGGCGAATTATTGGACCAGGAAACAAGTTTAAATTGTTATCTCTATAAAAGTAGCCTATGTGTACCCAAGGTAAACATTAATTTTTTATTTGTACGATGACACTAATATCCCAGTATGCAAAACGATATTCTTCAATTTGCATATAAAACGTTGGAGTGCATGTCTGTGAACATGATGTTAGGCTATTTGTAGAGAGAAAACACTGCTCAGAAGAGGGGCATCTGAAGTGGGATCATATCTTTTGTCATTTCTTAAAACTGTAAATACTGGAGCAAACCACTTAATAGTATATTCAAATAACGTGTGAAGGACAAAATAGAACCCGGTACATATCTTCATTCTGAGCCTTCATTGTCCATCATTCACAGTTTAATAAATAGACCATAAATTTCTAGAATTTGGGCATTCTTTCCTCCCTAACGACAGGTTCTTCAACACAACTGAGTCTTATCGCAGACGATGAAGTGGGTTTAATGCAACACTGTAGGAGAAGAAAAAAGCCTTTGTTGTAAAGAAAATGAAACAGTCAGACTTCTTTAATATCAAGGATATTGCAAAATACAATTTTTTGGTGTGTAAAGACACTACAGATGGTAACAAAGTCCACTGAATGAAAATTAAATGGCTGAGGTACATTATAATATTGTAACGTAAAGCGCAGTCGACAGAAAATCTCTCCGAGATTTGTTCTGTCAATTTGTCATACTAGGAAGTTCATTTTTGCGTCACCTGGCGCGCAAGCGCAGAAATGTAATGAGGACAGGTTATGATCAGTCGGTTCCTTGTCAGTCGAGATGTGGCCGCTTCCAGTCAAGTAAAAACTTCAAAAGTAGCACGAGACGTAACGTTGTCATCAAATTTGGCCTTTCTATTTACTTGGGTGGATTAGATTTATGAAGTGCCTGCTTCACTTAGCTTACTCGTACAAGCTGCCACTGAAAAATGACGAGTTTAGAAGGAAGAAAAATATATTGTATCGAAAAGAAAATAAAAAAGATTTGCAGAAGAAGTCTAGAGATGACTTCGTGGTAGATAAACCAAAACAAGGGATGGGAAACACTAATAATGACACTATTGCAAGACGCTTCTTTGAGAATTGAAATATTTGTGCCTGAATAACTGAAATCGATGAGATAATTACAACAAGATTTTTGATTATGCTACAAATTATTTCGTGCGGTCTGGTGATAGCAGTAAATCGATTGACTTACCTGGTTCTTTCACTTTTTCGCTTGACTTAACCTGGTTTTTTCTCAGTACATCAATATTTTTGAAGCAAATAACTTTTGATCAAACTGCTTCTTTCCCCTCTAATAGAAGTGTTTCTTCATCATGGATCGAATGACACCACTAACTCGATTTCGAAAAGAAGTTGACACCTGGTTTTTTTCCCTTACCCTTCATAGCAACATACTAACACAATGATACATATAGAAATGACTAGGAATAATTATAATTAAACCACAGTCTACTATATACAGTCAAGAAGCTTGAGTTTTGAGGATGCTAGAAACAATAGACTGTGACGGTTCTGTTTTTCATTGCCTGTAATGAGGAGATATTAGCGATCCTAGTGGTGAGCAACTATCTAATGTTTGCATATTTACTACGTATTGAGATTCGCGACTGTATATACTAGACTGTGATTAAACCTGAACTTCTTCACGGCTATAATATTACCCCCCTTTTGTAAAGTTTCCCTCCCCCCAACAGTAGGCACGTGACTTGTGTCATTCCTTCAAGCGTCCACATGTTCGGGCGACTCATCAAAGCTGTCGTATTGCAACAGCTGAAAAGTTCTATTTGAAACGCGTTCAACTAGTCTTGGTATTTAAAAAAGTGTTCAAATTATCTGATAACATCCAGAAACCTACAGCTTGTCTTATCGGTCATAAGTACATATAAATGGCTCAGTTTTCGGGAAGGTCACTAAGATTAGCGACAATTAGCGACAATCAATCCACTACATCCAGATTAGAGAAATCATTTAACCCGCGGTTAATCCGCTTGCAGAATGTTATCTATTTATCTCTTAATTTATGCAGCTGGATTAGTACTACACATGCTAATGGAGCACGCTGAAGAATTTTAAATATCTGCTGCTCTTATGCAACTTAAAAGTTATGAAATATCGGACAGTCGAATTTGTCATCTAAGACACTATAGATAGCCTATATTATTTGTACATAATGGCTACAGAAATTGCATATCGCCGCTGGGCTTCAAAATCCGCTATATGCATATAATGAGATATCTTCAGGAGAAAGGAAAAAGCATTATCACTCTTAATTCCTTTGACGTTCAAAGCTAGTGTCCGTAGAGTTCCAATTATTATTTAAGAAATGATGAAATTATATCGAAAGCTTTGAAAATCAAGGAAATTAAGAGTCACAATGTTTTAAATGCACATAGCGGATTTTGGAGGCTCAGCGACGATATAAAGTCCTTAGGTGTTAGCTAGATAAACATCACAGTTTAAAAATAAAAGCTCTTGCATTATCACACTGTGTAGCTGAAGTGATTCTCCGTTATACGTTTTATAAACGTGTCAAATAATAATAATAATAATAATAATAATAATAATAATAATAATTCATTCAATATTCCACCCAAGGGCAGGTCTTTCACTGCAAACTCAGCTTTCTTCAGTCTTTCCTACTTTCTACCTTCCTCTTAATAATAATAATAATAATAATAATAATAATAATAATAATAATAATAATAATGATAATGTCCGAGGAGATAGCCCCTGTGGTAATATGTCTGCCTCCAGACTAGCTGACCCGGGTTCGATTTCCGGAGGGTCAGAGATTTTCAAGTAAAATTTCTACCTCGGGACTAGGAGTAGTGGCGGTGCACAACTTGTAATCACTAGATTGTGCACCAATATTACCGGGTTAAATCGTTAAATCCAAAATCTCTCGCAGAGCATATGAAGAGAAGGTATATGTCACTGTTGGTAATGATTCGTCCGTCGGATGGGGACGTCAAGTATGGCGACCATCTTGATGCTATTCGAAAGGAGTAGGCTACGTGCCGGCACCTGGTTTCCCCTTCTACCTACCTCATCTTCATCATCATCCTTGCCCATCCCCTATACTACACTGACACGAACACTTACACATACATTCACCCTAGTACATACATAACACTCCACAGATACACATCATACAAAGTATGGCCTGCCGAAGCGATATGAAACTTGAAAATAAGTGACAGTCCTGCTATCTATCCGCAATATGAGGAACCCGAATCACGTAAGTTAAGTGCGAAGACATTGATACACACATAATAATAATAATAATAATAATAATAATAATAATAATAATAATAATAATAATAACAATAATAATAATAATAATCGTCTTCCTAACAAGTATTAGGCCGAGTAACCTGTTACGGTCTCAAACTATAATTTTCAGTCCATCTCTTCTTCGGACGACCTAGAGATCTTTTGCCGTGCGGATGATAATGAAACAGTGCTTTTGGAATTCTGCATCGATCCATTCGTTCGAGATTACCCTTCCACTGAAGTTGAAGATGGGTTCTATTTGAAGTTCTTGCATTATGTCCTTATTTTCTTATGATGCCAGCGAGTATATCCAGCTGTTGCTCTCATGAACTTCATCTCACTTGCTGTTATTCTACTGACATTTTTATTCTTCACAGTCCACGCTTCACTACCATAGCTTAATACTGGCTGTGCTAAGATTTTATACAAGCCTATTGTTGTGTGTCTTTGTACTAGTGAAGGTTTCATGATTTTATTAATGATCCTCATTGTTTTATTATATTTACATATTTGAATAATAATAATAATAATAATAATAATGATAATAATAATAATAATAATTTTTGTAGTCTAAATTAGGTCAACTTTCCGTAATGCACAAATGCTAAGTTTTGTTGGAGCAAAGAGATATAAAATTTCGGTGTATTACTCCTAGTAAGAAACTTTGCGAAAATTTCAGTAGGCCCTACACGATTACCTCACGACCAACAACTTATCTTAAAACACAAGAAACAGCAGATTTGTCTGCGTTTGTCGAATGTACACCATCCCACTTACGAAAGACACTTTTCAGTAACAATAATTTATTTTGTATGCAAAAGGTTGGAATTTTGAGGGGAGAAGGGAAGGAAAGTGTCCATGTTCTGAAATGTATCCGAAACTTTGTGTCAATTATGTACACTTATGAAATCAAAGTAACAGCTGTTTACAAAGAATATCAATAACAAGAACATTCAGATTAGTAAATGATACTTATTAATGTTTAAAATTTGAGTTGTAGTAGCTATAGCAATAATATAACGAAGTGACAATTTATACCATCAAATTAACACATAGGCAATTCACCTGGGTGAAGGAAAACCCCGAATAGAAAATGTCTAGTCCTCTTGGTTGAGGGTTCTGCCTTTGTTCCAGGGTAAGAAATATTAGCTACGTCCCTCAGATAAAGTTTTATATTAGAGTTGAAATCAGTGCTGAGGTGATGGTCACAGATACAATTAAATCGATAGTTGCATAAACACGTTAGTCCGATTTTTATTGAAGTTGAGTTAAGTGCTGTACAATATTCGTGTGTAACAGATGCATGTCTTGATGCATAAATGAGTCCTTGTATTCGGAACGGGTAACCTTACACATTCATTTTCATGTTGTTTGCATAGACAACATTAGTCTTGGACTCATGTTGTTTATGCGAATGGTGGGTGACGGCAGCAGCATACACCAATATCAATTCTGACGCTAATGTTTCATCAGCAAGAGTTAAAGTAGTTGGCTTCAAAAACGAATCAATGCACGAGCTAGAAATCACGAACGTCTATTCAGTCTGATTTTATGTCTGTAACTGATGGGTTATGTGACCATTACCTTTATTTGAACAGTCAACATTACATTTTCAAAATGTACAAAACACATGTCCTTCACTGATACGAATATTTTTTAGGAAATTTCATCTCAAATCACTCGTCTTGGACTTGACTTTCTTTTCTGGCATTTTTATGCTGAACTAGAAAAATGCTGTAAATTGACTAAAATAACACAAAACACAGTAAAAACGAGAAAAACTTAAACATCAAACAACGTAATGATAACGACAAGGCATGGCGTAACCGGATGGAAGTTACTTAACATTTATTACAAATAACTAGCACTACTAGTTCAGCATTGCTCTCAACTTCAAAAAAAAAAAAAAAAAAAACGAAGAACGAAGAGGAAGAGTCCTTCCAAGTTATGGCTATGCAGAATGTAATTCCGGCACACAAGGCAACACTGCAGACTGGACGAATTTAACACAATATCCAACTTGTGCGAAAGAAAAGTCCTGAACTACTACGATATTCAGCACGTAGACAGATATGCCTAATTATTTTTGTAACCAAACATTGAAGCAAGCGATTTTCAAATCATGTTATTTCTTTTAAAATGTAATTTCGTGTTGTAAAATAAGTATAACATCATCTCAAGCAAATAATTTCTCATTAAAGCGTATTTTCTTTGAAATCTGAACAAGAGAGCGTCCGGACAGCCTGGACAGAGCTCATAGAAAGTAACCTGTCCGGGTTAAATCCGAACGTCTGGTCACCCTATTGGTAATATAATGCATATCTATTTATTTTATTTAATGCCCGAACACTTGACACAAAGTCAGTCGTCTACGTTCTTCCCAGTAGAGTTCGCCTGTTGACTTATACTGAAACTGTAGTGCATTAATAATGCACTACACTTTTGAACGTGCTCCCAGTCCGTAACACTGTCACTGTCTTCGCACAAAACACAGGATGGTGATGGAAAAATGGAGATCCGATGAAGGTGAGGAGCTTAGAAGATCATGACCAGAAGGAACACGGACTGCTGCAACTGTTTCTCTGAGTGGTTGATGTCGGATGTCCTTGGAGACTAATAGTGAATTCCACTTCTTGCCTTCGTTTGTTGTTTGGTGGTGTCAACGTATCTAATTTTTTAATTTCCTATTTACATAGAGTTTAGCCGAATTGAATGGTATTTTGTGATTGGAGTTACTACTATATTTTGTGTTCCTTTTTTGCCAGAGTATCAGCTGTCGCATTCCCAATTATACCACAGTGAGAGGAAATCCATTGAAATGTTATTACTTCTTTGTTGGTGTGTAGCTTGCATAGAGACATCGGGAAGTGTAAAATGTTCCTATCAAAGGTCGCTTACAGTTAGATGGCGCTGTAAAATGTATCTATAAAACGCACAGTTAGATGGCGCTGTTGTGTACATCCACACAGCGCGCGGTATGTGTCAGGACGAATTCAGACGTGGCCAAGGACTGTAGACAAGGACGTGAAGTTTGTTACGGGAGATAATATTAAGTTTATGTACAGTGAGAAAAATAAGAAGATCGTCGTGAAGTTACCCAAAACACTGTATTAGTTACACTTAGCTTTAAAGTTGCAACAATTAAGCAGGAGAATTTCTTGTATTTGAATGACAAAAAAGAAAATAATATTGTGATTTCCATTTGTGAAAGTAATTTTACTGATTTACGTAATTCAGAAAAAGTGTACACTGATGACACTTTTAAGTGCTGCCCACAGTTGTTCTGCCAGTTTTCAGTTTACATGTTATACATAATAACTTTTACGTTCCTTTAATATTTTCTCTCCTACAGGATAAAAAGTCCGACACCTACAAGAAATTATTCCAATTCCTGGAGGGCTTTGTGGAGCCCAGTGAAGTTAATACAGATTTGAGGAAGCTATTCATGCAGCGGTAAATGCAGTATGACCTACAGCAACGAGAAAGGGTTGTGGTTCCACTTAGGCCAATCGTGGTGGAGAAAGATACAATCTTGCAGCTTGTCACCTGAATTTCAAAGTAGAAAGTCTGAGATCAGACTTTTTTAACCTGCTTTTTGGTCTATCCCTTCTGCCTTCCGACGAAGTAGAAAACTGTTTCATTGAAGATTTGATGGCGATCAAATCAGTAAATCCACTGCTCGATATATTTTTGTTATTATTTCCTAGAGACTTACTACCTTCTTCCTCAACTTTCCCACCTGAAATTTGGTTGAATTTTCGTATTTTATCTCTCGTACAACTAATTGCTGAGAGTCCTTCCATTTGAAGTTGAATTCTCAATGTTATTCCTCTCATCCCAATATTTTTAACCTTGGTGATATTTTAATTTCTATCCAAAATAACACATACATCAAACTGAATGGTAAGAAGCAGTACAGAAATAAACAACAACTTGAAAAAGATAAATTTCTTAATAGTTTTGTGGAAGAATACAGAGGACGTGATTTTACATGTGTGCAGTTTAAAAAAAGTGAGTTTTAAGATTTTACCTAAAATGTAAAGGAGACGAAGCTGATGTCTGAAATACTTCACAACTGTAATAACATTTTTAACCCGACCTACGTAATGTAGACACTCCTAAGTCTGTTAAACTGGGAAAGAAAATGTTGATGCAGTCGGGATCGATGCAGAAAAGCAGTTTCGAAGCCAATTGGAATGTAAACCAGGAGCCAACTCGGAAATTTGGAATTTATACTCTGGGAACCAATTCGAAAACACCGCCCTGAACTCCGGCTGACGGTGCACGGAGAGGGCTGGCCTAGGTATGAGGGAGATTACCTGCTCGAAACCTGGATACGCAGCGAACTTTTGTGTGGTCAGTTGGTGCCCTTAGTTTGAAGTTTAGAGCAGTAGACCTTGAAATATCGCAATGCTGGGCGGTGGTGCTCCCCTCCGAAAATTCCACGTAATAATTTGTGGATTAGTACCTATAATTACATTTGTGGTTTCGTTTACAAACTAGCATTCTAATTACAAAATCTGACAAAATGTTGAATCTCTCTATTGATGTAATATTCACAAAAAGAGGAAGTAAAATATACAAGTTTCTAAAATATTATTTAAAAAGAAACTACTACAAAAACACAAAAATTCGAAATCAATAATAATAATAATAATAATAATAATAATAATAATAATTAAGCAATTGAATACTTAACGGAGAAAATTATTGATTTATTATGAACCAAACAAAAATTGTGGTTTAAAATTTTCATTAAATAATTTAACGGTACTTACAAACAGCAGAGCATTTATTGGATGTGAAATTAATATGAAGACTTACTACTAGGGACCGGATTTTTATGTAATTACATATTATATTTCATTCAACCTAACCGTATATAAATAACAAACCTTTGCGAATCTTGTAATTACCATTAGTATATTAAAATTTGATACTACATATTTTTACATATTTACCCCACATTACATATTATGGCTTGGTATTACATAAATCTACATATTTAGGGGTTTTATTCATTTTTACTTCTCTGAAAGGAAAAAAAAAAAAAAAAAAAAAAAACTTCTGCTGGGGAAGTTTACAATTTTAAATACACAGATTTAAAAAGCCTTTTTACCTACGCAGGAAAGGATATATTTCGGGACCAAACATAACATTCTTAGTTGCAGGAAGTAATAGAGGCACTCACCCCATACCACCCGCTGTAAATATAAGTGAACAAAAAGCAATCTTTTTTGTATTGTAAAAATCACACACAAAGTAGGGTTACCTTCAAACGGTGGAGTGGGACGAGGACAACATTATTTGTCTCGAACTGTAATTGTTCTGCACACATCTTAACTAGCCGTTCCCATGCAATTTGCAACCTTACACACCCTCTTCCTAATCCTTTCAGGGAAAACCCGTGTCAAGTCTGGCATGAGCCGCAATAAAGTAGCCGACTTTTGAAAAGAAGCTGAAGTAAAGGAACAAATTGGAAAGATGTTGAAAGATTAAAATAAATAGCTTTTCAGGTTATTGCTTCACCTCTTTACTTTAAATTTAGTAGACCTATACGGAAATGTGATTTTCCGAGCAAATTATTAAGTATGGTTCTCGGCTGGAATAATCCTACCCTTCTGAATGAGACAGGAATGTCACTTTTCAAACAATAGTTTGTAAATACCTAGAGTTTGAGATTTTAGTAGGTACTTTGTTTCTTACAGGGAGCAGCTAAAATGTATATGTCCCACATCTCTTCTTATTTTCTCCTAATCCAGTACAGCGGAGCAGTGCCTGCAATACTGTTGTGTCATTCATTTCACTCAGTTCTCTATTTTTAGTACTTACAGTATAAAGTGCAAGTGAGATTACATACCGCTTTTAACTAACTAAAATGGCCCCTGTATCTTCAACCCTAACGACAAAAATAAAATTATGGATTGCGATGGAAGAGGCTTTAACTACAGATGGAAAAATAGTAATGTGTCAAGTGTGCGTAAAAAAAAGTCGGGTGCTCTATGAAATCACAACTGGAGAGTCTTACCTATCCTATATCTACCAGATGTTTATATTAAATATTTTCATAATTTTACATATTTTGGTACATATTCAGATTGTTTTTCTTACATAAATATGTACATATTTCACACTTTGATTTTATGAGTACATAAAAATTCGGTCCCTACTTATTACTCTCCTACAAGGTTTTTCTAATTTGTAATTGATCTGCGTTATATAAATTAATAACTTGACAATTTAATAGAAAGGGAAGGTAAAGAAATGGAAGTTAGTTATCCGAAGGTAATATTATAAACACACGTGAATAATTTGTGAAGAAAAAAACGAATTAAATATAGTAATCGAATACATGAAGTGGTAGAACACCTGAATCTGTCAAAAACCCCAGGTTTAAGACATCTCTCTACACTCGTGACAACAAGGCGCTCTTACATCAGAGACTGAGTTCTGGCATCTACCAGTGTCCCTGTCTGGCATCTCTGCAAGTTACGCAAATACATCAAAGACAGAGCCAAACAATCGCAGCACAGTTGTTCAGATATACTGCAACGGTGACACTATTTCTTATTAATAATTTCAGTCCAAGAGTTGTTCAGTTGTAATTTGGTTCATGTACGTTATTGTAAGACTTTTTTTCTTATGAAGCATAGCTCGATCATATCTTAAAGTTGCAGTGCACCTTTTATTTAATTAAAATAAATAGACATCTGTTTTTAAACACGCTGCATCAGCTGCAAGATTATCTAGCATTGATGATATTTTGGCGAGATAAGTCCGAGGATATGACATTAGCCTAGCAGTCGGAAATAACCTCGAAAGAAACATAACCAAGTGACCAACCCAAGAGCGATTTGACGCCTACCGCTGTGGAGTAACAGTTAGCATGTGTGACCGTCAATATGAGTGCCTGGAAAAGTAGTTGAGTTACCATCTTCCGTGAATGCCTACCTTGTCATGTGATGTGGGAGATAAAATCATGCACTCGACGTATTGCACCAGCTGAGGGAGTACTATCAACTCAAGGGCGGGGCAGTTCAATTTTTTCGATTATATTTTATTCAAGCTTCTATTTGGTAACTTTACAGTTGATATTAGTAGCTTTTTCTATACTTATTAATTGTGGAAGTCTAATAATTTGCATAGGAGAAACCCGGGCAAAGCGGATAAGCTTATGCCAAACAATGCCACAGGCTAAATTTTGGTGCTCCCGAAATAAAATCTTCATGAAATTGATTGTGACACATGTTGTCCACATATATAAAAAAACAGCAATTCGTTTCTCGTACCTACGGACAGCGATAAGATTTGAGAAAGAAAATATAGTTAATTATTCGCGAGTAATTAACCCGGGCAAAGTGAATATCCCTATAACATTTTCACATTTCTATTTAATTTTTATTCAATGATAATAAGATTGAACCAACATATAAACACGATGTTAATGAGTTATATTAGACGAGACGATAAGTTATTTACAGCCCATTACAGCATGTTAGATTAGTACAAAATGCAAATTTGAACAAGTCGACGTTTCACTAGCACTGAAGACTTGGATTTCTTCTGCTTTTGCTCTTGCCCATAAGTTACTCCTCTTTCAACGTTTTTAATCGGTATAGATGGAAGAACGTCAGAGCGCTGACATTTTCTTCGTTGAACTCGTATCTTTCGAGCATCCACTTTTGGCACTGGTCTAAATCAAAAGAACTGACTTGGATTCTCTTGTTGACGGTGTTGAGGGTTTTGGTGTAACCGGAACTGAAAATCTGAGTGTAATTGATGTATTGAATATTCCTTAGATCTCTGCATATAACGACATCAGAGATGTGGTTGATTCTGAGTGAACATTAACTGTTTCTTCAGCCGCTGAAGAAGCTGGTACCGCAGAATTTGTTAAATCTGAACCAGCTTTCGTTTCGCTGATTTCTATCTCAAATTGGCGATCTGTAAGTTCATCTGAAGCAAAATATTCATCAACAAACACGTTATGGTTGTATGGCCAGATAGAAGAACCACTGATTGAAAGATTTTATTTCTTCAAGTGCTTTCTTCATGGCTTCTTCAGACCATTTGGCTTGTTCCGGCTTCCTCTTGAAAAATTAAACC